>NC_134498.1:12002968-12183688 GCF_040206685.1 Ascaphus truei
GTTCGCGCCCAAAGGTTTCACGCATGGTCCTTCACGATGGATAAAGCCACCCGAAGCCAGATGTATGACCTCATCCACCTCGCCCGGAAGTGGCTACAACCCGAGATCAACTCAGCCAGCCACATCGTGGAACGGTTGGTCATGGACCAGTTCTTGAGGAAACTTCCCTCTGCCTTACGCCGTTGGGTCAGTCGGTGTGACCCCCACAATGCGGATGAGCTTGTGGCCCTCGTAGAAAGGTACAATGCAGCAGAAGAGCACCCGCAACCCACAGTCGTGGAGCAACCCCACTACCCGAGGTTCCAGGACTCTTCCAGAGACGGTAAAAGGGTACCGGGGTTAAGGGGCGCTGAAGAGCGGCGACCACCTTCACGCAGCACCAGCAACAGTGGTTCGCACACTAAGGGCAATAGCCAACATGGGGAGCCGGGAAAAGGCTCTAAGTGGGACACAGACTATGTACCTAAATGTGTAAATTGTCATGAGAGGGGCCACACAGCAAAAATCTGCCCACTAAATGATGAGCCCATGCAATGCAACAGCGTGGAACCTTATTCGCTGTTGTCCCAATGTATGGGCCCTAGCCCAGAGGACCCCTTGAATAACCATCTGTGGGCATTTGTAAAGGTTAATGGTAAGAGGGTTCGGGCACTTCTTGACTCTGGGAGCATGGTCACACTAGTGTCCGAATACCTCTTGCCCATTAAGAAGAAACAGGGAAACAGTTCACAAAGAGTGGCAATTTGTTGTATACATGGGGATAATCATGAATATTCCACTGTTGATGTTTTTTTTGAAACAGAGTTTGGTTCTTTAGATTTCAAGGTGGGTATTGTACCCAAACTGGCACATGATGTGTTAATAGGGACCGACTTTCCCCATTTTCTAAAAATGTGGTCCCCCGCTCAGAATAGCGCCCAGAGTTCAATAGCGGACCATAACGAAGTATTAGAAGAAACAAATCCTTTCCCTTTTTCAGAAATGGATGTTGACGAGGGCCCAAATAAGAAGGGGGAAAAGGAGGAGTGCTGTAAAATTCCCTTCCCCATCACTACTTTGGTAGGGAATACCCCAAATCAAGATGTTGATCAGACACTTACCACCCCAGAACCGGATAAGACCCTCGCTGACCTAGAGGTCAGTCCTGGGAGTTTTAAGAAGGCCCAGTGGGAGGACCCCACATTAGCGGTAGCAAGGGGAAATATACGGGACCAGAATAGTACTCCTGGCCAACCAGATAGGTCACTTGCTTACCCCTACTTCGAGGTAGAGAACGACCTAGTATATCGGGTTGATAAAAGGAAATCAGTTACAACTAAACAATTGTTGGTACCACGGACATTCCGTAATGTAGTATTACACCTCGCACATAGTCATCCATTGGGGGGACACCTAGGGGTGGAAAAGACAAAAGAAAAGGTTCTCCGAAGCTTCTATTGGCCTGGGGTTCTGGCAGAAATTACGAATTATTGTTCCTCATGCCCAGAATGTCAGATCACCGCCCCGTTCAAGGCGTACCGCAGCCCATTGGTACCCCTTCCCATAATAGAGGTACCATTTGACCGGATTGCTATGGATCTAGTAGGACCCCTAATAAAGTCTGCTAGGGGACATCAGCATATATTGGTAATATTAGATTATGCCACCCGATATCCGGAGGCAGTTCCCCTACGTAGCACCTCAGCTAAAAACATAGCAAAAGAGTTAGTAGTTCTGTTTTCCCGGGTCGGGATTCCTAAAGAGATTCTATCTGACCAGGGAACACCATTTATGTCCCAAGTAACGAAAGAGCTATGTAAACTCCTAAAAATCAAGCATCTCAGAACCTCAGTCTATCATCCACAAACAGATGGTTTAGTGGAAAGGTTCAATAAAACCTTAAAGAGCATGTTACGGCGGGCGGTTGATAAAGATGGGAAAAACTGGGATTGTTTGTTACCGTACCTGTTATTTGCCATTAGGGAAGTTCCCCAATCATCCACAGGCTTCTCCCCGTTTGAACTATTGTATGGCCGACACCCAAGGGGCTTACTGGATATAGCCAAAGAGACTTGGGAACACGAGGTTACCCCTTACAGAAGTGTAATAGAGCATGTTGCCCAGATGCAGGACCGCATTGCTGCAGTCCTACCCATAGTGAGGGAACACATGGAGAAAGCTCAAGAAGCACAGAGGAATACATATAATAAGGGTGCTAGGGTCAGAATTTTTTCTCCAGGTGATAGGGTACTAGTTCTGGTTCCCACCGTGGAGAGTAAATTCCTTGCTAAATGGCATGGGCCATATGAGGTCTTGGAAAGAGTGGGAGAAGTAAATTATAAGGTAAGACAGCCAGGTAGGAGGAAACCTGAGCAAATTTACCATATAAACCTACTCAAGCCCTGGAAAGATAGAGAAGTCTTGTTAACCCTAGTACCCCCAGGTCCGTCAGAGAATCAAGAAACTGACCCAGAGGTTAGCATAGCTGAAACCCTGTCTGTTCATCAGAAACGAGAGGTTCAGAATTTAGTGAAAAGAAACAAAGAAATTTTCTCTATACGGCCAGGTAGAACTAGCGTAATTGAACATGACCTAGTCTCTGAACCGGGGGTCCGAGTTAACCTTAAACCGTACCGAATCCCAGAGGCCAAAAGAAAGGCTATAAGTTTAGAGATTAAAAAAATGCTAAAACTAGGTGTAATTGAGGAATCCCAAAGTGGGTGGAACAGCCCTATAGTCTTAGTCCCAAAGCCAGATGGTACAACAAGGTTTTGTAATGACTACCGGAAACTAAACGCGGTGTCAAAATTTGATACTTATCCTATGCCCAGGGTAGATGAACTTGTAGAGAGACTGGGCAAAGCCCGATATCTCACAACCCTAGACCTAACAAAAGGGTACTGGCAGGTTCCCCTCACAGAAAGGGCAAAAGAAAAGACAGCCTTCTCAACCCCAGACGGCCTCTTTCAGTATAAGGTGTTGCCTTTTGGCTTACATGGAGCTCCCGCCACATTCCAAAGAATGATGGATAAAATTTTAAAACCACATGCTCGGTATGCTGCCGCCTACCTGGATGATGTGGTAATCCATAGTGAAGATTGGCAATCCCACCTTCCAAAGGTCCAAGCTGTGCTTGACGCAGTCCGGTCTGCTGGACTAACTGCTAACCCCGCTAAATGCACTATTGGTCTGGAGGAGGCCAAGTATCTGGGATATTCTATTGGCAGAGGTTTACTCAAACCCCAAACACTCAAAGTGGAGGCGATACAAAATTGGCCAAGGCCAGTTACAAAAAAAACAAGTAAGGACCTTTTTGGGGTTAATTGGGTACTATAGAAGGTTTATTCCCAATTTTGCAACTAAGGCAACCCCACTAACTGACCTCACAAAAGCAAGAGGACCGCTAATGGTAAAGTGGTCCCCCGAAACCGAACAGGCCTTTAGAAGCCTGAAAGAAGCTCTCTGTGCCCAACCAGTGTTGGTCACACCTGACTTCTCCAAAGAGTTCGTAGTCCAAACCGACGCATCTGAGGTAGGGCTGGGGGCGGTACTCTCCCAGGAGTCTCAAGGTGAGGAGCACCCCATCCTTTATTTAAGTAGGAAACTAAATCCCCAGGAGAAAAATTACTCCATAGTAGAGAAAGAGTGTCTCGCAATAAAGTGGGCTGTAGAGACGCTCAAATACTACCTGTTGGGGAGAAAATTCCGGTTGGTCACAGATCATGCACCCCTTACCTGGATGTGTCAAAACAGGGAAAAGAATGCTAGAGTGACCAGGTGGTTCCTAAGCCTACAACCCTTTAAATTTTCTGTGGAACACAGGTCAGGGCACAAACATGGCAATGCTGACGGGTTGTCAAGGATGCACTCCCTAATATCCATGGTCGCTCATCCCTCGAGGTCTGAGCTGGGGGGGAGGATATGTGACAGAAACCAGGGGATGGTAATAAATTCCGTATATAGGGCTCCCAGGATACTAGACAGTTTCTATCCTGTTTGGCCTGGGAGTGCAGCCTTATAATACATGCACTCCATCCCACAGTTTGGCAAGCGCTGGAACTGAGGGATGAGAGATCCAGACCAGAGTTTGTCTGCTGCCTGATTTCTGTCACCTGTCATGCTAATTAGGAATCAGGTATGAAAGACTGATTTCCTGTTTGCTCTGGTCTCCCCACAAGAGCCAGGAGGCTGGAAGACTGCTGAACTACAGAGGGGAGAAGCCTCTTTCCCAAACAGGTTCAATCTTTCTGTTCATTTGTGTAAGACTGCAAAAGTACCGTGTTTTGATGTTGGAAGTGGAAAAGCCACTTCCAACCCTGAGTCAGGGATATCTAAGTTAAGTTATCGCTCAGGTGAGCAGCTTTTGTTTTGATCTGTTTTCTGTTGTATGCACTGTGGCAGTCTCAGTGCCAGGGACTGAATAAACCAGGCATAGCCTGTTTAAAGGAACAGTACGTGACACCTCATCATTTAACCTACCCTAAAAGACCGTGTTCTAAACAGTCCCGGACAAACGACGGAGCCCCGGAGTAAGCCGTTTGTCACAATATATATATATATATGTGTGCATGTGTGTATATATATATATATATATATATATATATATATATATATATATGCGTGTGTGTGTGTGTGTGTGTGTATATATATATGTATGCGTGTGTGTGTATATATATATATATATATATATATATATATATATATATATATATATATATATATATATATATATATATGTATATATATATATATAAATATATATATACACACACACACAATGTATATGTGTGTGTATGCAACTTGTGGCAATGTATTGCTGCTGCTGCTACCGCCACTAGTGATTCAAGATGCTTTCCACAAACTTGAAGTTTTGTGAGATTGTCATCAGCGTTGATTATAAATAATAGAAATGACATAAGCTAATATACAATTCCATATACCATTAACGCAGCAACCGTACCTGCAACAGCGATGTCTTCGGCATCTCCCCCTACAACTACTGTCAATAAGGCTGCGCGGCGTAAAATGGCACTGCGTTGCCATGCCAACGGGAACGTCACGTGACGTAACAGCATTACGTGATTCCCGTTGCCATGACAATGAGATGCCACATGTCAAGACGTGATGCGGTGCCACGTTGTCATGGCAACTTGACGCCGCGTGACGTTGCATGGCGCCCCATTGTCATGGCAACCGTGTCATTTAAAAAAAAAAATCTCTGGGTTGGCCGTCAGTCGAAGGTGGCAACCCTGGGGGGGGGGGGGGGTACTGTAAGGAATCAGTTCCTTGGTTTGGTGGAAATGTGCTGTTTACAGACAACCTCTCCTCACATCCACCTGTGCTGGCAATTACTGCAGTCCTGCCTTTGTGCTATCTCATTGGAGGAATGCCCTCACACCTCTCTCCTGGGTTTGGCCCACTGGCCTTCTTATACTGCTCTCTTACATTGCCTCAGTGCCAAGCATAGTCCTTAGTCATAGGATGTAACTGTGTTTGCCACAAGCTACCTGTTTGGCCGTCCTGTTCTTGTTTCCCTGTTCCTGGTTCCTGTTCGTTGTTCCTGGTTCCTGTTCCTGGTTCCTCGGGTCCTGCTGTGTACCTCCATTGCAGAGGCCGTGTCCTGGTTCCTGTGCTGAAGTGGTGGATCCCATGCGTATCCTTCAGCTCCCTGTTCTTGGAGGCCTGCTGCCATTCCCATAGCAGAGGCCTGCCTTCTGAATCCTGAGGCCTGCTGCTCTCTCCTCGCAGAGGCCTGTTTTGGACTCCAGTGCTGAAGCGCTGGTTTGCCAGTGCTGCCCTGCGGGGTGCCTAGTCCAGCCTGCCTTCTCCCTTTGCAGTGACCATGGGCCATGGGCCATTCCCGCTCCTCAGGCAGAGGCCACTCCCACGCTGCCGCTGCTCTTACGCTGAAGCGGAGCCCACCTGACTTCCCGTTGCCGAACCCCTGCTTGGATATCGATGTTGCTACTGTCTCCAACCATGACCCTGCTATGAACGACTATAAACTGCATAATCCAGAACTGGCTGCGCGGCCTAAGGTCGGTGTATTCACATCCCCACCTCAGCCCCGCGGTCCGGTTTGTGGCGGGCACGCCCATTACAGGGAGCTAGATCACAACCGGGGAATTACAGACCTGTAAGCCTGACTTCAATAGTGGGGAAACTACTTGAAGGTTTAATACAGGATAATATTCAAGAATACCTCATGGAAAACAAAATCATTTGTAATTGTCAGCATGGATTTATGAAGGATAGATCATGCCAAACTAACCTTACACTACCGACACACTTTATTGAAGTGTGGTCGGTACCGCAAGCCGGGAAATCTCCCGGCTTGCTAGTGGCCGCCCCTCGGCGTGCCGCGCGTCATAGACGCGCGGTCACGCGTCATCGGGAGCGTGCGCCCCCTGCACGCGTGTCCAGGGGCTCCCCGAGGGAGCCCTGGTGTCCCGCGATCGCGGGACAGCGGCAGGGGGTTCCGGGGGACCCGGCGGACCCGGCAGCGGTAGGGAGAGCGCCCCGATCGGAGGGCGCTCTTCCGCTGCTTCGGCGTGCGCCCGTCACACTCGGGCGCGCGCCAGGCTACTGCTGCGGCACAGAACGGGCAAATGCTCGAATAAACTGTGCCGCAGCAGTATTTGTTTCTTTGATGAGGAAAGTAGGAATTTAGACCAGGGCAATGCAGTTGATATGGTCTACTTAGGTTTTGCAAAGACTTTTGATACGGTTCCACACAAGAGGTTGGTGTACAAAATAAAGCAAATTGGACTCAGTAAAAATGTTTGCACCTGGATTGAAAACTGGTTGAAGGATAGACAACAGAGGGTTGTCATAAATTGAACTTTTTCAGTTTGGGCTAAAGTCGTGATTGAAGTACCTCAGGGATCGGTACTGGGAACCCTGCTTTTTAACTTGTTTATTAATGACCATGAGGTTGGCATCGAGCGCAAAGTCTCCATCTTTGCTGATGATACTAAATTGTGTAAGGTAGTACAATCAGGGCAGGATGTAATTTCTCTCCAGAAGAACTTGGAGAGACTGGAAACGTGGGCAGGTAAATGGCAGATGAGGTTTAATACAGATAAATGTAAGGCAAGAATAAACTGGCGACTTACACATTAAATGGGGATAAATTGGGGGAATCCTTGATGGAGAAGGATTTAGGAGTGCTTGTAGACAGCAGGCTTAGCAATATTGCCCAAAGTCATGCAGTAGCTGCAAATACAAACACCATCTTATCTTGCAGTAAACAGGCAATGGGTTGAAGGGAAGTAAACATAATTATGCCCCTTTAGAAAGCATTAGTTAGACCACAACTTGAATATGGAGTACAATTTTGGGCAATCCTAAGAAAAGACATTCTGGAATTAGAGTGAGTGCAGAGAAGAGCCACCAAATTAATAATGGGGATGGACAATCTATTTTATGAGGAGAGGCTAGCTAAATTAGATTTATTTACATTAGAAAAGAGGCATCTAAGAGGGGATATGATAAATATATACAAATATATTTGGGGTCAGTGCAAGGAGCTTTCAAATGAAGTATTCATCCCAATGGCAGTACAAAGGACTCCGGGGCATCCCTTTACAGTTTTCTTCTATTCAAAGTTCTTTACAGTAAGGGCAGTTAAAATGTGGAATTCATTACCCATGGAGACTGTGATGGCAGATACAAAAGATTTGTTCAAAAAAAGGTTGGACATCTTTTTAGATGGGAAACTTATACAGGGATATACCAAATAAGTATACATGGGAAGGATGTTGATCCAGGGATTAATCCGATTGCCAATTCTTGGAGTCAGGAAGGAATTAATTTTCCCCTTAATGGGGTTTTTTGTTTGCCTTCCTCTGGATCAATAAGTATAGATATAGGATAAAGTATCTGTTGTCTAAATTTAGCATAGGTTGAACTTGATGGACCTATGTCTTTTTTCAACCTCATCTACTATGTAACTATGTAACTATGTAACTATGTAACTATGACACACCAGGGTGAGTATTGTTCTCACAATTAATCAAAAATAATAAAGTTTTATTTCAATATAACACAACACTAACGTTTAAAAATATATACAAAAGGCTAATTAAAATCCCTGGGTAGGCGGTAGAAAAGGGTGTAGCAGTACTGGGCTATTAACCCATAGTATGCTGACTGTGTATATAATCATTCTCTTAACTCCTGCGTGTCCGTCATCGTTTTGCAAAATTAACATATGGACTATATGTTCCTGGACTGATACTCTGCAGCACATGAATAGTTGTGGGGGCTCATCCCTTTCAACATTGTTTCCCTTGTATATAATAAGTAGTATTACCAAAGTCTAATGGCTAAAGTAGCAAATTAGAATCTTCAATAGTGTATGGTGATCTGCTAATATACTTCCCTTACAAACACTTGCTATTTAGGTAAATAGCATGGTTATAAATCAGCCGATGTAGCTAAAGTGTTGGTATAGCTCGGCAGAATAAGAACCTCCTTAGTAGAGCCACACATGTAACCTAACACTGCTTAGTACATTAATACCTACTTCCAATATTTTAGTAGGAAAGAGAAAGAAAACCTAGCAGTGTATCAGTTGTAACAACCTTCAGTCTGCATCCTATACTGTAGTCTAGCCGGACACACCATGCAGTATCAAATTAGTACACCGTGTGGCAGTAGAGGACAAGCATCATCTGTATATCAGCCCACAGTGTAACTTGAAGTAACCGGCTGCTAAAGCAGCTTCTGTCCCGTACCTTAGAGCCAAACTCAAAGGTGTAGCCGCGTGACACCAGTATAGCAGACGCCACGGTAACCTTCTATATACACACACTACACCCCGGTATACCAGCTCAAGTAGGTAGCATGTTACTGGCAATGCAAGGTAATCATACGGGGTAGGAATTGCATAAGGATGGGTGTATGGAACAAGATGAATATGACCGTATTGTATTGGCGATGGGCTGGTAACTAGATGATGCCGACACCACCGATCTGTAGCACAGCTGATTCAGACCGCCTCCTGCATTAGCGTTACCGATGTGACGCTCAAATCCCAGCTGTTGTTGTTGTTTTCATACAGTGTACAATACTTTTTTACATACTGTATAATAAACCCCAAAAATAAAAAGTATGTGTTTCTTCTACAGTATGCATTACTGTATGTGAATTCTATACCTGTAGTGTACTGTATGCCTACAGTATGCCTCATGGAACCTTGATGAAATGCCAATTTCTTGTGTTTACTACATTCATTAACAAACCATTACTTACTGTACAGTTCTGTACAGTATGTTCTAGAAAACACTGTATTTTTGTTATAAAAGGCGACACAAATAAACTATTTAAAAGAATCAACATTTTATTTATTGGAGAACATTAAAAACATTTGTAGGTGTATGGAGTAAGTACTGTAAAAACATTTATTTATAAAGACACTTTGCAAGAATCAACATTTTATTTATTGGACTAAGTAAAAGCATTTGCAGGTGTATGGAATAAGTACTGTAAAAACATTTATAAAGACAATTGAAAAGAATCAACATTTTTGTTTATTGGATTAAGTAAAAACTTTTGTAGGTGTATGGAATAAGTACTGTAAAAACATTTATTTATAAAGACAATTTAAAAGAATCAACATTTTATTTATTGGACTAAGTAAAAACATTTGCAGGACTTCCGGTGATGTCGACGAGGATGGCTGCCTGAGAGATCTGCTGCAAAGCCCCCTCAGAAGAAATTGATAAGATTAAGCACAAAAGAACCAAAATAGCAACAAAAACTGGAGCCAGCCCAAGTTAAATACCTAGGTTGACATCTTATAGCCTTCGGGAGCAGGGGAGCAACCTTTCCAGATTTACATAAAGATGTTTTTGGCACGCTGACGGGTCCCCAGATAGCCCCTGGCTCCCGGGGTGAGATCTTATCCTACCCCAAAGAACCAGCGCCTCTAAAGCAAGCCCGCGAGGCGAGAGGCTCGTCGAGGCTCCAGGAGCTCTGCGGAGTCGGGATCGGGCGCGGGGACGTCGGGGAGCTGAGGCAGAGCCCCCCGGTGGTGTAAAGGGCTCGATGGCAGTAGCCTCCCGCTGCAGCGAAGTAAAGCGGAGGCGGCGTGCTCTGCTGCGGGCCCTGCCTCTCCCCCCCCCGGCTAAAACCCCCTCCCCCCCGCTCCTGGCTCACCCCCCCAAACAAATAAACAAATAACTGACCTGGGGCACCGTCAGAGGGGGGGGACCGATCGAGGGAGAACCCTGGCTGTGGGATTCTTCTGTGAAAATGAAAAATATTATAGAAAGTTAAACTAAAATATACTTTAAAGTTAAATAGCTAGGTGTATGTTTACAATAGATGGGTACATGGCCAGAAAACATGCATGTACTATGTAATCCTACAACATATCAAGTCAATGCATTCCGAAACTCCAGTGGTGCAATTGATTAGTGCATGTTACTTATGTGACTGAGTTTTATGAGCTCTATCTTCACCTGAATATGGTTTTTACTTGCATTCTTACTAAGGAAATAGTTATAGGAAGCAGGCTAGAGAAACATATTTTTTAAAGCGTTACATAATTCATTTCAGTGCAAACATTTATTTACAGGATAATATTCAGGAATACCTAATGGAAAACAAAATTATTAGTAATAGTCAGCATGGATTTATGAAGGATAGATCATGCCAAACTAACCTTATTTATTTCTTTGATGAGGTAAGTAGGAATTTAGACCAGGGTAATGCAGTTGATGTGGTAAACTTAGATTTTGCAAAGGCTTTTGATACGGTTCCACACAAGAGGTTGACGTACAAAATAATGCAAATTGGACTCAGTAAAAATGTTTGCACCTGGATTGAAAACTGGTTGAAGGATAGACAACAGAGGGTTGTCATAAATTGAACTTTTTCAGGTTGGGCTAAAGTTGTGAATGGAGTACCTAAGGGATCGGCACTGCGACCCCTGCTTCTCAACTTGTTTATTAATGACTTTGTGGTTGGAATCGAGAGCAAAGTCTCCATCTTTGCTGATGATAATAAATTGTGTAAGGTAATAGAATCATTGCAGGATGTAATTTCTCTCCAGAAGAACTTGGAGAGACTGGAAACGTGGGCAGGTAAATGGCAGATGAGGTTAAATACAGATAAATGTAAGGTTATGCATTTGGGATGCAAGAATAAACTGGCGACTTACAAATTAAATGGAGATAAATTGGGGGAATCCTTGATGGAGAAGGATTTAGGAGTGCTTGTAGACAGCAGGCTTAGCAATAGTGCCCAAAGTCATGCAATAGCTGCAAAGGAAAACCAGATCTTATCCTGCATTAAACAGGCAATGGAGGGAAAGGAAGTAAATATAATTACAAAGCATTAGTTAGACCACAACTTGAATATGGCGTACAATTGTGGGCACCACTTCTTAGAAAACTCATTCTGGAAATAGAGTGAGTGCAGAGAAGAGCCACCAAATTAATAAAGGGGATGGACAATCTAACTAATGAGGAGACTGGGAAATGAAGGAAAGGACCTCCCAATGTAGAGCTCAAGAATAGGTGAAAAGGCAATCAATGTATAAATGCAATAAGCAAATGTGAATTAAATCCACAATAATTCATCCGGAGTAAGATCCTATTGTGCTCCTATGAAGGGTGTAAAACCAATAAACACATGTGGGGATGTCTTGGAAGACCACAATGTAAAGCAACCTGACCCCCAACTTATTGGTAAACTAATCCATGGAGCTGGATCACATGAACATGTAAGTGAGAAATAATGTTTGTACTCACTGACAATAGGGAGAGGCAGGTCGTTTCTGAGGTGACACATCCCAATAGATTTGCCATGTTGAGTGAAGATATTGGGAATGTTGGGGAAGAAATGGCAAGGCTGGGGGAGACTAATTCCTCTAGCAGCCAGGGGAATAGTTCCTCCAGCACAGTGGGGACTCAGGATGCTCAGATGCAAAGAAAGATTGTGGTGGTAGGGGACTCCATTATTAGGAAGGTAGATAGGGCAATCTGTTGCCGGGACCGCATGAACCGAACAGTTTGTTGTCTCCCGGGTTCTCGGGTTCGGCACATTGCGGATCGGGTAGACAGATTGTTGGGGGGGGGGCTGGGAATGACCTGGCGGTCTTGGTACATGTTGGCACCAATGACAAAGTTAGAGAAAGATGGAGGGTCCTAATAAATGATTACAGGGATCTAGGCCAAAAGCTTAAGGCAAGGACGTATTCTGAAATACTACCAGTGCCATGCGCTACCGCAGGGAGACAGTCAGAGATCAGAGAGGTTAATGCATGGCTAAGAAAGTGGTGTAGGAAGGAGGGGTTTGGGTTTTTAGAGCACTGGGACTCCTTTTCTGAGAGGTGCCATCTATATTCTAGGGACGGATTGCACCTCAATGAAGAGGGATCTTCTGTGCTAGGGGGGAGAATGCAAAAAAGGTTGGAGGAGATTTTAAACTAGGATGGAGGGGGGAGGGGAATGAAACAGATAATGAACTAAATGGAATAGATGAGGATACAAGGTGGTATGGAGGTAGAATGGGGGCAAGTGCAAGTTTGACAAGCAATGAGATACCCATATTAAATAGAGATAATACTAGAAAACTTCTAAAGACTAAACCAAGTGGGAGCAGATAAGATAATTGTACAGGCTGAAAAAAAACTTAAATGCATGCTTGCTAATGCAAGAAGCCTGACAGATAAAATGTGGGAGCTTGAATTAATAGCTACAAGGGAGCAGTATGATATCATAGGCATTACTGAAACATGGTGGGATGAAACTCATGACTGGACAGTTAATTTAAAGGGGTATTCTCTTTTTCGGAAGGATCGAACAAATAGAAGGGGAGGTGGAGTATGTCTATATGTTAAACCAGATCTAAAACCTATTATAAGGGATGATGTCTATGAAGGGAATGATGAAAATGTAGAGACCTTGTGGATAGAAATTAGCAGTGGAGGTAAAAGTATAAAGAAATGTTTGTGGGAATATGCTATAAACCATCAAATATCTGTGAGATTGAGGAAGCTAAAATACTTTTGCAAATGGAGAAGGCATCAAAACTGGGTCATGTTTGCATAATGGAGGATTTTAATTATCCAGACATAGACTGGGGCAATGAGATTAGCGTTACAACAAAAGGAAACAGGTTTTTGGGGGTGCTTAAAGATAATTATATGACCCAAATTATTGGGGAACCAACCAGGAGAGGGGCAATTCTGGATTTGGTCATATCAAACAATGTAGAAGTAATAACAAATATTCAAGTCCTGGAACATTTGGGTAACAGTGATCATAACATGGTCTCATTTGAAATAAATTATCAAAAAACAGATTACTTGGGTTCAACAAAGACTTTAAACTTTAGAAAGGCAGATTATAATAAACTGAGGTCTAATCTAGTAGTAATACAATGGGATGATGCAGGGAAAAATGTAGAAGATAAATGGGCAGTCTTTAAAACATTGTTAGAAAAGCACACTTATCAGTGTATACCCTTGGGTAATAAGTATAAAAGAAATAAATCGAAACCAATGTGGCTAAATAAACAGGTAGGGGAGGAAATGGACAAGAAGAGGAAGGTGTTTAGATTCTTTAAGTCAGAAGGGACAGAGACATCGTATCACAATTATAAGGAATGTAACAAAAATTGCAAAAGGGCAATTAAATGAGCAAAAATGGATAATGAAAAAAGGATTGCAATAGAAAGTAAGGTCAACCCTAAAAAGTTCTTTAAGTACCTTAATAACAATAAAAAGAGAAAAGAAAATATAGGACTCTTTCAGTGTGAGATGGGAAGGCAGATTATTGGAGATAAGGAAAAAGCAGAGGTATTAAACAAATTCTTTGCCTCTGTGTTTACCAGGGAAGAATCAAGTTCAATAGTAGCGCCACAGGAGGAAGCCACAACCTCCATATTAATGACCAATTGGTTAACTGAGGAAGAAGTTCATAAGCGACTTGAAAAAATTAAAGTAAATAAGGCACCTGGCCCCGATGGCATACATCCAAGAGTTCTCAAGGAGTTAAGCTCAGTAATAGCAAAACCATTACATTTAATATTCAAGGACTCCAATTCCACAGGCTCAGTACCACAAGATTGGCGTAAAGCAGATGTGGTGCCTATATTTAAAAAGGGAGCTAGATCACACCCGGGGAATTACAGACCTGTAAGCCTGACTTCAATAGTAGGGAAACTACTTGAAGGTTTAATACAGGATAATATTCAGGAATACCTAATGGAAAACAAAATTATTAGTAATAGTCAGCATGGATTTATGAAGGATAGACCTTGCCAAACTAACCTTATTTGTTTCTTTGAGGAGGTAAGTAGGAATTTAGAGCAGGGTAATGCAGTTTATGTGGTCTACTTAGATTTTGCAAAGGCTTTTGATATGGTATCACACAAGAGGTTGGTGTACAAAATAAAGAAAATTGGACTCAGTAATAATATATGCACCTGGATTGAAAACTGGTTAAAGGACAGACAACAGAGGGTTGTCATAAATGGAACTTTTTCAGGTTGGGCTAAAGTCGTGAGTGGAGTACCTCAAGGATCGGTACTGGGACCCCTGCTTTTTAACTTGTTTATTAATGACCATGAGGTTGGGATCAAGAGCAAAGTCACCATCTTTGCTGATGATACTAAATTGTGTAAGGTAATAGAATAAGAGCAGGATGTAATTTCTCTCCAGAAGGAGTTGGAGAGACTGGAAACGTGGGCAGGTAAATGGCAAATGAAGTTTAATACAGATAAATGTAAGGTTATGCATTTGGGATGCAAGAATAAAAAGGCGACTTACAAATTAAATGGAGATATATTGGGGGAATTCTTGATGAGAAGGATTTAGGAGTGCTTGTAGACAGCAGGCTTAGCAATAGTGCCCAATGTCATGCAGTAGCTACAAAGGCAAACAAGATCTTATCTTGCATCAAACGGGCAATGGATGGAAGGGAAGTAAACATATTTATGCCCCTTTACAAAGCATTAGTAAGACCACAACTTGAATATGGAGTACAATTTTGGGCACCAATCCTAAGAAAAGACAATATGGAACTAGAGAGAGTGCAGAGACGAGCCACCACATTAATAAAGGGGATGGACATTCTAACTTATGAGGAGAGGCTAGCTATATTGGATTTGTTTACATTAGAAAAGAGGCGTCTAAGAGGGGATATGATAACTATATACAAATATATTCAGGGACAAAACAAGGAGCTTTCAAAAGAACTATTCATCCCACGGACAGTACAAAGGACTCGGGGACATCCCTTAAGGTTGGAGGAAAGGAAATTTCACCAGCAACAAAGGAAAGGGTTTTTTACAGTAAGGGCAGTTAAAATGTGGAATTCATTACCCATGGAGACTGTGATGGCAAATACAATAGATTTGTTCAAAAAAAGGTTGGGCATCTTTTTAGATGGGAAAGGTATACAGGGATATACCAAATAAATATACATGGGAAGGATGTTGATCCAGGGATTAATCCGATTGCCAATTCTTGGAGTCAGGAAGGAATTAATTTTTCCCCTTAATGGGGTTTTTTGTTTGCCTTCCTCTGGATCAATAAGTAAGTATAGATATAGAATAAAGTATCTGTTGTCTAAATTTAGCATAAGTTGAGCTTGATGGACGTACGTCTTTTTTCAACCACATCTACTATGTAAATATGTAACTGAATCTTGTGCCCCATGTGCATTATTCTTTGTTTAGATCCAATACTCCTTTTATTTTTTATATATCCACAGCATATTTCAATTGTTACTTTCATAGATTATCAATAGCATATTTTAAGTAACATTATTATATATGCATTCACTTGTTCTCTATTGATTAATCTATCAAACTTGCATTTTTATTGTTTTTTACTCAGGAGTGGTGGTTTGCTGTAATTGGTTGGTTAACTGCAGTTAGCTCCTCATCTTGTCGCCAATTTGGGTAAAATTGAATACCAAGTAGGATATTAAATAAATTTGCCTATTATCAATATGAACATAAGCATACTTCTGAGCGTGGCCTAATGGCTACGGCGTCTGACTTCGAATCAGAAGATGGAGGGTTCGAGTCCCTTCGTGGTCGTTTTTTTATATTCTCATTAAAAAACAATTGCACGTTATATTTGTACTTCATGTGTACAGTATGTGGACGAGACACGAAGGGCACTTCAGTACCAGCACACACCACGTGTTCATTATTTTAGGATAGATACAGTGAAAGTTTCCCTTTCAGTTTTTGCTTTAGTTTAATGTCTGCTGGGACACACTGGGACACATATTCAACCAAGGTGGAACTGTTCAGAACTCGTGCTGTTCTGTTCACTGTTTTATTCAATGTACATATGCTAAAAGTGTTTTTTTCATAATTGTTTATGTGAGAAAGAGCTCACAAACGATGGGTAATGCGGTACTGGAGTCATCCACAGTACAAACCACAAATAATTAGATGCTTTCTAAAATTGGCTAAATGAAAAATATTATAAAGAGTTAAACTTAAAAATACTTTAAAGTTGAATAGCTAAGTGTATTGTTACAATAGATGGGTACATGGCCAGAAAACATGCATGTACTATGTAATACTACAACATATCAAGTCAATGCATTCCTAAACTCCAGTGGTGCAATTGATTAGTGCATGTTACTTATGTGGCTGAGTTTAATGTGTTTGATCTTCACCTGAATATGGTTTTTACTTGCATTCTTACTAAGGAAATAGTTATAGGAAGCAGGCTATAGAAACATATTTTTTGCAGCGTTACTTAATTCATTTCAGTGCAAACATTTATTTAAAGGATAATATTCAGGAATACCTATTGGAAAACAAATTCATTAGTAATAGTCAGCATGGATTTATGAAGGATAGATCATGCCAAACTAACCTTATTTGTTTATTTGATGAGGTAAGTAGGAATTTAGACCAGGGTAATGCAGTTGATGTGGTAAACTTAGATTTTGCAAAGGCTTTTGATACGGTTCCACACAAGAGGTTGGTGTACAAAATAAAGCAAATTGGACTCAGTAAAATGTTTGCACCTGGATTGAAAACTGGTTGAAGGATAGACAACAGAGGGTTGTCATAAATTGAACTTTTTCAGGTTGGGCTAAAGTTGTGAGTGGAGTACCTAAGGGATCGGCACTGGGACCCCTGCTTTTTAACTTGCTTATTAATGACTTCGTGGTTGGCATCGAGAGCAAAGTCTCCATCTTTGCTGATGATAATAAATTGTGTAAGGTAGTACAATCAGAGCAGGATGTAATTTCTCTCCAGAAGAACTTGGAGAGACTGGAAACGTGGGCAGGTAAATGGCAGATGAGGTTTAATACAGATAAATGTAAGGTTATGCATTTGGGATGCAAGAATAAACTGGCGACTTACACATTAAATGGGGATAAATTGGGGGAATCCTTGATGGAGAAGGATTTAGGAATGCTTGTAGACAGCAGGCTTAGCAATAGTGCCCAAAGTCATGCAATAGCTGCAAAGGCAAACAAGATCTTATCTTGCATTAAATAGGCAATGGATGGAAGGGAAGTAAACATAATTATGCCCCTTTACAAAGCATTAGTTAGACCACACCTTGAATATGGCGTACAATTGTGGCCACCACACCTTAGAAAACACATTCTGGAATTAGTGAGTGCAGAGAAGAGCCCCCAAATTAATAAAGGGGATGAACAATCTAATTTATGAGCAGACTGGGAAATGGAGGAAAAGACCTCCCAAAAAAGACCTCCCAAAGTAGTGCTCAGAAAGAGGTGAAAAGGCAACCAATGTATAAATGCAATAAGAAAATGTGAATTAAATCCACAATAATTCATCCGGAGTAAGATCCTATTGTGCTCCTATGAAGGGTGTAAAACCAATAAACACATGTGGGGATGTCTTGGAAGACCATAATGTAAATCAACCTGACACCGAACTGAATGGTAAACTAATCTCTGGAGCTGGATCACATGAACATGTAAGTGAGAAATAATGTTTGTACTCACTGAATCTTGTGCCCCATGTGCCTTTTTCTTTGTTTAGATCCAATACTCCTTTTATTTTTTATATATCCACAGCATATTTCAATTGTTGCTTTCATAGATAATCAATAGCACAAATTAAGTAACATTATTATATATGCATTCACTTGTTCTTTATTGATTAATCTATCAAACTTGCATTTTTATTGTTTTTTACTCAGGAGTGGTGGTTTGCTTAAATTGGTTGGTTAACTGCAGTTAGCTCCTCATCCTGTCGCCAATGTGGGTAAAATTGAATACCAATTTGGATATTAAATACATTTGCCTATTATCAAAATGAACATAAGCATACTTCTGAGCATAGATCAGGCACTTTTTCGGTTGACCGCGTGGCCTAATGGATAAGGCGTCTGACTTCGAATCAGAAGATTGAGGGTTGGAGTCCCTTCGTAGTCATTTTTTTTTTATTCTCATAAAAAAACAATTGCACTTTATGTTCGAACTTCATGTGTACAGTATGTGGACGAGACACGAAGGGCACTGCAGTACCAGCACACACCACATGTTCATTATTTTAGGATAGATACAGTGAAATTTTCCCTTTCAGTTTTTGCTTTAGTTTTAGTGTCTGCTGGGACACACTGGGACACATATTCAACAAAGGTGGAACTGTTCAGAACTTGTGCTGTTCTGTTCACTGTACATATGCTAAAGGTGTTTTTTTCATAATTGTTTATGTGAGAAAGAGCTCACAAACGAAGGGTAATGCGGTACTGGAGTCATCCACAGTACAAACCACAAATAATTAGATGCTTTCTAAAATTGGCTAAATGAAAAATATTATAAAGAGTTAAACTAAAAAATACTTTAAAGTTGAATAGCTAAGTGTATTGTTACAATAGATGGGTACATGGCCAGAAAACATGCATGTACTATATAATCCTACAACATATCAAGTCAATGCGTTCCTAAACACCAGTGGTGCAATTGATTAGTGCATGTTACTTATGTGCCTGAGTTAAATGAGTTTAATCTTCACCTGAATATGGTTTTTACTTGCATTCTAACTAAGGAAATAGTTATAGGAAGCAGGCTATAGAAACATATTTTTTACAGCGTTACATAATTCATTTCAGTGCAAACATTTATTTAAAGGATAATATTCAGGAATACCTATTGGAAAACAAATTCATTAGTAATAGTCAGCATGGATTTATGAAGGATAGATCATGCCAAACTAACCTTATTTGTTTCTTTGATGAGGTAAGTAGGAATTTAGACCAGGGTAATGCATTTGATGTGGTAAACTTAGATTTTGCAAAGGCTTTTGATACGGTTCCACACAAGAGGTTGGTGTACAAAATAAAGCAAATTGGACTCAGTAAAAATGTTTGCATCTGGATTGAAAACTGGTTGAAGGATAGATAACAGAGGGTTGTCATAAATTGAACTTTTTTAGGTTGGGCTAAAGTTGTGAGTGGAGTACCTAAGGGATCGGCACAGGGGATGGACAATCTAACTTATGAGGAGACTGGGAAATGAAGGAAAGGACCTCCCAAAGTAGAGCTCAGGAAGAGGTGAAAAGGCAATCAATGTATAAATGCAATAAGAAAATGTGAATTAAATCCACAATAATTCATCCGGAGTAAGATCCTATTGTGCTCCTATGAAGGGTGTAAAACCAATAAACACATGTGGGGATGTCTTGGAAGACCATAATGTAAATCAACCTTACCCCCAACTGAATGGTAAACTAATCCCTGGAGCTGGATCACATGAACATGTAAGTGAGAAATAATGTTTGTGCTCACTGAATCTTGTGCCCCATGTGCCTTATTCTTTGTTTAGATCCAATACTCCTTTTATTTTTTATATATCCACAGCATATGTCAATTGTTGCTTTCATAGATAATCAATAGCACAAATTAAGTAACATTATTATATATGCATTCACTTGTTCTTTATTGATTAATCTATCAAACTTGCATTTTTATTGTTTTTTACTCAGGAGTGGTGGTTTGCTTAAATTGGTTGGTTAACTGCAGTTAGCTCCTCATCCTGTCGCCAATGTGGGTAAAATTGAATACCAATTTGGATATTAAATACATTTGCCTATTATGAAAATGAACATAAGCATACTTCTGAGCATAGATCAGGCACTTTTTCGGTTGACCGCGTGGCCTATTGGATAAGGCGTCTGACTTCGAATCAGAAGATTGAGGGTTTGAGTCCCTTCGTAGTCATTTTTTTTTTATTCTCATAAAAAAACAATTGCACTTTATGTTTGAACTTCATGTGTACAGTATGTGGACGAGACACGAAGGGCACTGCAGTACCAGCACACACCACATGTTCATTATTTTAGGATAGATACAGTGAAATTTTCCCTTTCAGTTTTTGCTTTAGTTTTAGTGTCTGCTGGGACACACTGGGACACATATTCAACAAAGGTGGAACTGTTCAGAACTTGTGCTGTTCTGTTCACTGTACATATGCTAAAGGTGTTTTTTTCATAATTGTTTATGTGAGAAAGAGCTCACAAACGAAGGGTAATGCGGTACTGGAGTCATCCACAGTACAAACCACAAATAATTAGATGCTTTCTAAAATTGGCTAAATGAAAAATATTATAAAGAGTTAAACTAAAAAATACTTTAAAGTTGAATAGCTAAGTGTATTGTTACAATAGATGGGTACATGGCCAGAAAACATGCATGTACTATATAATCCTACAACATATCAAGTCAATGCGTTCCTAAACACCAGTGGTGCAATTGATTAGTGCATGTTACTTATGTGCCTGAGTTAAATGAGTTTAATCTTCACCTGAATATGGTTTTTACTTGCATTCTAACTAAGGAAATAGTTATAGGAAGCAGGCTATAGAAACATATTTTTTACAGCGTTACATAATTCATTTCAGTGCAAACATTTATTTAAAGGATAATATTCAGGAATACCTATTGGAAAACAAATTCATTAGTAATAGTCAGCATGGATTTATGAAGGATAGATCATGCCAAACTAACCTTATTTGTTTCTTTGATGAGGTAAGTAGGAATTTAGACCAGGATAATGCATTTGATGTGGTAAACTTAGATTTTGCAAAGGCTTTTGATATGGTATCACACAAGAGGTTGGTGTACAAAATAAAGAAAATTGGACTCAGTAATAATATATGCACCTGGATTGAAAACTGGTTAAAGGACAGACAACAGAGGGTTGTCATAAATGGAACTTTTTCAGGTTGGGCTAAAGTCGTGAGTGGAGTACCTCAAGGATCGGTACTGGGACCCCTGCTTTTTAACTTGTTTATTAATGACCATGAGGTTGGGATCAAGAGCAAAGTCTCCATCTTTGCTGATGATACTAAATTGTGTAAGGTAATAGAATAAGAGCAGGATGTAATTTCTCTCCAGAAGGAGTTGGAGAGACTGGAAACGTGGGCAGGTAAATGGCAAATGAAGTTTAATACAGATAAATGTAAGGTTATGCATTTGGGATGCAAGAATAAAAAGGCGACTTACAAATTAAATGGAGATATATTGGGGGAATTCTTGATGAGAAGGATTTAGGAGTGCTTGTAGACAGCAGGCTTAGCAATAGTGCCCAATGTCATGCAGTAGCTACAAAGGCAAACAAGATTTTATCTTGCATCAAACGGGCAATGGATGGAAGGGAAGTAAACATATTTATGCCCCTTTACAAAGCATTAGTAAGACCACAACTTGAATATGGAGTACAATTTTGGGCACCAATCCTAAGAAAAGACAATATGGAACTAGAGAGAGTGCAGAGACGAGCCACCACATTAATAAAGGGGATGGACATTCTAACTTATGAGGAGAGGCTAGCTATATTGGATTTGTTTACATTAGAAAAGAGGCGTCTAAGAGGGGATATGATAACTATATACAAATATATTCAGGGACAAAACAAGGAGCTTTCAAAAGAACTATTCATCCCACGGACAGTACAAAGGACTCGGGGCCATCCCTTAAGGTTGGAGGAAAGGAAATTTCACCAGAAACAAAGGAAAGGGTTTTTTACAGTAAGGGCAGTTAAAATGTGGAATTCATTACCCATGGAGACTGTGATGGCAAATACAATAGATTTGTTCAAAAAAAGGTTGGACATCTTTTTAGATGGGAAAGGTATACAGGGATATACCAAATAAATATACATGGGAAGGATGTTGATCCAGGGATTAATCCGATTGCCAATTCTTGGAGTCAGGAAGGAATTAATTTTTCCCCTTAATGGGGTTTTTTGTTTGCCTTCCTCTGGATCAATAAGTAAGTATAGATATAGAATAAAGTATCTGTTGTCTAAATTTAGCATAAGTTGAGCTTGATGGACGTACGTCTTTTTTCAACCACATCTACTATGTAAATATGTAACTGAATCTTGTGCCCCATGTGCATTATTCTTTGTTTAGATCCAATACTCCTTTTATTTTTTATATATCCACAGCATATTTCAATTGTTACTTTCATAGATTATCAATAGCATATTTTAAGTAACATTATTATATATGCATTCACTTGTTCTCTATTGATTAATCTATCAAACTTGCATTTTTATTGTTTTTTACTCAGGAGTGGTGGTTTGCTGTAATTGGTTGGTTAACTGCAGTTAGCTCCTCATCTTGTCGCCAATTTGGGTAAAATTGAATACCAAGTAGGATATTAAATAAATTTGCCTATTATCAATATGAACATAAGCATACTTCTGAGCGTGGCCTAATGGCTACGGCGTCTGACTTCGAATCAGAAGATTGAGGGTTCGAGTCCCTTTGTGGTCGTTTTTTTATATTCTCATTAAAAAACAATTGCACGTTATATTTGTACTTCATGTGTACAGTATGTGGACGAGACACGAAGGGCACTTCAGTACCAGCACACACCACGTGTTCATTATTTTAGGATAGATACAGTGAAAGTTTCCCTTTCAGTTTTTGCTTTAGTTTAATGTCTGCTGGGACACACTGGGACACATATTCAACCAAGGTGGAACTGTTCAGAACTCGTGCTGTTCTGTTCACTGTTTTATTCAATGTACATATGCTAAAAGTGTTTTTTTTCATAATTGTTTATGTGAGAAAGAGCTCACAAACGATGGGTAATGCGGTACTGGAGTCATCCACAGTACAAACCACAAATAATTAGATGCTTTCTAAAATTGGCTAAATGAAAAATATTATAAAGAGTTAAACTTAAAAATACTTTAAAGTTGAATAGCTAAGTGTATTGTTACAATAGATGGGTACATGGCCAGAAAACATGCATGTACTATGTAATACTACAACATATCAAGTCAATGCATTCCTAAACTCCAGTGGTGCAATTGATTAGTGCATGTTACTTATGTGGCTGAGTTTAATGTGTTTGATCTTCACCTGAATATGGTTTTTACTTGCATTCTTACTAAGGAAATAGTTATAGGAAGCAGGCTATAGAAACATATTTTTTGCAGCGTTACTTAATTCATTTCAGTGCAAACATTTATTTAAAGGATAATATTCAGGAATACCTATTGGAAAACAAATTCATTAGTAATAGTCAGCATGGATTTATGAAGGATAGATCATGCCAAACTAACCTTATTTGTTTATTTGATGAGGTAAGTAGGAATTTAGACCAGGGTAATGCAGTTGATGTGGTAAACTTAGATTTTGCAAAGGCTTTTGATACGGTTCCACACAAGAGGTTGGTGTACAAAATAAAGCAAATTGGACTCAGTAAAATGTTTGCACCTGGATTGAAAACTGGTTGAAGGATAGACAACAGAGGGTTGTCATAAATTGAACTTTTTCAGGTTGGGCTAAAGTTGTGAGTGGAGTACCTAAGGGATCGGCACTGGGACCCCTGCTTTTTAACTTGCTTATTAATGACTTCGTGGTTGGCATCGAGAGCAAAGTCTCCATCTTTGCTGATGATAATAAATTGTGTAAGGTAGTACAATCAGAGCAGGATGTAATTTCTCTCCAGAAGAACTTGGAGAGACTGGAAACGTGGGCAGGTAAATGGCAGATGAGGTTTAATACAGATAAATGTAAGGTTATGCATTTGGGATGCAAGAATAAACTGGCGACTTACACATTAAATGGGGATAAATTGGGGGAATCCTTGATGGAGAAGGATTTAGGAATGCTTGTAGACAGCAGGCTTAGCAATAGTGCCCAAAGTCATGCAATAGCTGCAAAGGCAAACAAGATCTTATCTTGCATTAAATAGGCAATGGATGGAAGGGAAGTAAACATAATTATGCCCCTTTACAAAGCATTAGTTAGACCACACCTTGAATATGGCGTACAATTGTGGCCACCACACCTTAGAAAACACATTCTGGAATTAGTGAGTGCAGAGAAGAGCCCCCAAATTAATAAAGGGGATGAACAATCTAATTTATGAGCAGACTGGGAAATGGAGGAAAAGACCTCCCAAAAAAGACCTCCCAAAGTAGTGCTCAGAAAGAGGTGAAAAGGCAACCAATGTATAAATGCAATAAGAAAATGTGAATTAAATCCACAATAATTCATCCGGAGTAAGATCCTATTGTGCTCCTATGAAGGGTGTAAAACCAATAAACACATGTGGGGATGTCTTGGAAGACCATAATGTAAATCAACCTGACACCGAACTGAATGGTAAACTAATCTCTGGAGCTGGATCACATGAACATGTAAGTGAGAAATAATGTTTGTACTCACTGAATCTTGTGCCCTATGTGCCTTTTTCTTTGTTTAGATCCAATACTCCTTTTATTTTTTATATATCCACAGCATATTTCAATTGTTGCTTTCATAGATAATCAATAGCACAAATTAAGTAACATTATTATATATGCATTCACTTGTTCTTTATTGATTAATCTATCAAACTTGCATTTTTATTGTTTTTTACTCAGGAGTGGTGGTTTGCTTAAATTGGTTGGTTAACTGCAGTTAGCTCCTCATCCTGTCGCCAATGTGGGTAAAATTGAATACCAATTTGGATATTAAATACATTTGCCTATTATCAAAATGAACATAAGCATACTTCTGAGCATAGATCAGGCACTTTTTCGGTTGACCGCGTGGCCTAATGGATAAGGCGTCTGACTTCGAATCAGAAGATTGAGGGTTGGAGTCCCTTCGTAGTCATTTTTTTTTTATTCTCATAAAAAAACAATTGCACTTTATGTTTGAACTTCATGTGTACAGTATGTGGACGAGACACGAAGGGCACTGCAGTACCAACACACACCACATGTTCATTATTTTAGGATAGATACAGTGAAATTTTCCCTTTCAGTTTTTGCTTTAGTTTTAGTGTCTGCTGGGACACACTGGGACACATATTCAACAAAGGTGGAACTGTTCAGAACTTGTGCTGTTCTGTTCACTGTGTTATTCAATGTACATATGCTAAAGGTGTTTTTTTCATAATTGTTTATGTGAGAAAGAGCTCACAAACGAAGGGTAATGCGGTACTGGAGTCATCCACAGTACAAACCACAAATAATTAGATGCTTTCTAAAATTGGCTAAATGAAAAATATTATAAAGAGTTAAACTAAAAAATACTTTAAAGTTGAATAGCTAAGTGTATTGTTACAATAGATGGGTACATGGCCAGAAAACATGCATGTACTATATAATCCTACAACATATCAAGTCAATGCGTTCCTAAACACCAGTGGTGCAATTGATTAGTGCATGTTACTTATGTGCCTGAGTTAAATGAGTTTAATCTTCACCTGAATATGGTTTTTACTTGCATTCTAACTAAGGAAATAGTTATAGGAAGCAGGCTATAGAAACATATTTTTTACAGCGTTACATAATTCATTTCAGTGCAAACATTTATTTAAAGGATAATATTCAGGAATACCTATTGGAAAACAAATTCATTAGTAATAGTCAGCATGGATTTATGAAGGATAGATCATGCCAAACTAACCTTATTTGTTTCTTTGATGAGGTAAGTAGGAATTTAGACCAGGGTAATGCATTTGATGTGGTAAACTTAGATTTTGCAAAGGCTTTTGATACGGTTCCACACAAGAGGTTGGTGTACAAAATAAAGCAAATTGGACTCAGTAAAAATGTTTGCATCTGGATTGAAAACTGGTTGAAGGATAGATAACAGAGGGTTGTCATAAATTGAACTTTTTTAGGTTGGGCTAAAGTTGTGAGTGGAGTACCTAAGGGATCGGCACAGGGGATGGACAATCTAACTTATGAGGAGACTGGGAAATGAAGGAAAGGACCTCCCAAAGTAGAGCTCAGGAAGAGGTGAAAAGGCAATCAATGTATAAATGCAATAAGAAAATGTGAATTAAATCCACAATAATTCATCCGGAGTAAGATCCTATTGTGCTCCTATGAAGGGTGTAAAACCAATAAACACATGTGGGGATGTCTTGGAAGACCATAATGTAAATCAACCTTACCCCCAACTGAATGGTAAACTAATCCCTGGAGCTGGATCACATGAACATGTAAGTGAGAAATAATGTTTGTGCTCACTGAATCTTGTGCCCCATGTGCCTTATTCTTTGTTTAGATCCAATACTCCTTTTATTTTTTATATATCCACAGCATATTTCAATTGTTGCTTTCATAGATAATCAATAGCACAAATTAAGTAACATTATTATATATGCATTCACTTGTTCTTTATTGATTAATCTATCAAACTTGCATTTTTATTGTTTTTTACTCAGGAGTGGTGGTTTGCTTAAATTGGTTGGTTAACTGCAGTTAGCTCCTCATCCTGTCGCCAATGTGGGTAAAATTGAATACCAATTTGGATATTAAATACATTTGCCTATTATCAAAATGAACATAAGCATACTTCTGAGCATAGATCAGGCACTTTTTCGGTTGACCGCGTGGCCTATTGGATAAGGCGTCTGACTTCGAATCAGAAGATTGAGGGTTTGAGTCCCTTCGTAGTCATTTTTTTTTTATTCTCATAAAAAAACAATTGCACTTTATGTTTGAACGTCATGTGTACAGTATGTGGACGAGACACGAAGGGCACTGCAGTACCAGCACACACCACATGTTCATTATTTTAGGATAGATACAGTGAAATTTTCCCTTTCAGTTTTTGCTTTAGTTTTAGTGTCTGCTGGGACACACTGGGACACATATTCAACAAAGGTGGAACTGTTCAGAACTTGTGCTGTTCTGTTCACTGTACATATGCTAAAGGTGTTTTTTTCATAATTGTTTATGTGAGAAAGAGCTCACAAACGAAGGGTAATGCGGTACTGGAGTCATCCACAGTACAAACCACAAATAATTAGATGCTTTCTAAAATTGGCTAAATGAAAAATATTATAAAGAGTTAAACTAAAAAATACTTTAAAGTTGAATAGCTAAGTGTATTGTTACAATAGATGGGTACATGGCCAGAAAACATGCATGTACTATATAATCCTACAACATATCAAGTCAATGCGTTCCTAAACACCAGTGGTGCAATTGATTAGTGCATGTTACTTATGTGCCTGAGTTAAATGAGTTTAATCTTCACCTGAATATGGTTTTTACTTGCATTCTAACTAAGGAAATAGTTATAGGAAGCAGGCTATAGAAACATATTTTTTACAGCGTTACATAATTCATTTCAGTGCAAACATTTATTTAAAGGATAATATTCAGGAATACCTATTGGAAAACAAATTCATTAGTAATAGTCAGCATGGATTTATGAAGGATAGATCATGCCAAACTAACCTTATTTGTTTCTTTGATGAGGTAAGTAGGAATTTAGACCAGGATAATGCATTTGATGTGGTAAACTTAGATTTTGCAAAGGCTTTTGATATGGTATCACACAAGAGGTTGGTGTACAAAATAAAGAAAATTGGACTCAGTAATAATATATGCACCTGGATTGAAAACTGGTTAAAGGACAGACAACAGAGGGTTGTCATAAATTGAACTTTTTCAGGTTGGGCTAAAGTCGTGAGTGGAGTACCTCAAGGATCGGTACTGGGACCCCTGCTTTTTAACTTGTTTATTAATGACCATGAGGTTGGGATCAAGAGCAAAGTCTCCATCTTTGCTGATGATACTAAATTGTGTAAGGTAATAGAATAAGAGCAGGATGTAATTTCTCTCCAGAAGGAGTTGGAGAGACTGGAAACGTGGGCAGGTAAATGGCAAATGAAGTTTAATACAGATAAATGTAAGGTTATGCATTTGGGATGCAAGAATAAAAAGGCGACTTACAAATTAAATGGAGATATATTGGGGGAATTCTTGATGAGAAGGATTTAGGAGTGCTTGTAGACAGCAGGCTTAGCAATAGTGCCCAATGTCATGCAGTAGCTACAAAGGCAAACAAGATCTTATCTTGCATCAAACGGGCAATGGATGGAAGGGAAGTAAACATATTTATGCCCCTTTACAAAGCATTAGTAAGACCACAACTTGAATATGGAGTACAATTTTGGGCACCAATCCTAAGAAAAGACAATATGGAACTAGAGAGAGTGCAGAGACGAGCCACCACATTAATAAAGGGGTTGGACATTCTAACTTATGAGGAGAGGCTAGCTATATTGGATTTGTTTACATTAGAAAAGAGGCGTCTAAGAGGGGATATGATAACTATATACAAATATATTCAGGGACAAAACAAGGAGCTTTCAAAAGAACTATTCATCCCACGGACAGTACAAAGGACTCGGGGCCATCCCTTAAGGTTGGAGGAAAGGAAATTTCACCAGAAACAAAGGAAAGGGTTTTTTACAGTAAGGGCAGTTAAAATGTGGAATTCATTACCCATGGAGACTGTGATGGCAAATACAATAGATTTGTTCAAAAAAAGGTTGGACATCTTTTTAGATGGGAAAGGTATACAGGGATATACCAAATAAATATACATGGGAAGGATGTTGATCCAGGGATTAATCCGATTGCCAATTCTTGGAGTCAGGAAGGAATTAATTTTTCCCCTTAATGGGGTTTTTTGTTTGCCTTCCTCTGGATCAATAAGTAAGTATAGATATAGAATAAAGTATCTGTTGTCTAAATTTAGCATAAGTTGAGCTTGATGGACGTACGTCTTTTTTCAACCACATCTACTATGTAAATATGTAACTGAATCTTGTGCCCCATGTGCATTATTCTTTGTTTAGATCCAATACTCCTTTTATTTTTTATATATCCACAGCATATTTCAATTGTTACTTTCATAGATTATCAATAGCATATTTTAAGTAACATTATTATATATGCATTCACTTGTTCTCTATTGATTAATCTATCAAACTTGCATTTTTATTGTTTTTTACTCAGGAGTGGTGGTTTGCTGTAATTGGTTGGTTAACTGCAGTTAGCTCCTCATCTTGTCGCCAATTTGGGTAAAATTGAATACCAAGTAGGATATTAAATAAATTTGCCTATTATCAATATGAACATAAGCATACTTCTGAGCGTGGCCTAATGGCTACGGCGTCTGACTTCGAATCAGAAGATTGAGGGTTCGAGTCCCTTCGTGGTCGTTTTTTTATATTCTCATTAAAAAACAATTGCACGTTATATTTGTACTTCATGTGTACAGTATGTGGACGAGACACGAAGGGCACTTCAGTACCAGCACACACCACGTGTTCATTATTTTAGGATAGATACAGTGAAAGTTTCCCTTTCAGTTTTTGCTTTAGTTTAATGTCTGCTGGGACACACTGGGACACATATTCAACCAAGGTGGAACTGTTCAGAACTCGTGCTGTTC
Organism: Ascaphus truei; assembly: GCF_040206685.1. NCBI lineage: Eukaryota > Metazoa > Chordata > Amphibia > Anura > Ascaphidae > Ascaphus > Ascaphus truei. The sequence continues at coordinate 12,032,627 of NC_134498.1, forward strand.
TGTTCACTGTTTTATTCAATGTACATATGCTAAAAGTGTTTTTTTCATAATTGTTTATGTGAGAAAGAGCTCACAAACGATGGGTAATGCGGTACTGGAGTCATCCACAGTACAAACCACAAATAATTAGATGCTTTCTAAAATTGGCTAAATGAAAAATATTATAAAGAGTTAAACTTAAAAATACTTTAAAGTTGAATAGCTAAGTGTATTGTTACAATAGATGGGTACATGGCCAGAAAACATGCATGTACTATGTAATACTACAACATATCAAGTCAATGCATTCCTAAACTCCAGTGGTGCAATTGATTAGTGCATGTTACTTATGTGGCTGAGTTTAATGTGTTTGATCTTCACCTGAATATGGTTTTTACTTGCATTCTTACTAAGGAAATAGTTATAGGAAGCAGGCTATAGAAACATATTTTTTGCAGCGTTACTTAATTCATTTCAGTGCAAACATTTATTTAAAGGATAATATTCAGGAATACCTATTGGAAAACAAATTCATTAGTAATAGTCAGCATGGATTTATGAAGGATAGATCATGCCAAACTAACCTTATTTGTTTATTTGATGAGGTAAGTAGGAATTTAGACCAGGGTAATGCAGTTGATGTGGTAAACTTAGATTTTGCAAAGGCTTTTGATACGGTTCCACACAAGAGGTTGGTGTACAAAATAAAGCAAATTGGACTCAGTAAAATGTTTGCACCTGGATTGAAAACTGGTTGAAGGATAGACAACAGAGGGTTGTCATAAATTGAACTTTTTCAGGTTGGGCTAAAGTTGTGAGTGGAGTACCTAAGGGATCGGCACTGGGACCCCTGCTTTTTAACTTGCTTATTAATGACTTCGTGGTTGGCATCGAGAGCAAAGTCTCCATCTTTGCTGATGATAATAAATTGTGTAAGGTAGTACAATCAGAGCAGGATGTAATTTCTCTCCAGAAGAACTTGGAGAGACTGGAAACGTGGGCAGGTAAATGGCAGATGAGGTTTAATACAGATAAATGTAAGGTTATGCGTTTGGGATGCAAGAATAAACTGGCGACTTACACATTAAATGGGGATAAATTGGGGGAATCCTTGATGGAGAAGGATTTAGGAATGCTTGTAGACAGCAGGCTTAGCAATAGTGCCCAAAGTCATGCAATAGCTGCAAAGGCAAACAAGATCTTATCTTGCATTAAATAGGCAATGGATGGAAGGGAAGTAAACATAATTATGCCCCTTTACAAAGCATTAGTTAGACCACACCTTGAATATGGCGTACAATTGTGGCCACCACACCTTAGAAAACACATTCTGGAATTAGTGAGTGCAGAGAAGAGCCCCCAAATTAATAAAGGGGATGAACAATCTAATTTATGAGCAGACTGGGAAATGGAGGAAAAGACCTCCCAAAAAAGACCTCCCAAAGTAGTGCTCAGAAAGAGGTGAAAAGGCAACCAATGTATAAATGCAATAAGAAAATGTGAATTAAATCCACAATAATTCATCCGGAGTAAGATCCTATTGTGCTCCTATGAAGGGTGTAAAACCAATAAACACATGTGGGGATGTCTTGGAAGACCATAATGTAAATCAACCTGACACCGAACTGAATGGTAAACTAATCTCTGGAGCTGGATCACATGAACATGTAAGTGAGAAATAATGTTTGTACTCACTGAATCTTGTGCCCCATGTGCCTTTTTCTTTGTTTAGATCCAATACTCCTTTTATTTTTTATATATCCACAGCATATTTCAATTGTTGCTTTCATAGATAATCAATAGCACAAATTAAGTAACATTATTATATATGCATTCACTTGTTCTTTATTGATTAATCTATCAAACTTGCATTTTTATTGTTTTTTACTCAGGAGTGGTGGTTTGCTTAAATTGGTTGGTTAACTGCAGTTAGCTCCTCATCCTGTCGCCAATGTGGGTAAAATTGAATACCAATTTGGATATTAAATACATTTGCCTATTATCAAAATGAACATAAGCATACTTCTGAGCATAGATCAGGCACTTTTTTGGTTGACCGCGTGGCCTAATGGATAAGGCGTCTGACTTCGAATCAGAAGATTGAGGGTTGGAGTACCTTCGTAGTCATTTTTTTTTTATTCTCATAAAAAAACAATTGCACTTTATGTTTGAACTTCATGTGTACAATATGTGGACGAGACACGAAGGGCACTGCAGTACCAGCACACACCACATGTTCATTATTTTAGGATAGATACAGTGAAATTTTCCCTTTCAGTTTTTGCTTTAGTTTTAGTGTCTGCTGGGACACACTGGGACACATATTCAACAAAGGTGGAACTGTTCAGAACTTGTGCTGTTCTGTTCACTGTGTTATTCAATGTACATATGCTAAAGGTGTTTTTTTCATAATTGTTTATGTGAGAAAGAGCTCACAAACAAAGGGTAATGCGGTACTGGAGTCATCCACAGTACAAACCACAAATAATTAGATGCTTTCTAAAATTGGCTAAATGAAAAATATTATAAAGAGTTAAACTAAAAAATACTTTAAAGTTGAATAGCTAAGTGTATTGTTACAATAGATGGGTACATGGCCAGAAAACATGCATGTACTATATAATCCTACAACATATCAAGTCAATGCGTTCCTAAACACCAGTGGTGCAATTGATTAGTGCATGTTACTTATGTGCCTGAGTTAAATGAGTTTAATCTTCACCTGAATATGGTTTTTACTTGCATTCTAACTAAGGAAATAGTTATAGGAAGCAGGCTATAGAAACATATTTTTTACAGCGTTACATAATTCATTTCAGTGCAAACATTTATTTAAAAGATAATATTCAGGAATACCTATTGGAAAACAAATTCATTAGTAATAGTCAGCATGGATTTATGAAGGATAGATCATGCCAAACTAACCTTATTTGTTTCTTTGATGAGGTAAGTAGGAATTTAGACCAGGGTAATGCATTTGATGTGGTAAACTTAGATTTTGCAAAGGCTTTTGATACGGTTCCACACAAGAGGTTGGTGTACAAAATAAAGCAAATTGGACTCAGTAAAAATGTTTGCATCTGGATTGAAAACTGGTTGAAGGATAGATAACAGAGGGTTGTCATAAATTGAACTTTTTTAGGTTGGGCTAAAGTTGTGAGTGGAGTACCTAAGGGATCGGCACAGGGGATAGACAATCTAACTTATGAGGAGACTGGGAAATGAAGGAAAGGACCTCCCAAAGTAGAGCTCAGGAAGAGGTGAAAAGGCAATCAATGTATAAATGCAATAAGAAAATGTGAATTAAATCCACAATAATTCATCCGGAGTAAGATCCTATTGTGCTCCTATGAAGGGTGTAAAACCAATAAACACATGTGGGGATGTCTTGGAAGACCATAATGTAAATCAACCTTACCCCCAACTGAATGGTAAACTAATCCCTGGAGCTGGATCACATGAACATGTAAGTGAGAAATAATGTTTGTGCTCACTGAATCTTGTGCCCCATGTGCCTTATTCTTTGTTTAGATCCAATACTCCTTTTATTTTTTATATATCCACAGCATATGTCAATTGTTGCTTTCATAGATAATCAATAGCACAAATTAAGTAACATTATTATATATGCATTCACTTGTTCTTTATTGATTAATCTATCAAACTTGCATTTTTATTGTTTTTTAGTCAGGAGTGGTGGTTTGCTTAAATTGGTTGGTTAACTGCAGTTAGCTCCTCATCCTGTCGCCAATGTGGGTAAAATTGAATACCAATTTGGATATTAAATACATTTGCCTATTATCAAAATGAACATAAGCATACTTCTGAGCATAGATCAGGCACTTTTTCGGTTGACCGCGTGGCCTATTGGATAAGGCGTCTGACTTCGAATCAGAAGATTGAGGGTTTGAGTCCCTTCGTAGTCATTTTTTTTTTATTCTCATAAAAAAACAATTGCACTTTATGTTTGAACTTCATGTGTACAGTATGTGGACGAGACACGAAGGGCACTGCAGTACCAGCACACACCACATGTTCATTATTTTAGGATAGATACAGTGAAATTTTCCCTTTCAGTTTTTGCTTTAGTTTTAGTGTCTGCTGGGACACACTGGGACACATATTCAACAAAGGTGGAACTGTTCAGAACTTGTGCTGTTCTGTTCACTGTACATATGCTAAAAGTGTTTTTTTCATAATTGTTTATGTGAGAAAGAGCTCACAAACGAAGGGTAATGCGGTACTGGAGTCATCCACAGTACAAACCACAAATAATTAGATGCTTTCTAAAATTGGCTAAATGAAAAATATTATAAAGAGTTAAACTAAAAAATACTTTAAAGTTGAATAGCTAAGTGTATTGTTACAATAGATGGGTACATGGCCAGAAAACATGCATGTACTATATAATCCTACAACATATCAAGTCAATGCGTTCCTAAACACCAGTGGTGCAATTGATTAGTGCATGTTACTTATGTGCCTGAGTTAAATGAGTTTAATCTTCACCTGAATATGGTTTTTACTTGCATTCTAACTAAGGAAATAGTTATAGGAAGCAGGCTATAGAAACATATTTTTTACAGCGTTACATAATTCATTTCAGTGCAAACATTTATTTAAAGGATAATATTCAGGAATACCTATTGGAAAACAAATTCATTAGTAATAGTCAGCATGGATTTATGAAGGATAGATCATGCCAAACTAACCTTATTTGTTTCTTTGATGAGGTAAGTAGGAATTTAGACCAGGATAATGCATTTGATGTGGTAAACTTAGATTTTGCAAAGGCTTTTGATATGGTATCACACAAGAGGTTGGTGTACAAAATAAAGAAAATTGGACTCAGTAATAATATATGCACCTGGATTGAAAACTGGTTAAAGGACAGACAACAGAGGGTTGTCATAAATGGAACTTTTTCAGGTTGGGCTAAAGTCGTGAGTGGAGTACCTCAAGGATCGGTACTGGGACCCCTGCTTTTTAACTTGTTTATTAATGACCATGAGGTTGGGATCAAGAGCAAAGTCTCCATCTTTGCTGATGATACTAAATTGTGTAAGGTAATAGAATAAGAGCAGGATGTAATTTCTCTCCAGAAGGACTTGGAGAGACTGGAAACGTGGGCAGGTAAATGGCAAATGAAGTTTAATACAGATAAATGTAAGGTTATGCATTTGGGATGCAAGAATAAAAAGGCGACTTACAAATTAAATGGAGATATATTGGGGGAATTCTTGATGAGAAGGATTTAGGAGTGCTTGTAGACAGCAGGCTTAGCAATAGTGCCCAATGTCATGCAGTAGCTACAAAGGCAAACAAGATCTTATCTTGCATCAAACGGGCAATGGATGGAAGGGAAGTAAACATATTTATGCCCCTTTACAAAGCATTAGTAAGACCACAACTTGAATATGGAGTACAATTTTGGGCACCAATCCTAAGAAAAGACAATATGGAACTAGAGAGAGTGCAGAGACGAGCCACCACATTAATAAAGGGGATGGACATTCTAACTTATGAGGAGAGGCTAGCTATATTGGATTTGTTTACATTAGAAAAGAGGCGTCTAAGAGGGGATATGATAACTATATACAAATATATTCAGGGACAAAACAAGGAGCTTTCAAAAGAACTATTCATCCCACGGACAGTACAAAGGACTCGGGGCCATCCCTTAAGGTTGGAGGAAAGGAAATTTCACCAGCAACAAAGGAAAGGGTTTTTTACAGTAAGGGCAGTTAAAATGTGGAATTCATTACCCATGGAGACTGTGATGGCAAATACAATAGATTTGTTCAAAAAAAGGTTGGACATCTTTTTAGATGGGAAAGGTATACAGGGATATACCAAATAAATATACATGGGAAGGATGTTGATCCAGGGATTAATCCGATTGCCAATTCTTGGAGTCAGGAAGGAATTAATTTTTCCCCTTAATGGGGTTTTTTGTTTGCCTTCCTCTGGATCAATAAGTAAGTATAGATATAGAATAAAGTATCTGTTGTCTAAATTTAGCATAAGTTGAGCTTGATGGACGTACGTCTTTTTTCAACCACATCTACTATGTAAATATGTAACTGAATCTTGTGCCCCATGTGCATTATTCTTTGTTTAGATCCAATACTCCTTTTATTTTTTATATATCCACAGCATATTTCAATTGTTACTTTCATAGATTATCAATAGCATATTTTAAGTAACATTATTATATATGCATTCACTTGTTCTCTATTGATTAATCTATCAAACTTGCATTTTTATTGTTTTTTACTCAGGAGTGGTGGTTTGCTGTAATTCGTTGGTTAACTGCAGTTAGCTCCTCATCTTGTCGCCAATTTGGGTAAAATTGAATACCAAGTAGGATATTAAATAAATTTGCCTATTATCAATATGGACATAAGCATACTTCTGAGCGTGGCCTAATGGCTACGGCGCCTGACTTCGAATCAGAAGATTGAGGGTTCGAGTCCCTTCGTGGTCGTTTTTTTATATTCTCATTAAAAAACAATTGCACGTTATATTTGTACTTCATGTGTACAGTATGTGGACGAGACACGAAGGGCACTTCAGTACCAGCACACACCACGTGTTCATTATTTTAGGATAGATACAGTGAAAGTTTCCCTTTCAGTTTTTGCTTTAGTTTAATGTCTGCTGGGACACACTGGGACACATATTCAACCAAGGTGGAACTGTTCAGAACTCGTGCTGTTCTGTTCACTGTTTTATTCAATGTACATATGCTAAAAGTGTTTTTTTCATAATTGTTTATGTGAGAAAGAGCTCACAAACGATGGGTAATGCGGTACTGGAGTCATCCACAGTACAAACCACAAATAATTAGATGCTTTCTAAAATTGGCTAAATGAAAAATATTATAAAGAGTTAAACTTAAAAATACTTTAAAGTTGAATAGCTAAGTGTATTGTTACAATAGATGGGTACATGGCCAGAAAACATGCATGTACTATGTAATACTACAACATATCAAGTCAATGCATTCCTAAACTCCAGTGGTGCAATTGATTAGTGCATGTTACTTATGTGGCTGAGTTTAATGTGTTTGATCTTCACCTGAATATGGTTTTTACTTGCATTCTTACTAAGGAAATAGTTATAGGAAGCAGGCTATAGAAACATATTTTTTGCAGCGTTACATAATTCATTTCAGTGCAAACATTTATTTACAGGATAATATTCAGGAATACCTATTGGAAAACAAATTCATTAGTAATAGTCAGCATGGATTTATGAAGGATAGATCATGCCAAACTAACCTTATTTGTTTATTTGATGAGGTAAGTAGGAATTTAGACCAGGGTAATGCAGTTGATGTGGTAAACTTAGATTTTGCAAAGGCTTTTGATACGGTTCCACACAAGAGGTTGGTGTACAAAATAAAGCAAATTGGACTCAGTAAAATGTTTGCACCTGGATTGAAAACTGGTTGAAGGATAGACAACAGAGGGTTGTCATAAATTGAACTTTTTCAGGTTGGGCTAAAGTTGTGAGTGGAGTACCTAAGGGATCGGCACTGGGACCCCTGCTTTTTAACTTGCTTATTAATGACTTCGTGGTTGGCATCGAGAGCAAAGTCTCCATCTTTGCTGATGATAATAAATTGTGTAAGGTAGTACAATCAGAGCAGGATGTAATTTCTCTCCAGAAGAACTTGGAGAGACTGGAAACGTGGGCAGGTAAATGGCAGATGAGGTTTAATACAGATAAATGTAAGGTTATGCATTTGGGATGCAAGAATAAACTGGCGACTTACACATTAAATGGGGATAAATTGGGGGAATCCTTGATGGAGAAGGATTTAGGAATGCTTGTAGACAGCAGGCTTAGCAATAGTGCCCAAAGTCATGCAATAGCTGCAAAGGCAAACAAGATCTTATCTTGCATTAAATAGGCAATGGATGGAAGGGAAGTAAACATAATTATGCCCCTTTACAAAGCATTAGTTAGACCACACCTTGAATATGGCGTACAATTGTGGCCACCACACCTTAGAAAACACATTCTGGAATTAGTGAGTGCAGAGAAGAGCCCCCAAATTAATAAAGGGGATGAACAATCTAATTTATGAGCAGACTGGGAAATGGAGGAAAAGACCTCCCAAAAAAGACCTCCCAAAGTAGTGCTCAGAAAGAGGTGAAAAGGCAACCAATGTATAAATGCAATAAGAAAATGTGAATTAAATCCACAATAATTCATCCGGAGTAAGATCCTATTGTGCTCCTATGAAGGGTGTAAAACCAATAAACACATGTGGGGATGTCTTGGAAGACCATAATGTAAATCAACCTGACACCGAACTGAATGGTAAACTAATCTCTGGAGCTGGATCACATGAACATGTAAGTGAGAAATAATGTTTGTACTCACTGAATCTTGTGCCCCATGTGCCTTTTTCTTTGTTTAGATCCAATACTCCTTTTATTTTTTATATATCCACAGCATATTTCAATTGTTGCTTTCATAGATAATCAATAGCACAAATTAAGTAACATTATTATATATGCATTCACTTGTTCTTTATTGATTAATCTATCAAACTTGCATTTTTATTGTTTTTTACTCAGGAGTGGTGGTTTGCTTAAATTGGTTGGTTAACTGCAGTTAGCTCCTCATCCTGTCGCCAATGTGGGTAAAATTGAATACCAATTTGGATATTAAATACATTTGCCTATTATCAAAATGAACATAAGCATACTTCTGAGCATAGATCAGGCACTTTTTCGGTTGACCGCGTGGCCTAATGGATAAGGCGTCTGACTTCGAATCAGAAGATTGAGGGTTGGAGTCCCTTCGTAGTCATTTTTTTTTTATTCTCATAAAAAAACAATTGCACTTTATGTTTGAACTTCATGTGTACAGTATGTGGACGAGACACGAAGGGCACTGCAGTACCAGCACACACCACATGTTCATTATTTTAGGATAGATACAGTGAAATTTTCCCTTTCAGTTTTTGCTTTAGTTTTAGTGTCTGCTGGGACACACTGGGACACATATTCAACAAAGGTGGAACTGTTCAGAACTTGTGCTGTTCTGTTCACTGTACATATGCTAAAGGTGTTTTTTTCATAATTGTTTATGTGAGAAAGAGCTCACAAACGAAGGGTAATGCGGTACTGGAGTCATCCACAGTACAAACCACAAATAATTAGATGCTTTCTAAAATTGGCTAAATGAAAAATATTATAAAGAGTTAAACTAAAAAATACTTTAAAGTTGAATAGCTAAGTGTATTGTTACAATAGATGGGTACATGGCCAGAAAACATGCATGTACTATATAATCCTACAACATATCAAGTCAATGCGTTCCTAAACACCAGTGGTGCAATTGATTAGTGCATGTTACTTATGTGCCTGAGTTAAATGAGTTTAATCTTCACCTGAATATGGTTTTTACTTGCATTCTAACTAAGGAAATAGTTATAGGAAGCAGGCTATAGAAACATATTTTTTACAGCGTTACATAATTCATTTCAGTGCAAACATTTATTTAAAGGATAATATTCAGGAATACCTATTGGAAAACAAATTCATTAGTAATAGTCAGCATGGATTTATGAAGGATAGATCATGCCAAACTAACCTTATTTGTTTCTTTGATGAGGTAAGTAGGAATTTAGACCAGGGTAATGCATTTGATGTGGTAAACTTAGATTTTGCAAAGGCTTTTGATACGGTTCCACACAAGAGGTTGGTGTACAAAATAAAGCAAATTGGACTCAGTAAAAATGTTTGCATCTGGATTGAAAACTGGTTGAAGGATAGATAACAGAGGGTTGTCATAAATTGAACTTTTTTAGGTTGGGCTAAAGTTGTGAGTGGAGTACCTAAGGGATCGGCACAGGGGATGGACAATCTAACTTATGAGGAGACTGGGAAATGAAGGAAAGGACCTCCCAAAGTAGAGCTCAGGAAGAGGTGAAAAGGCAATCAATGTATAAATGCAATAAGAAAATGTGAATTAAATCCACAATAATTCATCCGGAGTAAGATCCTATTGTGCTCCTATGAAGGGTGTAAAACCAATAAACACATGTGGGGATGTCTTGGAAGACCATAATGTAAATCAACCTTACCCCCAACTGAATGGTAAACTAATCCCTGGAGCTGGATCACATGAACATGTAAGTGAGAAATAATGTTTGTGCTCACTGAATCTTGTGCCCCATGTGCCTTATTCTTTGTTTAGATCCAATACTCCTTTTATTTTTTATATATCCACAGCATTTGTCAATTGTTGCTTTCATAGATAATCAATAGCACAAATTAAGTAACATTATTATATATGCATTCACTTGTTCTTTATTGATTAATCTATCAAACTTGCATTTTTATTGTTTTTTACTCAGGAGTGGTGGTTTGCTTAAATTGGTTGGTTAACTGCAGTTAGCTCCTCATCCTGTCGCCAATGTGGGTAAAATTGAATACCAATTTGGATATTAAATACATTTGCCTATTATGAAAATGAACATAAGCATACTTCTGAGCATAGATCAGGCACTTTTTCGGTTGACCGCGTGGCCTATTGGATAAGGCGTCTGACTTCGAATCAGAAGATTGAGGGTTTGAGTCCCTTCGTAGTCATTTTTTTTTTATTCTCATAAAAAAACAATTGCACTTTATGTTTGAACTTCATGTGTACAGTATGTGGACGAGACACGAAGGGCACTGCAGTACCAGCACACACCACATGTTCATTATTTTAGGATAGATACAGTGAAATTTTCCCTTTCAGTTTTTGCTTTAGTTTTAGTGTCTGCTGGGACACACTGGGACACATATTCAACAAAGGTGGAACTGTTCAGAACTTGTGCTGTTCTGTTCACTGTACATATGCTAAAGGTGTTTTTTTCATAATTGTTTATGTGAGAAAGAGCTCACAAACGAAGGGTAATGCGGTACTGGAGTCATCCACAGTACAAACCACAAATAATTAGATGCTTTCTAAAATTGGCTAAATGAAAAATATTATAAAGAGTTAAACTAAAAAATACTTTAAAGTTGAATAGCTAAGTGTATTGTTACAATAGATGGGTACATGGCCAGAAAACATGCATGTACTATATAATCCTACAACATATCAAGTCAATGCGTTCCTAAACACCAGTGGTGCAATTGATTAGTGCATGTTACTTATGTGCCTGAGTTAAATGAGTTTAATCTTCACCTGAATATGGTTTTTACTTGCATTCTAACTAAGGAAATAGTTATAGGAAGCAGGCTATAGAAACATATTTTTTACAGCGTTACATAATTCATTTCAGTGCAAACATTTATTTAAAGGATAATATTCAGGAATACCTATTGGAAAACAAATTCATTAGTAATAGTCAGCATGGATTTATGAAGGATAGATCATGCCAAACTAACCTTATTTGTTTCTTTGATGAGGTAAGTAGGAATTTAGACCAGGATAATGCATTTGATGTGGTAAACTTAGATTTTGCAAAGGCTTTTGATATGGTATCACACAAGAGGTTGGTGTACAAAATAAAGAAAATTGGACTCAGTAATAATATATGCACCTGGATTGAAAACTGGTTAAAGGACAGACAACAGAGGGTTGTCATAAATGGAACTTTTTCAGGTTGGGCTAAAGTCGTGAGTGGAGTACCTCAAGGATCGGTACTGGGACCCCTGCTTTTTAACTTGTTTATTAATGACCATGAGGTTGGGATCAAGAGCAAAGTCTCCATCTTTGCTGATGATACTAAATTGTGTAAGGTAATAGAATAAGAGCAGGATGTAATTTCTCTCCAGAAGGAGTTGGAGAGACTGGAAACGTGGGCAGGTAAATGGCAAATGAAGTTTAATACAGATAAATGTAAGGTTATGCATTTGGGATGCAAGAATAAAAAGGCGACTTACAAATTAAATGGAGATATATTGGGGGAATTCTTGATGAGAAGGATTTAGGAGTGCTTGTAGACAGCAGGCTTAGCAATAGTGCCCAATGTCATGCAGTAGCTACAAAGGCAAACAAGATCTTATCTTGCATCAAACGGGCAATGGATGGAAGGGAAGTAAACATATTTATGCCCCTTTACAAAGCATTAGTAAGACCACAACTTGAATATGGAGTACAATTTTGGGCACCAATCCTAAGAAAAGACAATATGGAACTAGAGAGAGTGCAGAGACGAGCCACCACATTAATAAAGGGGATGGACATTCTAACTTATGAGGAGAGGCTAGCTATATTGGATTTGTTTACATTAGAAAAGAGGCGTCTAAGAGGGGATATGATAACTATATACAAATATATTCAGGGACAAAACAAGGAGCTTTCAAAAGAACTATTCATCCCACGGACAGTACAAAGGACTCGGGGCCATCCCTTAAGGTTGGAGGAAAGGAAATTTCACCAGAAACAAAGGAAAGGGTTTTTTACAGTAAGGGCAGTTAAAATGTGGAATTCATTACCCATGGAGACTGTGATGGCAAATACAATAGATTTGTTCAAAAAAAGGTTGGACATCTTTTTAGATGGGAAAGGTATACAGGGATATACCAAATAAATATACATGGGAAGGATGTTGATCCAGGGATTAATCCGATTGCCAATTCTTGGAGTCAGGAAGGAATTAATTTTTCCCCTTAATGGGGTTTTTTGTTTGCCTTCCTCTGGATCAATAAGTAAGTATAGATATAGAATAAAGTATCTGTTGTCTAAATTTAGCATAAGTTGAGCTTGATGGACGTACGTCTTTTTTCAACCACATCTACTATGTAAATATGTAACTGAATCTTGTGCCCCATGTGCATTATTCTTTGTTTAGATCCAATACTCCTTTTATTTTTTATATATCCACAGCATATTTCAATTGTTACTTTCATAGATTATCAATAGCATATTTTAAGTAACATTATTATATATGCATTCACTTGTTCTCTATTGATTAATCTATCAAACTTGCATTTTTATTGTTTTTTACTCAGGAGTGGTGGTTTGCTGTAATTGGTTGGTTAACTGCAGTTAGCTCCTCATCTTGTCGCCAATTTGGGTAAAATTGAATACCAAGTAGGATATTAAATAAATTTGCCTATTATCAATATGAACATAAGCATACTTCTGAGCGTGGCCTAATGGCTACGGCGTCTGACTTCGAATCAGAAGATTGAGGGTTCGAGTCCCTTCGTGGTCGTTTTTTTATATTCTCATTAAAAAACAATTGCACGTTATATTTGTACTTCATGTGTACAGTATGTGGACGAGACACGAAGGGCACTTCAGTACCAGCACACACCACGTGTTCATTATTTTAGGATAGATACAGTGAAAGTTTCCCTTTCAGTTTTTGCTTTAGTTTAATGTCTGCTGGGACACACTGGGACACATATTCAACCAAGGTGGAACTGTTCAGAACTCGTGCTGTTCTGTTCACTGTTTTATTCAATGTACATATGCTAAAAGTGTTTTTTTCATAATTGTTTATGTGAGAAAGAGCTCACAAACGATGGGTAATGCGGTACTGGAGTCATCCACAGTACAAACCACAAATAATTAGATGCTTTCTAAAATTGGCTAAATGAAAAATATTATAAAGAGTTAAACTTAAAAGTACTTTAAAGTTGAATAGCTAAGTGTATTGTTACAATAGATGGGTACATGGCCAGAAAACATGCATGTACTATGTAATACTACAACATATCAAGTCAATGCATTCCTAAACTCCAGTGGTGCAATTGATTAGTGCATGTTACTTATGTGGCTGAGTTTAATGTGTTTGATCTTCACCTGAATATGGTTTTTACTTGCATTCTTACTAAGGAAATAGTTATAGGAAGCAGGCTATAGAAACATATTTTTTGCAGCGTTACTTAATTCATTTCAGTGCAAACATTTATTTAAAGGATAATATTCAGGAATACCTATTGGAAAACAAATTCATTAGTAATAGTCAGCATGGATTTATGAAGGATAGATCATGCCAAACTAACCTTATTTGTTTATTTGATGAGGTAAGTAGGAATTTAGACCAGGGTAATGCAGTTGATGTGGTAAACTTAGATTTTGCAAAGGCTTTTGATACGGTTCCACACAAGAGGTTGGTGTACAAAATAAAGCAAATTGGACTCAGTAAAATGTTTGCACCTGGATTGAAAACTGGTTGAAGGATAGACAACAGAGGGTTGTCATAAATTGAACTTTTTCAGGTTGGGCTAAAGTTGTGAGTGGAGTACCTAAGGGATCGGCACTGGGACCCCTGCTTTTTAACTTGCTTATTAATGACTTCGTGGTTGGCATCGAGAGCAAAGTCTCCATCTTTGCTGATGATAATAAATTGTGTAAGGTAGTACAATCAGAGCAGGATGTAATTTCTCTCCAGAAGAACTTGGAGAGACTGGAAACGTGGGCAGGTAAATGGCAGATGAGGTTTAATACAGATAAATGTAAGGTTATGCATTTGGGATGCAAGAATAAACTGGCGACTTACACATTAAATGGGGATAAATTGGGGGAATCCTTGATGGAGAAGGATTTAGGAATGCTTGTAGACAGCAGGCTTAGCAATAGTGCCCAAAGTCATGCAATAGCTGCAAAGGCAAACAAGATCTTATCTTGCATTAAATAGGCAATGGATGGAAGGGAAGTAAACATAATTATGCCCCTTTACAAAGCATTAGTTAGACCACACCTTGAATATGGCGTACAATTGTGGCCACCACACCTTAGAAAACACATTCTGGAATTAGTGAGTGCAGAGAAGAGCCCCCAAATTAATAAAGGGGATGAACAATCTAATTTATGAGCAGACTGGGAAATGGAGGAAAAGACCTCCCAAAAAAGACCTCCCAAAGTAGTGCTCAGAAAGAGGTGAAAAGGCAACCAATGTATAAATGCAATAAGAAAATGTGAATTAAATCCACAATAATTCATCCGGAGTAAGATCCTATTGTGCTCCTATGAAGGGTGTAAAACCAATAAACACATGTGGGGATGTCTTGGAAGACCATAATGTAAATCAACCTGACACCGAACTGAATGGTAAACTAATCTCTGGAGCTGGATCACATGAACATGTAAGTGAGAAATAATGTTTGTACTCACTGAATCTTGTGCCCCATGTGCCTTTTTCTTTGTTTAGATCCAATACTCCTTTTATTTTTTATATATCCACAGCATATTTCAATTGTTGCTTTCATAGATAATCAATAGCACAAATTAAGTAACATTATTATATATGCATTCACTTGTTCTTTATTGATTAATCTATCAAACTTGCATTTTTATTGTTTTTTACTCAGGAGTGGTGGTTTGCTTAAATTGGTTGGTTAACTGCAGTTAGCTCCTCATCCTGTCGCCAATGTGGGTAAAATTGAATACCAATTTGGATATTAAATACATTTGCCTATTATCAAAATGAACATAAGCATACTTCTGAGCATAGATCAGGCACTTTTTCGGTTGACCGCGTGGCCTAATGGATAAGGCGTCTGACTTCGAATCAGAAGATTGAGGGTTGGAGTCCCTTCGTAGTCATTTTTTTTTTATTCTCATAAAAAAACAATTGCACTTTATGTTTGAACTTCATGTGTACAGTATGTGGACGAGACACGAAGGGCACTGCAGTACCAACACACACCACATGTTCATTATTTTAGGATAGATACAGTGAAATTTTCCCTTTCAGTTTTTGCTTTAGTTTTAGTGTCTGCTGGGACACACTGGGACACATATTCAACAAAGGTGGAACTGTTCAGAACTTGTGCTGTTCTGTTCACTGTGTTATTCAATGTACATATGCTAAAGGTGTTTTTTTCATAATTGTTTATGTGAGAAAGAGCTCACAAACGAAGGGTAATGCGGTACTGGAGTCATCCACAGTACAAACCACAAATAATTAGATGCTTTCTAAAATTGGCTAAATGAAAAATATTATAAAGAGTTAAACTAAAAAATACTTTAAAGTTGAATAGCTAAGTGTATTGTTACAATAGATGGGTACATGGCCAGAAAACATGCATGTACTATATAATCCTACAACATATCAAGTCAATGCGTTCCTAAACACCAGTGGTGCAATTGATTAGTGCATGTTACTTATGTGCCTGAGTTAAATGAGTTTAATCTTCACCTGAATATGGTTTTTACTTGCATTCTAACTAAGGAAATAGTTATAGGAAGCAGGCTATAGAAACATATTTTTTACAGCGTTACATAATTCATTTCAGTGCAAACATTTATTTAAAGGATAATATTCAGGAATACCTATTGGAAAACAAATTCATTAGTAATAGTCAGCATGGATTTATGAAGGATAGATCATGCCAAACTAACCTTATTTGTTTCTTTGATGAGGTAAGTAGGAATTTAGACCAGGGTAATGCATTTGATGTGGTAAACTTAGATTTTGCAAAGGCTTTTGATACGGTTCCACACAAGAGGTTGGTGTACAAAATAAAGCAAATTGGACTCAGTAAAAATGTTTGCATCTGGATTGAAAACTGGTTGAAGGATAGATAACAGAGGGTTGTCATAAATTGAACTTTTTTAGGTTGGGCTAAAGTTGTGAGTGGAGTACCTAAGGGATCGGCACAGGGGATGGACAATCTAACTTATGAGGAGACTGGGAAATGAAGGAAAGGACCTCCCAAAGTAGAGCTCAGGAAGAGGTGAAAAGGCAATCAATGTATAAATGCAATAAGAAAATGTGAATTAAATCCACAATAATTCATCCGGAGTAAGATCCTATTGTGCTCCTATGAAGGGTGTAAAACCAATAAACACATGTGGGGATGTCTTGGAAGACCATAATGTAAATCAACCTTACCCCCAACTGAATGGTAAACTAATCCCTGGAGCTGGATCACATGAACATGTAAGTGAGAAATAATGTTTGTGCTCACTGAATCTTGTGCCCCATGTGCCTTATTCTTTGTTTAGATCAAATACTCCTTTTATTTTTTATATATCCACAGCATATGTCAATTGTTGCTTTCATAGATAATCAATAGCACAAATTAAGTAACATTATTATATATGCATTCACTTGTTCTTTATTGATTAATCTATCAAATTTGCATTTTTATTGTTTTTTACTCAGGAGTGGTGGTTTGCTTAAATTGGTTGGTTAACTGCAGTTAGCTCCTCATCCTGTCGCCAATGTGGGTAAAATTGAATACCAATTTGGATATTAAATACATTTGCCTATTATCAAAATGAACATAAGCATACTTCTGAGCATAGATCAGGCACTTTTTCGGTTGACCGCGTGGCCTATTGGATAAGGCGTCTGACTTCGAATCAGAAGATTGAGGGTTTGAGTCCCTTCGTAGTCATTTTTTTTTTATTCTCATAAAAAAACAATTGCACTTTATGTTTGAACTTCATGTGTACAGTATGTGGACGAGACACGAAGGGCACTGCAGTACCAGCACACACCACATGTTCATTATTTTAGGATAGATACAGTGAAATTTTCCCTTTCAGTTTTTGCTTTAGTTTTAGTGTCTGCTGGGACACACTGGGACACATATTCAACAAAGGTGGAACTGTTCAGAACTTGTGCTGTTCTGTTCACTGTACATATGCTAAAGGTGTTTTTTTCATAATTGTTTATGTGAGAAAGAGCTCACAAAACGAAGGGTAATGCGGTACTGGAGTCATCCACAGTACAAACCACAAATAATTAGATGCTTTCTAAAATTGGCTAAATGAAAAATATTATAAAGAGTTAAACGAAAAAATACTTTAAAGTTGAATAGCTAAGTGTATTGTTACAATAGATGGGTACATGGCCAGAAAACATGCATGTACTATGTAATCCTAAAACATATCAAGTCAATGCGTTCCTAAACTCCAGTGGTGCAATTGATCAGTGCATGTTACTTATGTGCCTGAGTTTTATGAGTTTAATCTTCACCTGAATATGGTTTTTACTTGCATTCTTACTAAGGAAATAGTTATAGGAAGCAGGCTATAGAAACATATTTTTTACAGCGTTACATAATTCATTTCAGTGCAAACATTTATTTAAAGGATAATATTCAGGAATACCTATTGGAAAACAAATTCATTAGTAATAGTCAGCATGGATTTATGAAGGATAGATCATGCCAAACTAACCTTATTTGTTTCTTTGATGAGGTAAGTAGGAATTTAGACCAGGGTAATGCATTTGATGTGGTAAACTTAGATTTTGCAAAGGCTTTTGATACGGATCCACACAAGAGGTTGGTGTACAAAATAAAGCAAATTGGACTCCGTAAAAATGTTTGCACCTGGATTGAAAACTGGTTGAAGGATAGATAACAGAGGGTTGTCATAAATTGAACTTTTTTAGGTTGGGCTAAAGTTGTGAGTGGAGTACCTAAGGGATCGGCACAGGGGATGGACAATCTAACTTATGAGGAGACTGGGAAATGAAGGAAAGGACCTCCCAAAGTAGAGCTCAGGAAGAGGTGAAAAGGCAATCAATGTATAAATGCAATAAGAAAATGTGAATTAAATCCACAATAATTCATCCGGAGTAAGATCCTAATGTGCTCCTATGAAGGGTGTAAAACCAATAAACACATGTGGGGATGTCTTGGAAGACCATAATGTAAATCAACCTGACCCCCAACTGAATGGTAAACTAATCCCTGGAGCTGGATCACATGAACATGTAAGTGAGAAATAATGTTTGTACTCACTGAATCTTGTGCCCCATGTGCCTTATTCTTTGTTTAGATCCAATACTCCTTTTATTTTTTATATATCCACAGCATATTTCAATTGTTGCTTTCATAGATAATCAATAGCACAAATTAAGTAACATTATTATATATGCATTCATTTGTTCTTTATTGATTAATCTATCAAACTTGCATTTTTATTGTTTTTTACTCAGGAGTGGTGGTTTGCTTAAATTGGTTGGTTAACTGCAGTTAGCTCCTCATTCTGTCGCCAATGTGGGTCAAATTTAATACCAAGTAGGATATTAAATACATTTGCCTATTATCAATATGAACATAAGCATACTTCAGAGCATAGATCAGGCACTATTTCCGTTGACCGCGTGGCCTAATGGCTAAGGCGTCTGACTTCGAATCAGAAGATTGAGGGTTCGAGTCCCTTCGTGGTTGTTTTTTTTTATTCTCATAAAAAAACAATCGCACTTTATGTTTGTACTTCATGTGTACAGTATGTGGATGAGACACGAAGGGCACTGCAGTACCAGCACACACCACATGTTCATTATTTTAGGATAGATACAGTGAAAGTTTCCCTTTAAGTTTTTGCTTTAGTTTTAGTGTCTGCTGGGACACACTGGGACACATATTAAACCAAGGTGGAACTGTTCAGAACTTGTGCTGTTCTGTTCACTGTGTTATTCAATGTACATATGCTAAAGGTGTTTTTTTCATAATTGTTTATGTGAGAAAGAGCTCACAAAACGAAGGGTAATGCGGTACTGGAGTCATCCACAGTACAAACCACAAATAATTAGATGCTTTCTAAAATTGGCTAAATGAAAAATATTATAAAGAGTTAAACGAAAAAATACTTTAAAGTTGAATAGCTAAGTGTATTGTTACAATAGATGGGTACATGGCCAGAAAACATGCATGTACTATGTAATCCTAAAACATATCAAGTCAATGCGTTCCTAAACTCCAGTGGTGCAATTGATCAGTGCATGTTACTTATGTGCCTGAGTTTTATGAGTTTAATCTTCACCTGAATATGGTTTTTACTTGCATTCTTACTAAGGAAATAGTTATAGGAAGCAGGCTATAGAAACATATTTTTTACAGCGTTACATAATTCATTTCAGTGCAAACATTTATTTAAAGGATAATATTCAGGAATACCTATTGGAAAACAAATTCATTAGTAATAGTCAGCATGGATTTATGAAGGATAGATCATGCCAAACTAACCTTATTTGTTTCTTTGATGAGGTAAGTAGGAATTTAGACCAGGGTAATGCATTTGATGTGGTAAACTTAGATTTTGCAAAGGCTTTTGATACGGATCCACACAAGAGGTTGGTGTACAAAATAAAGCAAATTGGACTCCGTAAAAATGTTTGCACCTGGATTGAAAACTGGTTGAAGGATAGATAACAGAGGGTTGTCATAAATTGAACTTTTTTAGGTTGGGCTAAAGTTGTGAGTGGAGTACCTAAGGGATCGGCACAGGGGATGGACAATCTAACTTATGAGGAGACTGGGAAATGAAGGAAAGGACCTCCCAAAGTAGAGCTCAGGAAGAGGTGAAAAGGCAATCAATGTATAAATGCAATAAGAAAATGTGAATTAAATCCACAATAATTCATCCGGAGTAAGATCCTAATGTGCTCCTATGAAGGGTGTAAAACCAATAAACACATGTGGGGATGTCTTGGAAGACCATAATGTAAATCAACCTGACCCCCAACTGAATGGTAAACTAATCCCTGGAGCTGGATCACATGAACATGTAAGTGAGAAATAATGTTTGTACTCACTGAATCTTGTGCCCCATGTGCCTTATTCTTTGTTTAGATCCAATACTCCTTTTATTTTTTATATATCCACAGCATATTTCAATTGTTGCTTTCATAGATAATCAATAGCACAAATTAAGTAACATTATTATATATGCATTCATTTGTTCTTTATTGATTAATCTATCAAACTTGCATTTTTATTGTTTTTTACTCAGGAGTGGTGGTTTGCTTAAATTGGTTGGTTAACTGCAGTTAGCTCCTCATTCTGTCGCCAATGTGGGTCAAATTTAATACCAAGTAGGATATTAAATACATTTGCCTATTATCAATATGGACATAAGCATACTTCTGAGCATAGATCGGGAACTTTTTCAGTTGACCGCGTGGCCTAATGGATAAGGCGTCTGACTTCGAATCAGAAGATTGAGGTTTCGAGTCCCTTCGTGGTTGTTTTTTTATATTCTCATTAAAAAACAATTGCACGTTATATTTGTACTTCATGTGTACAGTATGTGGACGAGACACGAAGGGCACTTCAGTACCAGCACACACCACATGTTCATTATTTTAGGATAGATACAGTGAAAGTTTCCCTTTCAGTTTTTGCTTTAGTTTAATGTCTGCTGGGACACACTGGGACACATATTCAACCAAGGTGGAACTGTTCAAAACTCGTGCTGTTCTGTTCACTGTTTTATTCAATGTACATATGCTAAAAGTGTTTTTTTCATAATTGTTTATGTGAGAAAGAGCTCACAAACGATGGGTAATGCGGTACTGGAGTCATCCACAGTACAAACCACAAATAATTAGATGCTTTCTAAAATTGGCTAAATGAAAAATATTATAAAGAGTTAAACTTAAAAATACTTTAAAGTTGAATAGCTAAGTGTATTGTTACAATAGATGGGTACATGGCCAGAAAACATGCATGTACTATGTAATACTACAACATATCAAGTCAATGCATTCCTAAACTCCAGTGGTGCAATTGATTAGTGCATGTTACTTATGTGGCTGAGTTTAATGTGTTTGATCTTCACCTGAATATGGTTTTTACTTGCATTCTTACTAAGGAAATAGTTATAGGAAGCAGGCTATAGAAACATATTTTTTGCAGCGTTACTTAATTCATTTCAGTGCAAACATTTATTTAAAGGATAATATTCAGGAATACCTATTGGAAAACAAATTCATTAGTAATAGTCAGCATGGATTTATGAAGGATAGATCATGCCAAACTAACATTATTTGTTTATTTGATGAGGTAAGTAGGAATTTAGACCAGGGTAATGCAGTTGATGTGGTAAACTTAGATTTTGCAAAGGCTTTTGATACGGTTCCACACAAGAGGTTGGTGTACAAAATAAAGCAAATTGGACTCAGTAAAATGTTTGCACCTGGATTGAAAACTGGTTGAAGGATAGACAACAGAGGGTTGTCATAAATTGAACTTTTTCAGGTTGGGCTAAAGTTGTGAGTGGAGTACCTAAGGGATCGGCACTGGGACCCCTGCTTTTTAACTTGCTTATTAATGACTGCGTGGTTGGCATCGAGAGCAAAGTCTCCATCTTTGCTGATGATAAGAAATTGTGTAAGGTAGTACAATCAGAGCAGGATGTAATTTCTCTCCAGAAGAACTTGGAGAGACTGGAAACGTGGGCAGGTAAATGGCAGATGAGGTTTAATACAGATAAATGTAAGGTTATGCATTTGGGATGCAAGAATAAACTGTCGACTTACACATTAAATGGGGATAAATTGGGGGAATCCTTGATGGAGAAGGATTTAAGAGTGCTTGTAGTCAGCAGGCTTAGCAATAGTGCCCAAAGTCATGCAATAGCTGCAAAGGCAAACAAGATCTTATCTTGCATTAAATAGGCAATTCAGGAATACCTATTGGAAAACTAGGTAGTATTTGGTGATGTCTGGGACACCAAGTCCTCCTCTACCCCTTGATGCCAGGAGAACTGTCCTAGCGGTTCTGGGTTTCTTACCCTGCCAAATGAAGTGGAAGATTAGTTTTTGTATATTTTTTAATTCTGAGCCAGGGATGTGGACCGGGAGCGTCTGGAAATAATATAATAATCTGGGGAGTATGTTCATTTTAACCGAGATCATTCTCCCGATCCATGATATTTGATGTCCTCCCCATTTCGCTAAGTCTTGTTTAATTTTCCGGAACAGGGTCGGGTAATTTTGTTGATATAGGGATTGGTAGTTCCTCGCTATCTTTACTCCCAGATATTTGATACTCGAGGAGCTCCAATGGTAATTAAAGTTTAATTTGAGGAGTTTCACCTCTGGCTCTGGCAGGCTTAAATTTAATGCTTCCGATTTATCGTTATTGATTTTATAGCCTGATTTATCTCCAAAATCTCGGAGTTCTTTTTGGAGGTTAGGTAGGGATGTTTGGGGTTACGTCAGGGTTAAAATGACATCATCTGCGAATAGTGATATTTTGTGCTGCCTGTGTCCAATTTCTATTCCATTGATGTCTCTATTGGTTCTTATTGCCGCTGCTAGGGGTTCTATTGTTAATGCAAAGAGAAGAGGAGATAGGGGGCATCCCTGTCGAGTTCCATTAGTAATCTCAAATCTCTGGTTACTGCCCCCTGGTAGTTTTACTGTTGCAGATGGATTTTGATATAATCTACGGACTCCTTCTAGATATGCGTCTTTGAAGCCGAATTTGCGCATAACATGGTCCATGAATAGCCAGTCTATTCTATCGAACGCCTTCTCTGCGTCCAAGCTAAGGAGTAGTGCTTTGGTCCCTGTGAGATGGACATGTTCAATAATGTCAATTATCTTTCGGGTATTGTCCGAGGCCTGTCTGCCTGCTACGAATCCCACTTGGTCTTTATCTATTAATCTTGGTAAAATGGGATTCAATCTATTTGCGAGTATTTTGCTATATAGTTTGAGATCACAATTAAGCAGGGAGATTGGACGGTAGCTTCCACATTGCATCGGGTCCCTGCCTTCTTTGTGTATTATGGCCAGGGTGGCCAGGGACATTGACGTAGGGAATTGATTTCCTTCCATAAAATCATTAAATATTCTTAGGAGATGCGTGGATAATACTGGCAAGAATCTCTTATAGTAGACATTAGTGAAGCCATCTGGGCCAGGAGACTTAGTGATTTTTAATGATTTGACCGCCTCTTCCAGTTCCTCTTTTGAAATCTCAGCATTGAGGACTGTGTTTTCCTCCTCCATTAGTGTGGGGAGCTGACACTTATCTAAGTATTGTGCTATTAATTCGGATGCTACTGATTCGGGGCGGCCCTTTTTGGATCTTAAGTTATAAAGTTCGGTGTAAAATTTTGTGAATTCGGCTGCTATTTTATTGTCACTATGTTGTATCTCACCAGACCAACTCTTGATCGCCGTGATTTGGGACCGTTTATGCACCCCTCTTAATTTAGTCGCTAGAAGTCTGTCTGCCTTGTTCCCTTTATCATAATATTGTTGGTTGGTCCATTTGAGGGCTTTCTCAACATCCTCCAGCTGGATTTGTCTAAGTTTTGCTCTAGCTGTTGTCAATGTTTTATATATTTTTTTTGAGGGGTTAGCATTATGAGTTTGTCCTATTATTTTGATATCATCCTTGAGCTCCTTTATTAGTTTTTGGCGGGCTTTTTTCCTGTGGGATGCGATGGAGATGAATTTCCCTCTAATGGTTGCCTTATGAGCTTCCCACAGGATTGCTGGTGAGGAGACGGATACTGAGTTAAAAAAAAAGTAGTCTCGAATGGCAGCTCTGATCTCTCTTTCTATCTCAGGATGGTTGAGTAGTGAGTCATTTAGCCTCCATGAGTAATTTATTGTCTTTTCGAAGGGTGTTGTCAAGGTTATGGTAATCGGGGCATGATCAGACCATGTGATCGGTCCTATGTCGGAGTCAGTTGTTGCCGCCACCACATTTTTTGTGGCCAGAAAGTGGTCTATTCGAGAGTAGGTCTGGTGAGGTGCTGAGTAGAAAGTATAGTCTCTCTGGCCCTGGTGTTGGGTTCTCCAGATGTCCACCAGTGAAAACTCGCTCAAGATTCCCCTAAACCTTTTCCCTGTGATCTGGGAGGGGGTTGTACGGGGGGGACCCATTGTGGTCGATCTGTCCTCGGTAGGGTTGAGGACCATGTTTAGGTCCCCTCCCACTATCATCGATGACAGATATCCCGGGTCTATGCCCTCGAGTACTTTCTTTAGGAATTCGGTTTGGTTCTCGTTTGGGGCATATACATTCATAAGAGCGATCGCTGAGCCCGCTAAGGAGCCATATACCACTAGGAATCTACCCTCTGGGTCCGCAGTTGTTTTGATATGATTGAATGGGGTGCCCTGTCTGATCAGGACAGCTACACCCCTTTTTTTGCTAGTAAATGATGCGAAAAAACACATTGGGAACACTTTTTTGAATAAATTTGGGGGGTCTTGTGATGTGAAGTGGGTCTCCTGTAGAAATATGATGTCCCCCCCTGATCTTTTCATATCTTTGAGTGCTAGCCTCCTTTTTCGGTTATTCTGGAGGCCCTTCACATTGAGTGAGGTGAATTTAATTGTGGTTTGGCTAGCCATTTGGGTTCTTTTTTAGAAGGTACCGTAAGGCCTCATCTTTCCCATTTGAGAGGCCCTGATTCAGTAAGTCTGAGTCTAGCTTATATCTCTGTAGGTGTGGGAGTTGCGAGTTTTTTTTGGCTAGAATAGCTATTTTAAGCTGAGGGGGGAGGGCGTGGGGGAGGGTCAACGGGGGTAGGGCGAAGATCAGCTGGGACAGAGTCAGCTGATAGAAATAGGTTGTAACGAGGCCTTGAAAAGGCTTCAACAAACTTTTGCCAGCTTTAAAAACAGCCGGCATTTGGGCTATAAGAGCCCTTCTGGGGTGATTCCGGGTCAGTCCACCGTTGGACATCTGAGGGGTCCAAACCCTCTAAAGAATTTACTTAACCCCTTTTTTACGTAGATCCTCAATCCACAGGTGAGGGAAGATAGGGGAGGTGAAGGTGTGATTCAGGCAGTTTAAACATTTTGCATTTTTGTACAGCATCTGTTATGTAGCATTACACCACGGACCCACTGTGCACATTTTGATTTTCCACCCAAGCAGTTTCAACTTTCTTCTGTAAATTTGCTTCGTCTGAATGGGAAGGGGGGAAGGGGGGAGGGGGGGATGGGGTGGGGTGGGTGTGGGGGGTGGGGTGTGGGGGGTGGGGGGTGGGGGGGGTGGGGGGGGTGGGGGGGGGTGAGGGGGGGTTGGGGGGTAGGGGGGTGGGGGGGGGGTGGGGGGTGGTGGGGGGGTGGATGGGGGGGGTGGATGGGGGGGGGGGTGGATGGGGGGGGGGTTGACGGAACCTTTCCAACAATATAGGCCTTTCACATTTTTGTATGCTGCATCTATTATACCACTCTTTGCAATAAGTATGCTATATATTATCTGGAAATCACCAAAGCACTTTTTGTTTTCTTATAAACTCTTGCGTCCCCTGGGTTCTGTTCCAAAGGAAGGCATAGGTGCATATATCACATTGCGTTTAATTCACAACTTTTATATAGTACCGGGGGGGGAGGGGGTGGGTGGGGGGGTAGGGGAGGGGGGGGGCAGGAGGGGTGAGGGGAGGGGGGTGGGGGTGGGGATGGTGGATGTGGGGGTAGGGGGGGTTTTACGGAGCCTTTCCAACAGTGTGGGCATTTCACATTTTTGTGTGCTGCGTCTGTTGTACCACTCTATACAATAAGTATGCTATACACTGTCTGGCAATCAGCCTAGGCACATTCAGTTTTCCTATGAGCCTTTGCTTCCTCTAGGTTCTGTTCCAAGGGAGGACATAGGTACATATCGCTTATTGCATACATTTTTCAACTTTTGTATAGCACCCGGGGGGGGGAGTGGGGGGGGGGAGAGGGGGGGAAGGGAGGGGGGAGTGGGGGGGAGGGGGGAGGGATGGGGGGGGGGGGTTGACAGAACATTTCAGGCAGTACAGGCATTTCACATTTTTGTATGTTGTATCTCCTATACCACTCTATGTAATGAGTATCTTATATACTGTCTGAGGGTCAGCCAAGGCGTATTTAGTTTCCTTACATGCCCTTGCTTCCTCTGGGTGCTGTTCCAAGGGAGGCATAGGTGCACATCACACATTGCATATATTTTTCAACTTTATCTAGCGCCGGGGGGGGGGAGGGGGGGAGGGAGGGGGGGAGTGGGGGGGGGAGGGGGGATGGAGGGGGGGAGGTTGACGGAACATTTCAGGCAGTACAGGCATTTCACATTTTTGTATGTTACATCTGTTATATCACTCTGTCCCATAAGTATGCTATGTGCTGTTTAGAGATCAGCGAGGATACTTATGGCTTTTCTATGTACTTTTACTTCCTCTGGATGTCATTCTAGAGGGGGGAAGTATAAGGGGAGGCATAGGGGCATTCCACACGTTATATATACTTTTCGGCTTTTATACAGTACCATTGTCGTTCCTATCTGTTTCACATTTGTATTGTAAACCTTTTGGCGATCAGTGAGTTTGCTGGCAAAGGTGTGTGGGGGGAGGGGGGGAGAAGGGGAGGATGACTAGGGCTATTTTTCATGCTGTGACCTGTGCAGTTAGGTTACAAATTTGTTGATTTATTGGGTATTGCGCAGTTTAGTGATTCATGGGTTTATATATATCACTCCCATGTACTGTGGACCTGGGTTTTGGGGGTGAGGGGGAGGGTGGGGGCTGGGGGGGGGGAAAAGGGGACCAGGGTGGGGGGGGGGGGTGAGAGGAGGAGTGCGGGGGGAAGGGGGGGACGTGTGAAGGAGAGGGGGTGGAGGATGGGGAGGGGGGGGGGAGGGCGGGGGGCTATGTGCTTGGGTTAAGGCTGAAACGGGGGGGGCCGCGGGGTACTTTCTATGATATAGCATTTTATTATATTACTCACGGCCTCCAGGGCGCAAAACCTCAACTTGTGTTTGTGCATCCTTTAAAACAAATCGGATGAACTGGGTCCTCGGGGTCGCAGTTGTCCTCCATCTCTTGAGCCAATGCGTTTTTGTTGGTTCGGGCTCTGCTGCTTACTTGTTGATGGGCCGTACCCCCCCCCCCCCCCCAGTGGGCCAAAAAAAATCATCCCGTGGGATCGGGACCACCGGCTGGAGGGGGGGGTGGAGCGAACACCCCTGCGGCCTAATCTAAAAAACTGGAGATCGGGGCATAGCAGAACAAGGCCTAGAGCCAGGATCTCATCGCAAACCGGCATTGGGGAAACCACGATCCTGTTCCATCCGGTCGAGTCGAGTGTGGACCAGGATTTCAACTTGGCTGGCGGGATCAGCCTCGGTGCCATCGCGGGAGTAGATGACCCGTGGTCCAATGTGGGTAGCGGTGTCCAGTGTCGTCTTGTTCGGGAAGTCAGCGGCTTCTCTCCAGGTACAGCTCCGGCCCGACGGGATGCCCTCCGATGTGGTTGTGGGTCTCCTCTCTCCCTCGGGATCACGTAGGGGGTGTTGTTTGGGTGCGGTGGCGGCTGTTACTTACTTGTCTTTGGAGTGCTGGGCCGCGATCCTCTCCGATGTCCGGAGTGGGTCTCCTGCGGCGTCTCCAGATGGCAGGTTGCCCGGTAGCCATGCCTGTGGAGGGGTTAGGCCCAAGGCCTTAGTGAATGGGGCCATGTCCGCGGGGTATTTCAGGGACAGGAACTTTCCGTTTCTGTTCACCGAGATTTTAAACGGTAAGCCCCATCTGTACTGTATTCCCTTCTCCCGAAGCAGGTTAGTCAGCGGCTTTAGCTCCCGTCTGCGGTAGTGTCTCGTTTTGAAAAGTTATTTCTCCCATGTCTCGGCATGCTGAAATAATTCTTTCTTTTGAGGTGTATTTATGCATTTTTATTATGATAGCCCTTCTGCGTTTTGGATCGTCAGACTTGGGTCCTAACGCACGATGGGCTCTGTCCATTTCCATCTCTTTTTCCTCCATCTCCCCGCAGACCAGATTGAAAAACTCCAGGAGGTAAGGCCGAATCTGTTCTTGTGTGACTGACTCTGGAACATTCCTCACACGGATGTTTTGTCTCCGGTCACGGTTTTCTTGTTCTTCCATGCCTTCTTTGAGGAGGGAGATCTCTTCACCCAGGCGGCTGATCTCTTCTTCTTCTTCTCCCTGTCTTTGTAGGGATTCGGAGAGCTTAGTCTCTAGGGTAGTGGTCTTTTCTGTTAGCCCTGAGATTTCCTTCCTTATGTCGCTCACTGCAGACCGCAATTCCGTTTGGAAGGAGGTTTTGAGGGTAGCAGCCATTCCTGCCATCAGTTCCTCCAAATATGCCCTGGTTATTGCATGTTCTGGGCTTGTAGAGGGACTTTCTCTAGCTGGGTCTTTTTCCCCGATTGGGAGGTAGCGCCATGCGGTCCGCCGCCATCTTGGGGATTCATGGTGCTTGCTTTCCCTCGCTGAGACGGTGAGAAAAATTTGGAAACAGCCTGGTTGTTCGTTTTTTTGTTTTTGACATTCCCCTTCTGTTTGTCTATCTGAGGGGACTATTTTCATCCATAAATTTTGAGGTAAGTGGGGGTTTTTTCGCTGTATAACCCACGGGTTTCAGGAGCTCCTCTAGCAGCCGTCCATACCGGGTGACGTCACCGGAAGTTCCCCCCTTAATATGGTTTTTACTTGCATTCTTACTAAGGAAATAGTTATAGGAAGCAGGCTATAGAAACATATTTTTTACAGCGTTACATAATTCATTTCAGTGCAAACATTTATTTAAAGGATAATATTCAGGAATACCTATTGGAAAACAAATTTATTAGTAATAGTCAGCATGGATTTATGAAGGATAGATCATGCCAAACTAACCTTATTTGTTTCTTTGATGAGGTAAGTAGGAATTTAGACCAGGGTAATGCATTTGATGTGGTAAACTTAGATTTTGCAAAGGCTTTTGATATGGTTCCACACAAGAGGTTGGTGTACAAAATAAAGCAAATTGGACTCAGTAAAAATGTTTGCACCTGGATTGAAAACTGGTTGAAGGATAGATAACAGAGGGTTGTCATAAATTGAACTTTTTCAGGTTGGGCTAAAGTTGTGAGTGGAGTACCTAAGGGATCGGCACAGGGGATGGACAATCTAACTTATGAGGAGACTGGGAAATGAAGGAAAGGACCTCCCAAAGTAGAGCTCAGGAAGAGGTGAAAAGGCAATCAATGTATAAATGCAATAAGAAAATGTGAATTAAATCCACAATAATTAATCCGGAGTAAGATCCTATTGTGCTCCTATGAAGGGTGTAAAACCAATAAACACATGTGGGGATGTCTTGGAAGACCATAATGTAAATCAACCTGACCCCCAACTGAATGGTAAACTAATCCCTGAAGCTGGATCACATGAACATGTAAGTGAGAAATAATGTTTTTACTCACTGAATCTTGTGCCCCATGTGCCTTATTCTTTGTTTAGATCCAATACTCCTTTCATTTTTTATATATCCACAGCATATTTCAATTGTTGCTTTCATAGATAATCAAAAGCACAAATTAAGTAACATTATTATATATGCATTCACTTGTTCTTTATTGATTAATCTATCAAACTTGCATTTTTATTGTTTTTTACTCAGGAGTGGTGGTTTGCTTAAATTGGTTGGTTAACTGCAGTTAGCTCCTCATCCTGTCGCCAATGTGGGTCAAATTGAATACCAAGTAGGATATTAAATACATTTGCCTATTATCAAAATGAACATAAGCAAATTGGACTCAGTAAAAATGTTTGCACCTGGATTGAAAACTGGTTGAAGGATAGACAACAGAGGGTTGTCATAAATTGAACTTTTTCAGGTTGGGCTAAAGTTGTGAGTGGAGTACCTAAGGGATCGGCACTGGGACCCCTGCTTTTTAACTTGTTTATTAATGACTTTGTGGTTGGCATCGAGAGCAAAGTCTCCATTTTTGCTGATGATAATAAATTGTGTAAGGTAGTACAATCAGAGCAGGATGTAATTTCTCTCCAGAAGAACTTGGAGAGACTGGAAACGTGGGCAGGTAAATGGCAGATGAGGTTTAATACATATAAATGTAAGGTTATTCATTTGGGATGCAAGAATAAACTGGCGACTTACACATTAAATGGGGATAAATTGGGGGAATCCTTGATGGAGAAGGATTTAGGAGTGCTTGTAGACAGCAGGCTTAGCAGTAGTGCCTAAAGTCATGCAATAGCTGCAAAGGCAAACAAGATCTTATCTTGCATTAAATAGGCAATGGATGGAAGGGAAGTAAACATAATTATGCCCCTTTACAAAGCATAAGTTAGACCACACCTTGAATATGGCGTACAATTGTGGCCACCACTCCTTAGAAAACACATTCTGGAATTAGAGTGAGTGCAGAGAAGAGCCCCCAAATTAATAAAGGGGAAGGACAATCTAATTTATGAGCAGACTGGGAAATGGAGGAAAAGACCTCCCAAAAAAGACCTCCCAAAGTAGTGCTCAGAAAGAGGTGAAAAGGCAACCAATGTATAAATGCAATAAGCAAATGTGAATTAAATCCACAATAATTCATCCGGAGTAAGATCCTATTGTGCTCCTATGAAGGGTGTAAAACCAATAAACACATGTGGGGATGTCTTGGAAGACCATACTGTAAATCAACCTGACCCCCAACTGATTGGTAAACTAATCCCTGGAGCTGGATCACATGAACATGTAAGTGAGAAATAATGTTTGTACTCACTGAATCTTGTGCCCCATGTGCCTTATTCTTTGTTTAGATCCAATACTCCTTTCATTTTTTATATATCCACAGCATATTTCAATTGTTGCTTTCATAGATAATCAAAAGCACAAATTAAGTAACATTATTATATATGCATTCACTTGTTCTTTATTGATTCATCTATCAAACTTGCATTTTTATTGTTTTTACTCAGGAGTGGTGGTTTGCTTAAATTGGTTGGTTAACTGCAGTTAGCTCCTCATCCTGTCGCCAATGTGGGTCAAATTGAATACCAAGTAGGATATTAAATACATTTGCCTATAATAATATGAACATAAGCATACTTCTCAGCATAGATCGGGCACTTTTTTTCAGTTGACCGCGTGGCCTAATGGATAAGGCGTCTGGCTTCGAATCAGAAGATTGAGGGTTCGAGTCCCTTCGTGGTCATTTTTTTTTATTCTAATAAAAAAACAATTGCACTTTATATTTGTACTTCATGTGTACAGTATGTGGACGAGACACGAAGGGCACTGCAGTACCAGCACACACCACATGTTCATTATTTTAGGATAGATACAGTGAAATTTTCCATTTAAGTTTTTGCTTTAGTTTTAGTGTCTGCTGGGACACACTGGGACACATATTCAACAAAGGTGGAACTGTTCAGAACTTGTGCTGTTCTGTTCACTGTGTTATTCAATGTACATATGCTAAAGGTGTTTTTTTCATAATTGTTTATGTGAGAAAGAGCTCACAAACGAAGGGTAATGCGGTACTGGAGTCATCCACAGTACAAACCACAAATAATTAGATGCTTTCTAAAATTGGCTAAATGAAAAATATTATAAAGAGTTAAACTAAAAAATACTTTAAAGTTGAATAGCTAAGTGTATTGTTACAATAGATGGGTACATGGCCAGAAAACATGCATGTACTTTGTAATCCTACAACATATCAAGTCAATGCGTTCCTAAACTCCAGTGGTGCAATTGATTAGTGCATGTTACTTATGTGCCTGAGTTTAATGAGTTTAATCTTCACCTGAATATGGTTTTTACTTGCATTCTTACTAAGGAAATAGTTATAGGAAGCAGGCTATAGAAACATATTTTTTACAGCGTTACATAATTCATTTCAGTGCAAACATTTATTTAAAGGATAATATTCAGGAATACCTATTGGAAAACAAATTTATTAGTAATAGTCAGCATGGATTTATGAAGGATAGATCATGCCAAACTAACCTTATTTGTTTCTTTGATGAGGTAAGTAGGAATTTAGACCAGGGTAATGCATTTGATGTGGTAAACTTAGATTTTGCAAAGGCTTTTGATACGGTTCCACACAAGAGGTTGGTGTTCAAAATAAAGCAAATTGGACTCAGTAAAAATGTTTGCACCTGGATTGAAAACTGGTTGAAGGATAGATAACAGAGGGTTGTCATAAATTGAACTTTTTCAGGTTGGGCTAAAGTTGTGAGTGGAGTACCTAAGGGATCGGCACAGGGGATGGACAATCTAACTTATGAGGAGACTGGGAAATGAAGGAAAGGACCTCCCAAAGTAGAGCTCAGGAAGAGGTGAAAAGGCAATCAATGTATAAATGCAATAAGAAAATGTGAATTAAATCCACAATAATTCATCCGGAGTAAGATCCTATTGTGCTCCTATGAAGGGTGTAAAACCAATAAACACATGTGGGGATGTCTTGGAAGACCATAATGTAAATCAACCTGACCCCCAACTGAATGGCAAACTAATCCCTGGAGCTGGATCACATGAACATGTAAGTGAGAAATAATGTTTGTACTCACTGAATCTTGTGCCCCATGTGCCTTATTCTTTGTTTAGATCCAATACTCCTTTTATTTTTTATATATCCACAGCATATTTCAATTGTTGCTTTCATAGATAATCAATAGCACAAATGAAGTAACATTATTATATATGCATTCACTTGTTCTTTATTGATTAATCTATCAAACATGCATTTTTATTGTTTTTTACTCAGGAGTGGTGGTTTGCTTAAATTGGTTGGTTAACTGCAGTTAGCTCCTCATCCTGTCGCCAATGTGGGTCAAATTGAATACCAAGTAGGATATTAAATACATTTGCCTATTATCAAAATGAACATAAGCATACTTCAGAGAGTGGTGGTTTGCTTAAATTGGTTGGTTAACTGCAGTTAGCTCCTCATCCTGTCGCCAATGTGGGTCAAATTGAATACCAAGTAGGATATTAAATACATTTGCCTATATCAATATGAACATAAGCATACTTCTGAGCATAGATCGGGCACTTTTTTTCAGTTGACCGCGTGGCCTAATGGATAAGGCGTCTGACTTCGAATCAGAAGATTGAGGGTTCGAGTCCCTTCGTGGTCGTTTTTTTTTATTCTCATATATTTATATTCGTTATATAAATTTCATTATTATAACTATTATAGATCTAAATTTATATATGTATTTATTATTTATCTCATAGCTATACATAGGTGACTATATTATATTATATATGCACTATTCTGTTATTAGGGTTTTTTATCACCATTTTTTAATTTATCTGTATCAATTTGTTTATTTCACATCTGAGGATTTGACTAATTCTATTCACTAATTTTATTATCACTTTTTTACATTTTATTATTTATAGATTTAATGAATTAATTTTTTTGATAAAGCATTTATACTATATATCTCTATGTCTATACATTAGGTATACACATGGTTTATATTGCTATTTGAATATTCACTTATACTATCACATCTCATTAGTGTTTATCTAGCGTCAATACACTATCTGATTATATATATATATTATTTTTATTATATTTCATGCACATATATCTTTATTATATTAACACATTTGATACATTGTTGCTATGATGTTCACTATTAGTCCTTTTCTTCTTTTGTTTTTGTTTTTATATTTATTGTTATTTGTTGTAACCATTTAGGCTCTCACAGTCTCATACAGTATGATGATTAGTGTCATGTTAACATCTTATACCATAAGACCCTTACAACAGCTTTAAATCATAGCTGTCTGCATAATCAATTAGACCATCTTCTGATTCATTGGTTTCAGATCAGGGCGTATACTTTAGAGACTGCTATATATTCTGATACTGTGAGAACCTCAGTACTCTTTGATAAAGCGCCTCCATGGCGGGAAACGCGTCAGAGTTTTTTAACCTTGTGTGTTTGTTTTTTTTGGCCATTATGCCCAATAAATAATCTTTATTCATTTTTTGCCCCAGCCTTTTTCTTTATCCCCTGGCAGTGCTCCGCTTTTTTCTCTTCTTTTCTATTATTTGTTTCTTTGATGAGGTAAGTAGGAATTTAGACCAGGGTAATGCATTTGATGTGGTAAACGTGGGCAGGTAAATGGCAGATGAGGTTTAATACATATAAATGTAAGGTTATTCATTTGGGATGCAAGAATAAACTGGCGACTTACACATTAAATGGGGATAAATTGGGGGAATCCTTGATGGAGAAGGATTTAGGAGTGCTTGTAGACAGCAGGCTTAGCAGTAGTGCCTAAAGTCATGCAATAGCTGCAAAGGCAAACAAGATCTTATCTTGCATTAAATAGGCAATGGATGGAAGGGAAGTAAACATAATTATGCCCCTTTACAAAGCATAAGTTAGACCACACCTTGAATATGGCGTACAATTGTGGCCACCACTCCTTAGACAACACATTCTGGAATTAGAGTGAGTGCAGAGAAGAGCCCCCAAATTAATAAAGGGGAAGGACAATCTAATTTATGAGCAGACTGGGAAATGGAGGAAAAGACCTCCCAAAAAAGAACTCACAAAGTAGTGCTCAGAAAGAGGTAAAAAGGCAACCAATGTATAAATGCAATAAGCAAATGTGAATTAAATCCACAATAATTCATCCGGAGTAAGATCCTATTGTGCTCCTATGAAGGGTGTAAAACCAATAAACACATGTGGGGATGTCTTGGAAGACCATAATGTAAATCAACCTGATCCCCAACTGATTGGTAAACTAATCCCTGGAGCTGGATCACATGAACATGTAAGTGAGAAATAATGTTTGTACTCACTGAATCTTGTGCCCCATGTGCCTTATTCTTTGTTTAGATCCAATACTCCTTTTATTTTTTATATATCCACAGCATATTTCAATTGTTGCTTTCATAGATAATCAATAGCACAAATTAAGTAACATTATTATATATGCATTCACTTGTTCTTTATTGATTAATCTATCAAACTTGCATTTTTTTTTATTCTCATAAAAAAACAATTGCACTTTATATTTGTACTTCATGTGTACAGTATGTGGATGAGACACGAAGGGCACTGCAGTACCAGCACACACCACATGTTCATTATTTTAGGATAGATACAGTGAAATTTTCCATTTAAGTTTTTGCTTTAGTTTTAGTGTCTGCTGGGACACACTGGGACACATATTCAACAAAGGTGGAACTGTTCAGAACTTGTGCTGTTCTGTTCACTGTGTTATTCAATGTACATATGCTAAAGGTGTTTTTTTCATAATTGTTTATGTGAGAAAGAGCTCACAAACGAAGGGTAATGTGGTACTGGAGTCATCCACAGTACAAACCACAAATAATTAGATGCTTTCTAAAATTGGCTAAATGAAAACTATTATAAAGAGTTAAACTAAAAAATACTTTAAAGTTGAATAGCTAAGTGTATTGTTACAATAGATGGGTACATGGCCAGAAAACATGCATGTAC
This sequence comes from Ascaphus truei, assembly GCF_040206685.1. Lineage (NCBI taxonomy): Eukaryota > Metazoa > Chordata > Amphibia > Anura > Ascaphidae > Ascaphus > Ascaphus truei. Next base: position 12,068,492 of record NC_134498.1, read on the forward strand.
TATGTAATCCTACAACATATCAAGTCAATGCATTCCTAAACTCCAGTGGTGCAATTGATTAGTGCATGTTACTTATGTGCCTGAGTTTAATGAGTTTAATCTTCACCTGAATATGGTTTTTACTTGCATTCTTACTAAGGAAATAGTTATAGGAAGCAGGCTATAGAAACATATTTTTTACAGCGTTACATAATTCATTTCAGTGCAAACATTTATTTAAAGGATAATATTCAGGAATACCTATTGGAAAACAAATTTATTAGTAAGAGTCAGCATGGATTTATGAAGGATAGATCATGCCAAACTAACCTTATTTGTTTCTTTGATGAGGTAAGTAGGAATTTAGACCAGGATAATGCATTTGATGTGGTAAACTTAGATTTTGCAAAGGCTTTTGATACGGTTCCACACAAGAGGTTGGTGTACAAAATAAAGCAAATTGGACTCAGTAAAATGTTTGCACCTGGATTGAAAACTGGTTGAAGGATAGACAACAGAGGGTTGTCATAAATTGAACTTTTTCAGGTTGGGCTAAAGTTGTGAGTGGAGTACCTAAGGGATCGGCACAGGGGATGGACAATCTAACTTATGAGGAGACTGGGAAATGAAGGAAAGGACCTCCCAAAGTAGAGCTCAGGAAGAGGTGAAAAGGCAATCAATGTATAAATGCAATAAGAAAATGTGAATTAAATCCACAATAATTCATCCCAAGTAAGATCCTATTGTGCTCCTATGAAGGGTGTAAAACCAATAAACACATGTGGGGATGTCTTGGAAGACCATAATGTAAATCAACCTGACCCCCAACTGAATGGTAAACTAATCCCTGGAGCTGGATCACATGAACATGTAAGTGAGAAATAATGTTTGTACTCACTGAATCTTGTGCCCCACGTGCCTTATTCTTTGTTTAGATCCAATACTCCTTTTATTTTTTATATATGCATAGCATATTTCAATTGTTGCTTTCATAGATAATCAAAAGCACAAATTAAGTAACATTATTATATATGCATTCACTTGTTCTTTATTGATTAATCTATCAAACTTGCATTTTTATTGTTTTTTACTCAGGAGTGGTGGTTTGCTTAAATTGGTTGGTTAACTGCAGTTAGCTCCTCATCCTGTCGCCAATGTGGGTCAAATTGAATACCAAGTAGGATATTAAATACATTTGCCTATTATCAAAATGAACATAAGCAAATTGGACTCAGTAAAAATGTTTGCACCTGGATTGAAAACTGGTTGAAGGATAGACAACAGAGGGTTGTCATAAATTGAACTTTTTCAGGTTGGGCTAAAGTTGTGAGTGGAGTACCTAAGGGATCGGCACTGGGACCCCTGCTTTTTAACTTGTTTATTAATGACTTTGTGGTTGGCATCGAGAGCAAAGTCTCCATCTTTGCTGATGATAATAAATTGTGTAAGGTAGTACAATCAGAGCAGGATGTAATTTCTCTCCAGAAGAACTTGGAGAGACTGGAAACGTGGGCAGGTAAATGGCAGATGAGGTTTAATACATATAAATGTAAGGTTATTCATTTGGGATGCAAGAATAAACTGGCGACTTACACATTAAATGGGGATAAATTGGGGGAATCCTTTATGGAGAAGGATTTAGGAGTGCTTGTAGACAGCAGGCTTAGCAGTAGTGCCTAAAGTCATGCAATAGCTGCAAAGGCAAACAAGATCTTATCTTGCATTAAATAGGCAATGGATGGAAGGGAAGTAAACATAATTATGCCCCTTTACAAAGCATAAGTTAGACCACACCTTGAATATGGCGTACAATTGTGGCCACCACTCCTTAGAAAACACATTCTGGAATTAGAGTGAGTGCAGAGAAGAGCCCCCAAATTAATAAAGGGGAAGGACAATCTAATTTATGAGCAGACTGGGAAATGGAGGAAAAGACCTCCCAAAAAAGAACTCACAAAGTAGTGCTCAGAAAGAGGTGAAAAGGCAACCAATGTATAAATGCAATAAGCAAATGTGAATTAAATCCACAATAATTCATCCGTAGTAAGATCCTATTGTGCTCCTATGAAGGGTGTAAAACCAATAAACACATGTGGGGATGTCTTGGAAGACCATAATGTAAATCAACCTGACCCCCATCTGATTGGTAAACTAATCCCTGGAGCTGGATCACATGAACATGTAAGTGAGAAATAATGTTTGTACTCACTGAATCTTGTGCCCCATGTGCCTTATTCTTTGTTTAGATCCAATACTCCTTTTATTTTTTATATATCCACAGCATATTTCAATTGTTGCTTTCATAGATAATCAATAGCACAAATTAAGTAACATTATTATATATGCATTCACTTGTTCTTTATTGATTAATCTATCAAACTTGCATTTTTATTGTTTTTTACTCAGGAGTGGTGGTTTGCTTAAATTGGTTGGTTAACTGCAGTTAGCTCCTCATCCTGTCGCCAATGTGGGTCAAATTGAATACCAAGTAGGATATTAAATACATTTGCCTATAATAATATGAACATAAGCATACTTCTCAGCATAGATCGGGCACTTTTTTTCAGTTGACCGCGTGGCCTAATGGATAAGGCGTCTGACTTCGAATCAGAAGATTGAGGGTTCGAGTCCCTTCGTGGTCGTTTTTTTTTATTCTCATATATTTATATTCGTTATATAAATTTCATTATTATAACTATTATAGATCTAAATTTATATATGTATTTATTATTTATCTCATAGCTATACATAGGTGACTATATTATATTATATATGCACTATTCTGTTATTAGGGTTTTTTATCACCATTTTTTAATTTATCTGTATCAATTTGTTTATTTCACATCTGAGGATTTGACTAATTCTATTCACTAATTTTATTATCACTTTTTTACATTTTATTATTTATAGATTTAATGAATTAATTTTTTTGATAAAGCATTTATACTATATATCTCTATGTCTATACATTAGGTAAACACATGGTTTATATTGCTATTTGAATATTCACTTATACTATCACATCTCATTAGTGTTTATCTAGCGTCAATACACTATCTGATTATATATATATATTATTTTTATTATATTTCATGCACATATATCTTTATTATATTAACACATTTGATACATTGTTGCTATGATGTTCACTATTAGTCCTTTTCTTCTTTTGTTTTTGTTTTTATATTTATTGTTATTTGTTGTAACCATTTAGGCTCTCACAGTCTCATACAGTATGATGATTAGTGTCATGTTAACATCTTATACCATAAGACCCTTACAACAGCTTTAAATCACAGCTGTCTGCATAATCAATTAGACCATCTTCTGATTCATTGGTTTCAGATCAGGGCGTATACTTTAGAGACTGCTATATATTCTGATACTGTGAGAACCTCAGTACTCTTTGATAAAGCGCCTCCATGGCGGGAAACGCGTCAGAGTTTTTTAACCTTGTGTGTTTGTTTTTTTTGGCCATTATGCCCAATAAATAATCTTTATTCATTTTTTGCCCCAGCCTTTTTCTTTATCCCCTGGCAGTGCTCTGCTTTTTTCTCTTCTTTTCTATTATTTGTTTCTTTGATGAGGTAAGTAGGAATTTAGACCAGGGTAATGCATTTGATGTGGTAAACGTGGGCAGGTAAATGGCAGATGAGGTTTAATACATATAAATGTAAGGTTATTCATTTGGGATGCAAGAATAAACTGGCGACTTACACATTAAATGGGGATAAATTGGGGGAATCCTTGATGGAGAAGGATTTAGGAGTGCTTGTAGACAGCAGGCTTAGCAGTAGTGCCTAAAGTCATGCAATAGCTGCAAAGGCAAACAAGATCTTATCTTGCATTAAATAGGCAATGGATGGAAGGGAAGTAAACATAATTATGCCCCTTTACAAAGCATAAGTTAGACCACACCTTGAATATGGCGTACAATTGTGGCCACCACTCCTTAGACAACACATTCTGGAATTAGTGTGAGTGCAGAGAAGAGCCCCCAAATTAATACAGGGGAAGGACAATCTAATTTATGAGCAGACTGGGAAATGGAGGAAAAGACCTCCCAAAAAAGAACTCACAAAGTAGTGCTCAGAAAGAGGTAAAAAGGCAACCAATGTATAAATGCAATAAGCAAATGTGAATTAAATCCACAATAATTCATCCGGAGTAAGATCCTATTGTGCTCCTATGAAGGGTGTAAAACCAATAAACACATGTGGGGATGTCTTGGAAGACCATAATGTAAATCAACCTGATCCCCAACTGATTGGTAAACTAATCCCTGGAGCTGGATCACATGAACATGTAAGTGAGAAATAATGTTTGTACTCACTGAATCTTGTGCCCCATGTGCCTTATTCTTTGTTTAGATCCAATACTCCTTTTATTTTTTATATATCCACAGCATATTTCAATTGTTGCTTTCATAGATAATCAATAGCACAAATTAAGTAACATTATTATATATGCATTCACTTGTTCTTTATTGATTAATCTATCAAACTTGCATTTTTTTTTATTCTCATAAAAAAACAATTGCACTTTATATTTGTACTTCATGTGTACAGTATGTGGACGAGACACGAAGGGCACTGCAGTACCAGCACACACCACATGTTCATTATTTTAGGATAGATACAGTGAAATTTTCCATTTAAGTTTTTGCTTTAGTTTTAGTGTCTGCTGGGACACACTGGGACACATATTCAACAAAGGTGGAACTGTTCAGAAATTGTGCTGTTCTGTTCACTGTGTTATTCAATGTACATATGCTAAAGGTGTTTTTTTCATAATTGTTTATGTGAGAAAGAGCTCACAAACGAAGGGTAATGTGGTACTGGAGTCATCCACAGTACAAACCAAAAATAATTAGATGCTTTCTAAAATTGGCTAAATGAAAACTATTATAAAGAGTTAAACTAAAAAATACTTTAAAGTTGAATAGCTAAGTGTATTGTTACAATAGATGGGTACATGGCCAGAAAACATGCATGTACTATGTAATCCTACAACATATCAAGTCAATGCATTCCTAAACTCCAGTGGTGCAATTGATTAGTGCATGTTACTTATGTGCCTGAGTTTAATGAGTTTAATCTTCACCTGAATATGGTTTTTACTTGCATTCTTACTAAGGAAATAGTTATAGGAAGCAGGCTATAGAAACATATTTTTTACAGCGTTACATAATTCATTTCAGTGCAAACATTTATTTAAAGGATAATATTCAGGAATACCTATTGGAAAACAAATTTATTAGTAAGAGTCAGCATGGATTTATGAAGGATAGATCATGCCAAACTAACCTTATTTGTTTCTTTGATGAGGTAAGTAGGAATTTAGACCAGGATAATGCATTTGATGTGGTAAACTTAGATTTTGCAAAGGCTTTTGATACGGTTCCACACAAGAGGTTGGTGTACAAAATAAAGCAAATTGGACTCAGTAAAATGTTTGCACCTGGATTGAAAACTGGTTGAAGGATAGACAACAGAGGGTTGTCATAAATTGAACTTTTTCAGGTTGGGCTAAAGTTGTGAGTGGAGTACCTAAGGGATCAGCACAGGGGATGGACAATCTAACTTATGAGGAGACTGGGAAATGAAGGAAAGGACCTCCCAAAGTAGAGCTCAGGAAGAGGTGAAAAGGCAATCAATGTATAAATGCAATAAGAAAATGTGAATTAAATCCACAATAATTCATCCCGAGTAAGATCCTATTGTGCTCCTATGAAGGGTGTAAAACCAATAAACACATGTGGGGATGTCTTGGAAGACCATAATGTAAATCAACCTGACCCCCAACTGAATGGTAAACTAATCCCTGGAGCTGGATCACATGAACATGTAAGTGAGAAATAATGTTTGTACTCACTGAATCTTGTGCCCCATGTGCCTTATTCTTTGTTTAGATCCAATACTCCTTTTATTTTTTATATATCCATAGCATATTTCAATTGTTGCTTTCATAGATAATCAAAAGCACAAATTAAGTAACATTATTATATATGCATTCACTTGTTCTTTATTGATTAATCTATCAAACTTGCATTTTTATTGTTTTTTACTCAGGAGTGGTGGTTTGCTTAAATTGGTTGGTTAACTGCAGTTAGCTCCTCATCCTGTCGCCAATGTGGGTCAAATTGAATACCAAGTAGGATATTAAATACATTTGCCTATTATCAAAATGAACATAAGCAAATTGGACTCAGTAAAAATGTTTGCACCTGGATTGAAAACTGGTTGAAGGATAGACAACAGAGGGTTGTCATAAATTGAACTTTTTCAGGTTGGGCTAAAGTTGTGAGTGGAGTACCTAAGGGATCGGCACTGGGACCCCTGCTTTTTAACTTGTTTATTAATGACTTTGTGGTTGGCATCGAGAGCAAAGTCTCCATCTTTGCTGATGATAATAAATTGTGTAAGGTAGTACAATCAGAGCAGGATGTAATTTCTCTCCAGAAGAACTTGGAGAGACTGGAAACGTGGGCAGGTAAATGGCAGATGAGGTTTAATACATATAAATGTAAGGTTATTCATTTGGGATGCAAGAATAAACTGGCGACTTACACATTAAATGGGGATAAATTGGGGGAATCCTTTATGGAGAAGGATTTAGGAGTGCTTGTAGACAGCAGGCTTAGCAGTAGTGCCTAAAGTCATGCAATAGCTGCAAAGGCAAACAAGATCTTATCTTGCATTAAATAGGCAATGGATGGAAGGGAAGTAAACATAATTATGCCCCTTTACAAAGCATAAGTTAGACCACACCTTGAATATGGCGTACAATTGTGGCCACCACTCCTTAGAAAACACATTCTGGAATTAGAGTGAGTGCAGAGAAGAGCCCCCAAATTAATAAAGGGGAAGGACAATCTAATTTATGAGCAGACTGGGAAATGGAGGAAAAGACCTCCCAAAAAAGAACTCACAAAGTAGTGCTCAGAAAGAGGTGAAAAGGCAACCAATGTATAAATGCAATAAGCAAATGTGAATTAAATCCACAATAATTCATCCGTAGTAAGATCCTATTGTGCTCCTATGAAGGGTGTAAAACCAATAAACACATGTGGGGATGTCTTGGAAGACCATAATGTAAATCAACCTGACCCCCATCTGATTGGTAAACTAATCCCTGGAGCTGGATCACATGAACATGTAAGTGAGAAATAATGTTTGTACTCACTGAATCTTGTGCCCCATGTGCCTTATTCTTTGTTTAGATCCAATACTCCTTTTATTTTTTATATATCCACAGCATATTTCAATTGTTGCTTTCATAGATAATCAATAGCACAAATTAAGTAACATTATTATATATGCATTCACTTGTTCTTTATTGATTAATCTATCAAACTTGCATTTTTATTGTTTTTTACTCAGGAGTGGTGGTTTGCTTAAATTGGTTGGTTAACTGCAGTTAGCTCCTCATCCTGTCGCGATTGTGGGTCAAATTGAATACCAAGTAGGATATTAAATACATATGCCTATTATCAAAATGAACATAAGCATACTTCAGAGCATAGATCAGGCACTTTTTCAGTTGACCGCGTGGCCTAATGGATAAGGCGTCGGACTTCGAATCAGAAGATTGAGGGTTCGAGTCCCTTCGTGGTTGTTTTTTTTTTATTCTCATAAAAAACAATTGCACTTTATGTTTGTACTTCATGTGTACAGTATGTGGACAAGACACGAAGGGCACTGCAGTACCAGCACACACCACATGTTCATTATTTTAGGATAGATACAGTGAAATTTTCCCTTTCAGTTTTTGCTTTAGTTTTAGTGTCTGCTGGGACACACTGGGACACATATTCAACAAAGGTGGAACTGTTCAGAACTTGTGCTGTTCTGTTCACTGTGTTATTCAATGTACATATGCTAAAAGTGTTTTTTTCATAATTGTTTATGTGAGAAAGAGCTCGCAAACGATGGGTAATGCGGTACTGGAGTCATCCACAGTACAAACCAAAAATAATTAGATGCTTTCTAAAATTGGCTAAATGAAAAATATTATAAAGAGTTAAACTAAAAAATACTTTAAAGTTGAATAGCAAAGTGTATTGTTACAATAGATGGGTACATGGCCAGAAAATATGCATGTACTATGTAATCCTACAACATATAAAGTCAATGCATTCCTAAACTCCAGTGGTGCAATTGATTAGTGCATGTTACTTATGTGGCTGAGTTTTATGCTTTTGATCTTCACCTGAATATGGATTTTACTTGCATTCTAACTAAGGAAATAGTTATAGGAAGCAGGCTATAGAAACATATTTTTTGCAGCGTTACATAATTCATTTCAGTGCAAACATTTATTTAAAGGATAATATTCAGGAATACCTATTGGGAAACAAATTCATTAGTAATAGTCAGCATGGATTTATGAAGGATAGATTATGCCAAACTAACCTTATTTGTTTCTTTGATGAGGTAAGTAGGAATTTAGACCAGGGTAACGCAGTTGATGTGGTAAACTTATATTTTGCAAAGGCTTTTGATACAGTTCCACACAGGAGTGGTGGTTTGCTTAAATTGTTTGGTTAACTGCAGTTAGCTCCTCATTCTGTCGCCAATGTGGGTCAAATTTAATACCAAGTAGGATATTAAATACATTTGCCAATTATCAATATGGACATAAGCATACTTCTGAGCATAGATCGGGCACTTTTTCAGTTGACCGCGTGGCCTAATGGATAAGGCGTCTGACTTCGAATCAGAAGATTGAGGGTTCGAGTCCCTTCGTGGTCGTTTTTTTTTATTCTCATTAAAAAACAATTGCACGTTATATTTGTACTTCATGTGTACAGTATGTGGACGAGACACGAAGGGCACTTCAGTACCAGCACACACCACATGTTCATTATTTTAGGATAGATACAGTAAAAGTTTCCCTTTCAGTTTTTGCTTTAGTTTAATGTCTGCTGGGACACACTGGGACACATATTCAACCAAGGTGGAACTGTTCAGAACTCGTGCTGTTCTGTTCACTGTGTTATTCAATGTACATATGCTAAAAAAAAAAAATCATAATTGTTTATGTGAGAAAGAGCTCACAAACGATGGGTAATGCGGTACTGGAGTCATCCACAGTACAAACCAAAAATAATTAGATGCTTTCTAAAATTGGCTAAATGAAAAATATTATAAAGAGTTAAACTAAAAAATACTTTAAAGTTGAATAGCAAAGTGTATTGTTACAATAGATGGGTACATGGCCAGAAAATATGCATGTACTATGTAATCCTACAACATATAAAGTCAATGCATTCCTAAACTCCAGTGGTGCAATTGATTAGTGCATGTTACTTATGTGGCTGAGTTTTATGCTTTTGATCTTCACCTGAATATGGATTTTACTTGCATTCTAACTAAGGAAATAGTTATAGGAAGCAGGCTATAGAAACATATTTTTTGCAGCGTTACATAATTCATTTCAGTGCAAACATTTATTTAAAGGATAATATTCAGGAATACCTATTGGGAAACAAATTCATTAGTAATAGTCAGCATGGATTTATGAAGGATAGATTATGCCAAACTAACCTTATTTGTTTCTTTGATGAGGTAAGTAGGAATTTAGACCAGGGTAACGCAGTTGATGTGGTAAACTTATATTTTGCAAAGGCTTTTGATACAGTTCCACACAGGAGTGGTGGTTTGCTTAAATTGTTTGGTTAACTGCAGTTAGCTCCTCATTCTGTCGCCAATGTGGGTCAAATTTAATACCAAGTAGGATATTAAATACATTTGCCAATTATCAATATGGACATAAGCATACTTCTGAGCATAGATCGGGCACTTTTTCATTTGACCGCGTGGCCTAATGGATAAGGCGTCTGACTTCGAATCAGAAGATTGAGGGTTCGAGTCCCTTCGTGGTCGTTTTTTTTTATTCTCATTAAAAAACAATTGCACGTTATATTTGTACTTCATGTGTACAGTATGTGGACGAGACACGAAGGGCACTTCAGTACCAGCACACACCACATGTTCATTATTTTAGGATAGATACAGTAAAAGTTTCCCTTTCAGTTTTTGCTTTAGTTTAATGTCTGCTGGGACACACTGGGACACATATTCAACCAAGGTGGAACTGTTCAGAACTCGTGCTGTTCTGTTCACTGTGTTATTCAATGTACATATGCTAAAAAAAAAAAATCATAATTGTTTATGTGAGAAAGAGCTCACAAACGATGGGTAATGCGGTACTGGAGTCATCCACAGTACAAACAAAAAATAATTATATGCTTTCTAAAATTGGCTAAATGAAAAATATTATAAAGAGTTAAACTAAAAAATACTTTAAAGTTGAATAGCTAAGTGTATTGTTACAATAGATGGGTACATGGCCAGAAAACATGCATGTACTATGTAATCCTACAACATATCAAGTCAATGCATTCCTAAACTCCAGTGGTGCAATTGATTAGTGCATGTTACTTATGTTACTGAGTTTTATGCGTTTGATCTTCACCTGCATATGGTTTTTACTTGCATTCTTACTAAGGAAATAGATATAGGAAGCAGGCTATAGAAACATATTTTTTGCAGCGTTACATAATTCATTTCAGTGCAAACATTTATTTAAAGGATAATATTCAGGAATACCTATTGGGAAACAAATTCATTAGTAATAGTCAGCATGGATTTATGAAGGATAGATCATGCCAAACTAACCTTATTTGTTTCTTTGATGAGGTAAGTAGGAATTTAGACCAGGGTAAAGCAGTTGATGTGGTAAACTTATATTTTGCAAAGGCTTTTGATACAGTTCCACACAGGAGTGGTGGTTTGCTTAAATTGTTTGGTTAACTGCAGTTAGCTCCTCATTCTGTCGCCAATGTGGGTCAAATTTAATACCAAGTAGGATATTAAATACATTTGCCAATTATCAATATGGACATAAGCATACTTCTGAGCATAGATCGGGCACTTTTTCAGTTGACCGCGTGGCCTAATGGATAAGGCGTCTGACTTCGAATCAGAAGATTGAGGGTTCGAGTCCCTTCGTGGTCATTTTTTTTTATTCTCATTAAAAAACAATTGCACGTTATATTTGTACTTCATGTGTACAGTATGTGGATGAGACACGAAGGGCACTTCAGTACCAGCACACACCACATGTTCATTATTTTAGGATAGATACAGTAAAAGTTTCCCTTTCAGTTTTTGCTTTAGTTTAATGTCTGCTGGGACACACTGGGACACATATTCAACCAAGGTGGAACTGTTCAGAACTCGTGCTGTTCTGTTCACTGTGTTATTCAATGTACATATGCTAAAAAAAAAAAATCATAATTGTTTATGTGAGAAAGAGCTCACAAACGATGGGTAATGCGGTACTGGAGTCATCCACAGTACAAACCAAAAATAATTAGATGCTTTCTAAAATTGGCTAAATGAAAAATATTATAAAGAGTTAAACTAAAAAATACTTTAAAGTTGAATAGCAAAGTGTATTGTTACAATAGATGGGTACATGGCCAGAAAATATGCATGTACTATGTAATCCTACAACATATAAAGTCAATGCATTCCTAAACTCCAGTGGTGCAATTGATTAGTGCATGTTACTTATGTGGCTGAGTTTTATGCTTTTGATCTTCACCTGAATATGGATTTTACTTGCATTCTAACTAAGGAAATAGTTATAGGAAGCAGGCTATAGAAACATATTTTTTGCAGCGTTACATAATTCATTTCAGTGCAAACATTTATTTAAAGGATAATATTCAGGAATACCTATTGGGAAACAAATTCATTAGTAATAGTCAGCATGGATTTATGAAGGATAGATTATGCCAAACTAACCTTATTTGTTTCTTTGATGAGGTAAGTAGGAATTTAGACCAGGGTAACGCAGTTGATGTGGTAAACTTATATTTTGCAAAGGCTTTTGATACAGTTCCACACAGGAGTGGTGGTTTGCTTAAATTGTTTGGTTAACTGCAGTTAGCTCCTCATTCTGTCGCCAATGTGGGTCAAATTTAATACCAAGTAGGATATTAAATACATTTGCCAATTATCAATATGGACATAAGCATACTTCTGAGCATAGATCGGGCACTTTTTCAGTTGACCGCGTGGCCTAATGGATAAGGCGTCTGACTTCGAATCAGAAGATTGAGGGTTCGAGTCCCTTCGTGGTCGTTTTTTTTTATTCTCATTAAAAAACAATTGCACGTTATATTTGTACTTCATGTGTACAGTATGTGGACGAGACACGAAGGGCACTTCAGTACCAGCACACACCACATGTTCATTATTTTAGGATAGATACAGTAAAAGTTTCCCTTTCAGTTTTTGCTTTAGTTTAATGTCTGCTGGGACACACTGGGACACATATTCAACCAAGGTGGAACTGTTCAGAACTCGTGCTGTTCTGTTCACTGTGTTATTCAATGTACATATGCTAAAAAAAAAAAATCATAATTGTTTATGTGAGAAAGAGCTCACAAACGATGGGTAATGCGGTACTGGAGTCATCCACAGTACAAACCAAAAATAATTAGATGCTTTCTAAAATTGGCTAAATGAAAAATATTATAAAGAGTTAAACTAAAAAATACTTTAAAGTTGAATAGCTAAGTGTATTGTTACAATAGATGGGTACATGGCCAGAAAACATGCATGTACTATGTAATCCTACAACATATCAAGTCAATGCATTCCTAAACTCCAGTGGTGCAATTGATTAGTGCATGTTACTTATGTTACTGAGTTTTATGCGTTTGATCTTCACCTGCATATGGTTTTTACTTGCATTCTTACTAAGGAAATAGATATAGGAAGCAGGCTATAGAAACATATTTTTTGCAGCGTTACATAATTCATTTCAGTGCAAACATTTATTTACAGGATAATATTCAGGAATACCTATTGGAAAACAAATTCATTAGTAATAGTCAGCATGGATTTATGAAGGATAGATCATGCCAAACTAACCTTATTTGTTTCTTTGATGAGGTAAGTAGGAATTTAGACCAGGGTAATGCAGTTGATGTGGTAAACTTAGATTTTGCAAAGGCTTTTGATACGGTTCCACACAAGAGGTTGGTGTACAAAATAAAGCAAATTGGACTCAGTAAAATGTTTGCACCTGGATTGAAAACTGGTTCAAGGATAGACAACAGAGGGTTGTCATAAATTGAACTTTTTCAGGTTTGGCTAAAGTTGTGAATGGAGTACCTAAGGGATCGGCACTGGGACCCCTGCTTTTTAACTTGCTTATTAATGACTTTGTGATTGGCATCGAGAGCAAAGTCTCCATCTTTGCTGATGATAATAAATTGTGTAAGGTAGTACAATCAGAGCAGGATGTAATTTCTCTCCAGAAGAACTTGGAGAGACTTGAAACGCGGGCAGGTAAATGGCAGATGAGGTTTAATACATATAAATGTAAGGTTATTCATTTGGGATGCAAGAATAAACTGGCGACTTACACATTAAATGGGGATAAATTGGGGGAATCCTTGATGGAGAAGGATTTAGGAGTGCTTGTAGACAGCAGGCTTAGCAGTAGTGCCTAAAGTCATGCAATAGCTGCAAAGGCAAACAAGATCTTATCTTGCATTAAATAGGCAATGGATGGAAGGGAAGTAAACATAATTATGCCCCTTTACAAAGCATTAGTTAGACCACACCTTGAATATGGCGTACAATTGTGGCCACCACTCCTTAGAATACACATTCTGGAATTAGAGTGAGTGCAGAGAAGAGCCCCCAAATTAATAAAGGGGATGAACAATCTAATTTATGAGCAGACTGGGAAATGGAGGAAAAGACCTCCCAAAAAAGACCTCCCAAAGTAGTGCTCAGAAAGAGGTGAAAAGGCAACCAATGTATAAATGCAATAAGCAAATGTGAATTAAATCCACAATAATTCATCCGGAGTAAGATCCTATTGTGCTCCTATGAAGGGTGTAAAACCAATAAACACATGTGGGGATGTCTTGGAAGACCATAATGTAAATCAACCTGACCCCCAACTGATTGGTAAATTAATCCCTGGAGCTGGATCACATGAACATGTAAGTGAGAAATAATGTTTGTACTCACTGAATCTTGTGCCCCATGTGCCTTATTCTTTGTTTAGATCCAATACTCCTTTTATTTTTTATATATCCACAGCATATTTCAATTGTTGCTTTCATAGATAATCAATAGCACAAATTAAGTAACATTATTATATATGCATTCACTTGTTCTTTATTGATTAATCTATCAAACTTGCATTTTTATTGTTTTTTACTCAGGAGTGGTGGTTTGCTTAAATTGGTTGGTTAACTGCAGTTAGCTCCTCATCCTGTCACCAATGTGGGTCAAATTGAATACCAAGTAGGATATTAAATACATTTGCCTATATCAATATGAACATAAGCATACTTCTCAGCATAGATCGGGATTTTTTTCAGTTGACCGCGTGGCCTAATGGATAAGGCGTCTGACTTCGATTCAGAAGATTGAGGGTTCGAGTCCCTTCGTGGTCGTTTTTTTTTATTCTCATAAAAAAACAATTGCACTTTATATTTGTACTTCATGTGTACAGTATGTGGACGAGACACGAAGGGTACTGCAGTACCAGCACACACCACATGTTCATTATTTTAGGATAGATACAGTGAAAGTTTCCCTTTCAGTTTTTGCTTTAGTTTAATGTCTGCTGGGACACACTGGGACACATATGCAACCAAGGTGGAACTGTTCAGAACTCGTGCGGTTCTGTTCACTGTTTTATTCAATGTACATATGCTAAAAGTGTTTTTTTCATAATTGTTTATGTGAGAAAGAGCTCACAAACGAAGGGTAATGCGGTACTGGAGTCATCCACAGTACAAACCAAAAATAATTAGATGCTTTCTAAAATTGGCTAAATGAAAAATATTATAAAGAGTTAAACTAAAAAATACTTTAAAGTTGAATAGCTAGGTGTATTGTTACAATAGATGGGTAAATGGCCAGAAAACATGCATGTGCTATGTAATCCTACAACATATCAAGTCAATGCATTCCTAAACTCCAGTGGCGCAATTGATTAGTGCATGTTACTTATGTGCCTGAGTTTAATGAGTTTAATCTTCACCTGAATATGGTTTTTACTTGCATTCTTACTAAGGAAATAGTTATAGGAAGCAGGCTATAGAAACATATTTTTTGCAGCGTTACATAATTCATTTCAGTGCAAACATTTATTTACAGGATAATATTCAGGAATACCTATTGGAAAACAAATTCATTAGTAATAGTCAGCATGGATTTATGAAGGATAGATCATGCCAAACTAACCTTATTTGTTTCTTTGATGAGGTAAGTAGGAATTTAGACCAGGGTAATGCATTTGATGTGGTAAACTTAGATTTTGCAAAGGCTTTTGATACGGTTCCACACAAGAGGTTGGTGTACAAAAT
This sequence comes from Ascaphus truei, assembly GCF_040206685.1. Taxonomy (NCBI): domain Eukaryota; kingdom Metazoa; phylum Chordata; class Amphibia; order Anura; family Ascaphidae; genus Ascaphus; species Ascaphus truei. Next base: position 12,083,883 of record NC_134498.1, read on the forward strand.
AAAGCAAATTGGACTCAGTAAAAATGTTTGCACCTGGATTGAAAACTGGTTGAAGGATAGATAACAGAGGGTTGTCATAAATTGAACTTTTTCAGGTTGGGCTAAAGTTGTGAGTGGAGTACCTAAGGGATCGGCACAGGGGATGGACAATCTAACTTATGAGGAGACTGGGAAATGAAGGAAAGGACCTCCCAAAGTAGAGCTCAGGAAGAGGTGAAAAGGCAATCAATGTATAAATGCAATAAGAAAATGTGAATTAAATCCACAATAATTCATCCGGAGTAAGATCCTATTGTGCTCCTATGAAGGGTGTAAAACCAATAAACACATGTGGGGATGTCTTGGAAGACCATAATGTAAATCAACCTGACCCCCAACTGAATGGTAAACTAATCCCTGGAGCTGGATCACATGAACATGTAAGTGAGAAATAATGTTTGTACTCACTGAATCTTGTGCCCCATGTGCCTTATTCTTTGTTTAGATCCAATACTCCTTTTATTTTTTATATATCCACAGCATATTTCAATTGTTGCTTTCATAGATAATCAATAGCACAAATTAAGTAACATTATTATATATGCATTCACTTGTTCTTTATTGATTAATCTATCAAACATGCATTTTTATTGTTTTTTACTCAGGAGTGGTGGTTTGCTTAAATTGGTTGGTTAACTGCAGTTAGCTCCTCATCCTGTCGCCAATGTGGGTCAAATTGAATACCAAGTAGGATATTAAATACATTTGCCTATTATCAAAATGAACATAAGCAAATTGGACTCAGTAAAAATGTTTGCACCTGGATTGAAAACTGGTTGAAGGATAGACAACAGAGGGTTGTCATAAATTGAACTTTTTCAGGTTGGGCTAAAGTTGTGAGTGGAGTACCTAAGGGATCGGCACTGGGACCCCTGCTTTTTAACTTGTTTATTAATGACTTTGTGGTTGGCATCGAGAGCAAAGTCTCCATCTTTGCTGATGATAATAAATTGTGTAAGGTAGTACAATCAGAGCAGGATGTAATTTCTCTCCAGAAGAACTTGGAGAGACTGGAAACGTGGGCAGGTAAATGGCAGATGAGGTTTAATACATATAAATGTAAGGTTATTCATTTGGGATGCAAGAATAAACTGGCGACTTACACATTAAATGGGGATAAATTGGGGGAATCCTTGATGGAGAAGGATTTAGGAGTGCTTGTAGACAGCAGGCTTAGCAGTAGTGCCTAAAGTCATGCAATAGCTGCAAAGGCAAACAAGATCTTATCTTGCATTAAATAGGCAATGGATGGAAGGGAAGTAAACATAATTATGCCCCTTTACAAAGCATAAGTTAGACCACACCTTGAATATGGCGTACAATTGTGGCCACCACTCCTTAGAAAACACATTCTGGAATTAGAGTGAGTGCAGAGAAGAGCCCCCAAATTAATAAAGGGGAAGGACAATCTAATTTATGAGCAGACTGGGAAATGGAGGAAAAGACCTCCCAAAAAAGAACTCACAAAGTAGTGCTCAGAAAGAGGTAAAAAAGCAACCAATGTATAAATGCAATAAGCAAATGTGAATTAAATCCACAATAATTCATCCGGAGTAAGATCCTATTGTGCTCCTATGAAGGGTGTAAAACCAATAAACACATGTGGGGATGTCTTGGAAGACCATAATGTAAATCAACCTGACCCCCAACTGATTGGTAAACTAATCCCTGGAGCTGGATCACATGAACATGTAAGTGAGAAATAATGTTTGTACTCACTGAATCTTGTGCCCCATGTGCCTTATTCTTTGTTTAGATCCAATACTCCTTTTATTTTTTATATATCCACAGCATATTTCAATTGTTGCTTTCATAGATAATCAAAAGCACAAATTAAGTAACATTATTATATATACATTCACTTGTTCTTTATTGATTAATCTATCAAACTTGCATTTTTATTGTTTTTTACTCAGGAGTGGTGGTTTGCTTAAATTGGTTGGTTAACTGCAGTTAGCTCCTCATCCTGTCGCCAATGTGGGTCAAATTGAATACCAAGTAGGATATTAAATACATTTGCCTATATCAATATGAACATAAGCATACTTCTGAGCATAGATCGGGCACTTTTTTTCAGTTGACCGCGTGGCCTAATGGATAAGGCGTCTGACTTCGAATCAGAAGATTGAGGGTTCGAGTCCCTTCGTGGTCGTTTTTTTTTATTCTCATATATTTATATTCGTTATATAAATTTCATTATTATAACTATTATAGATCTAAATTTATATATGTATTTATTATTTATCTCATAGCTATACATAGGTGACTATATTATATTATATATGCACTATTCTGTTATTAGGGTTTTTTATCACCATTTTTTAATTTATCTGTATCAATTTGTTTATTTCACATCTGAGGATTTGACTAATTCTATTCACTAATTTTATTATCACTTTTTTACATTTTATTATTTATAGATTTAATGAATTAATTTTTTTGATAAAGCATTTATACTATATATCTCTATGTCTATACATTAGGTAAACACATGGTTTACATTGCTATTTGAATATTCACTTATACTATCACATCTCATTAGTGTTTATCTAGCGTCAATACACTATCTGATTATATATATATATTATTTTTATTATATTTCATGCACATATATCTTTATTATATTAACACATTTGATACATTGTTGCTATGATGTTCACTATTAGTCCTTTTCTTCTTTTGTTTTTGTTTTTATATTTATTGTTATTTGTTGTAACCATTTAGGCTCTCACAGTCTCATACAGTATGATGATTAGTGTCATGTTAACATCTTATACCATAAGACCCTTACAACAGCTTTAAATCACAGCTGTCTGCATAATCAATTAGACCATCTTCTGATTCATTGGTTTCAGATCAGGGCGTATACTTTAGAGACTGCTATATATTCTGATACTGTGAGAACCTCAGTACTCTTTGATAAAGCGCCTCCATGGCGGGAAACGCGTCAGAGTTTTTTAACCTTGTGTGTTTGTTTTTTTTGGCCATTATGCCCAATAAATAATCTTTATTCATTTTTTGCCCCAGCCTTTTTCTTTATCCCCTGGCAGTGCTCCGCTTTTTTCTCTTCTTTTCTATTATTTGTTTCTTTGATGAGGTAAGTAGGAATTTAGACCAGGGTAATGCATTTGATGTGGTAAACGTGGGCAGGTAAATGGCAGATGAGGTTTAATACATATAAATGTAAGGTTATTCATTTGGGATGCAAGAATAAACTGGCGACTTACACATTAAATGGGGATAAATTGGGGGAATCCTTGATGGAGAAGGATTTAGGAGTGCTTGTAGACAGCAGGCTTAGCAGTAGTGCCTAAAGTCATGCAATAGCTGCAAAGGCAAACAAGATCTTATCTTGCATTAAATAGGCAATGGATGGAAGGGAAGTAAACATAATTATGCCCCTTTACAAAGCATAAGTTAGACCACACCTTGAATATGGCGTACAATTGTGGCCACCACTCCTTAGAAAACACATTCTGGAATTAGAGTGAGTGCAGAGAAGAGCCCCCAAATTAATACAGGGGAAGGACAATCTAATTTATGAGCAGACTGGGAAATGGAGGAAAAGACCTCCCAAAAAAGAACTCACAAAGTAGTGCTCAGAAAGAGGTAAAAAGGCAACCAATGTATAAATGCAATAAGCAAATGTGAATTAAATCCACAATAATTCATCCGGAGTAAGATCCTATTGTGCTCCTATGAAGGGTGTAAAACCAATAAACACATGTGGGGATGTCTTGGAAGACCATAATGTAAATCAACCTGATCCCCAACTGATTGGTAAACTAATCCCTGGAGCTGGATCACATGAACATGTAAGTGAGAAATAATGTTTGTACTCACTGAATCTTGTGCCCCATGTGCCTTATTCTTTGTTTAGATCCAATACTCCTTTTATTTTTTATATATCCACAGCATATTTCAATTGTTGCTTTCATAGATAATCAATAGCACAAATTAAGTAACATTATTATATATGCATTCACTTGTTCTTTATTGATTAATCTATCAAACTTGCATTTTTTTTTATTCTCATAAAAAAACAATTGCACTTTATATTTGTACTTCATGTGTACAGTATGTGGACGAGACACGAAGGGCACTGCAGTACCAGCACACACCACATGTTCATTATTTTAGGATAGATACAGTGAAATTTTCCATTTAAGTTTTTGCTTTAGTTTTAGTGTCTGCTGGGACACACTGGGACACATATTCAACAAAGGTGGAACTGTTCAGAACTTGTGCTGTTCTGTTCACTGTGTTATTCAATGTACATATGCTAAAGGTGTTTTTTTCATAATTGTTTATGTGAGAAAGAGCTCACAAACGAAGGGTAATGTGGTACTGGAGTCATCCACAGTACAAACCAAAAATAATTAGATGCTTTCTAAAATTGGCTAAATGAAAACTATTATAAAGAGTTAAACTAAAAAATACTTTAAAGTTGAATAGCTAAGTGTATTGTTACAATAGATGGGTACATGGCCAGAAAACATGCATGTACTATGTAATCCTACAACATATCAAGTCAATGCATTCCTAAACTCCAGTGGTGCAATTGATTAGTGCATGTTACTTATGTGCCTGAGTTTAATGAGTTTAATCTTCACCTGAATATGGTTTTTACTTGCATTCTTACTAAGGAAATAGTTATAGGAAGCAGGCTATAGAAACATATTTTTTACAGCGTTACATAATTCATTTCAGTGCAAACATTTATTTAAAGGATAATATTCAGGAATACCTATTGGAAAACAAATTTATTAGTAATAGTCAGCATGGATTTATGAAGGATAGATCATGCCAAACTAACCTTATTTGTTTCTTTGATGAGGTAAGTAGGAATTTAGACCAGGATAATGCATTTGATGTGGTAAACTTAGATTTTGCAAAGGCTTTTGATACGGTTCCACACAAGAGGTTGGTGTACAAAATAAAGCAAATTGGACTCAGTAAAATGTTTGCACCTGGATTGAAAACTGGTTGAAGGATAGACAACAGAGGGTTGTCATAAATTGAACTTTTTCAGGTTGGGCTAAAGTTGTGAGTGGAGTACCTAAGGGATCGGCACAGGGGATGGACAATCTAACTTATGAGGAGACTGGGAAATGAAGGAAAGGACCTCCCAAAGTAGAGCTCAGGAAGAGGTGAAAAGGCAATCAATGTATAAATGCAATAAGAAAATGTGAATTAAATCCACAATAATTCATCCCGAGTAAGATCCTATTGTGCTCCTATGAAGGGTGTAAAACCAATAAACACATGTGGGGATGTCTTGGAAGACCATAATGTAAATCAACCTGACCCCCAACTGAATGGTAAACTAATCCCTGGAGCTGGATCACATGAACATGTAAGTGAGAAATAATGTTTGTACTCACTGAATCTTGTGCCCCATGTGCCTTATTCTTTGTTTAGATCCAATACTCCTTTTATTTTTTATATATCCATAGCATATTTCAATTGTTGCTTTCATAGATAATCAAAAGCACAAATTAAGTAACATTATTATATATGCATTCACTTGTTCTTTATTGATTAATCTATCAAACTTGCATTTTTATTGTTTTTTACTCAGGAGTGGTGGTTTGCTTAAATTGGTTGGTTAACTGCAGTTAGCTCCTCATCCTGTCGCCAATGTGGGTCAAATTGAACACCAAGTAGGATATTAAATACATTTGCCTATTATCAAAATGAACATAAGCAAATTGGACTCAGTAAAAATGTTTGCACCTGGATTGAAAACTGGTTGAAGGATAGACAACAGAGGGTTGTCATAAATTGAACTTTTTCAGGTTGGGCTAAAGTTGTGAGTGGAGTACCTAAGGGATCGGCACTGGGACCCCTGCTTTTTAACTTGTTTATTAATGACTTTGTGGTTGGCATCGAGAGCAAAGTCTCCATCTTTGCTGATGATAATAAATTGTGTAAGGTAGTACAATCAGAGCAGGATGTAATTTCTCTCCAGAAGAACTTGGAGAGACTGGAAACGTGGGCAGGTAAATGGCAGATGAGGTTTAATACATATAAATGTAAGGTTATTCATTTGGGATGCAAGAATAAACTGGCGACTTACACATTAAATGGGGATAAATTGGGGGAATCCTTTATGGAGAAGGATTTAGGAGTGCTTGTAGACAGCAGGCTTAGCAGTAGTGCCTAAAGTCATGCAATAGCTGCAAAGGCAAACAAGATCTTATCTTGCATTAAATAGGCAATGGATGGAAGGGAAGTAAACATAATTATGCCCCTTTACAAAGCATAAGTTAGACCACACCTTGAATATGGCGTACAATTGTGGCCACCACTCCTTAGAAAACACATTCTGGAATTAGAGTGAGTGCAGAGAAGAGCCCCCAAATTAATAAAGGGGAAGGGCAATCTAATTTATGAGCAGACTGGGAAATGGAGGAAAAGACCTCCCAAAAAAGAACTCACAAAGTAGTGCTCAGAAAGAGGTGAAAAGGCAACCAATGTATAAATGCAATAAGCAAATGTGAATTAAATCCACAATAATTCATCCGTAGTAAGATCCTATTGTGCTCCTATGAAGGGTGTAAAACCAATAAACACATGTGGGGATGTCTTGGAAGACCATAATGTAAATCAACCTGACCCCCATCTGATTGGTAAACTAATCCCTGGAGCTGGATCACATGAACATGTAAGTGAGAAATAATGTTTGTACTCACTGAATCTTGTGCCCCATGTGCCTTATTCTTTGTTTAGATCCAATACTCCTTTTATTTTTTATATATCCACAGCATATTTCAATTGTTGCTTTCATAGATAATCAATAGCACAAATTAAGTAACATTATTATATATGCATTCACTTGTTCTTTATTGATTAATCTATCAAACTTGCATTTTTATTGTTTTTTACTCAGGAGTGGTGGTTTGCTTAAATTGGTTGGTTAACTGCAGTTAGCTCCTCATCCTGTCGCGATTGTGGGTCAAATTGAATACCAAGTAGGATATTAAATACATATGCCTATTATCAAAATGAACATAAGCATACTTCAGAGCATAGATCAGGCACTTTTTCAGTTGACCGCGTGGCCTAATGGATAAGGCGTCGGACTTCGAATCAGAAGATTGAGGGTTCGAGTCCCTTCGTGGTTGTTTTTTTTTTATTCTCATAAAAAAACAATTGCACTTTATGTTTGTACTTCATGTGTACAGTATGTGGACAAGACACGAAGGGCACTGCAGTACCAGCACACACCACATGTTCATTATTTTAGGATAGATACAGTGAAATTTTCCCTTTCAGTTTTTGCTTTAGTTTTAGTGTCTGCTGGGACACACTGGGACACATATTCAACAAAGGTGGAACTGTTCAGAACTTGTGCTGTTCTGTTCACTGTGTTATTCAATGTACATATGCTAAAAGTGTTTTTTTCATAATTGTTTATGTGAGAAAGAGCTCGCAAACGATGGGTAATGCGGTACTGGAGTCATCCACAGTACAAACCAAAAATAATTAGATGCTTTCTAAAATTGGCTAAATGAAAAATATTATAAAGAGTTAAACTAAAAAATACTTTAAAGTTGAATAGCAAAGTGTATTGTTACAATAGATGGGTACATGGCCAGAAAATATGCATGTACTATGTAATCCTACAACATATAAAGTCAATGCATTCCTAAACTCCAGTGGTGCAATTGATTAGTGCATGTTACTTATGTGGCTGAGTTTTATGCTTTTGATCTTCACCTGAATATGGATTTTACTTGCATTCTAACTAAGGAAATAGTTATAGGAAGCAGGCTATAGAAACATATTTTTTGCAGCGTTACATAATTCATTTCAGTGCAAACATTTATTTAAAGGATAATATTCAGGAATACCTATTGGGAAACAAATTCATTAGTAATAGTCAGCATGGATTTATGAAGGATAGATCATGCCAAACTAACCTTATTTGTTTCTTTGATGAGGTAAGTAGGAATTTAGACCAGGGTAAAGCAGTTGATGTGGTAAACTTATATTTTGCAAAGGCTTTTGATACAGTTCCACACAGGAGTGGTGGTTTGCTTAAATTGTTTGGTTAACTGCAGTTAGCTCCTCATTCTGTCGCCAATGTGGGTCAAATTTAATACCAAGTAGGATATTAAATACATTTGCCAATTATCAATATGGACATAAGCATACTTCTGAGCATAGATCGGGCACTTTTTCAGTTGACCGCGTGGCCTAATGGATAAGGCGTCTGACTTCGAATCAGAAGATTGAGGGTTCGAGTCCCTTCGTGGTCGTTTTTTTTTATTCTCATAAAAAAACAATTGCACTTTATATTTGTACTTCATGTGTACAGTATGTGGACGAGACACGAAGGGCACTTCAGTACCAGCACACACCACATGTTCATTATTTTAGGATAGATACAGTAAAAGTTTCCCTTTCAGTTTTTGCTTTAGTTTAATGTCTGCTGGGACACACTGGGACACATATTCAACCAAGGTGGAACTGTTCAGAACTCGTGCTGTTCTGTTCACTGTGTTATTCAATGTACATATGCTAAAAAAAAATAATCATAATTGTTTATGTGAGAAAGAGCTCACAAACGATGGGTAATGCGGTACTGGAGTCATCCACAGTACAAACCAAAAATAATTATATGCTTTCTAAAATTGGCTAAATGAAAAATATTATAAAGAGTTAAACTAAAAAATACTTTAAAGTTGAATAGCTAAGTGTATTGTTACAATAGATGGGTACATGGCCAGAAAACATGCATGTACTATGTAATCCTACAACATATCAAGTCAATGCATTCCTAAACTCCAGTGGTGCAATTGATTAGTGCATGTTACTTATGTTACTGAGTTTTATGCGTTTGATCTTCACCTGCATATGGTTTTTACTTGCATTCTTACTAAGGAAATAGATATAGGAAGCAGGCTATAGAAACATATTTTTTGCAGCGTTACATAATTCATTTCAGTGCAAACATTTATTTACAGGATAATATTCAGGAATACCTATTGGAAAACAAATTCATTAGTAATAGTCAGCATGGATTTATGAAGGATAGATCATGCCAAACTAACCTTATTTGTTTCTTTGATGAGGTAAGTAGGAATTTAGACCAGGGTAATGCAGTTGATGTGGTAAACTTAGATTTTGCAAAGGCTTTTGATACGGTTCCACACAAGAGGTTGGTGTACAAAATAAAGCAAATTGGACTCAGTAAAATGTTTGCACCTGGATTGAAAACTGGTTCAAGGATAGACAACAGAGGGTTGTCATAAATTGAACTTTTTCAGGTTTGGCTAAAGTTGTGAATGGAGTACCTAAGGGATCGGCACTGGGACCCCTGCTTTTTAACTTGCTTATTAATGACTTTGTGGTTGGCATCGAGAGCAAAGTCTCCATCTTTGCTGATGATAATAAATTGTGTAAGGTAGTACAATCAGAGCAGGATGTAATTTCTCTCCAGAAGAACTTGGAGAGACTTGAAACGCGGGCAGGTAAATGGCAGATGAGGTTTAATACATATAAATGTAAGGTTATTCATTTGGGATGCAAGAATAAACTGGCGACTTACACATTAAATGGGGATAAATTGGGGGAATCCTTGATGGAGAAGGATTTAGGAGTGCTTGTAGACAGCAGGCTTAGCAGTAGTGCCTAAAGTCATGCAATAGCTGCAAAGGCAAACAAGATCTTATCTTGCATTAAATAGGCAATGGATGGAAGGGAAGTAAACATAATTATGCCCCTTTACAAAGCATTAGTTAGACCACACCTTGAATATGGCGTACAATTGTGGCCACCACTCCTTAGAATACACATTCTGGAATTAGAGTGAGTGCAGAGAAGAGCCCCCAAATTAATAAAGGGGATGAACAATCTAATTTATGAGCAGACTGGGAAATGGAGGAAAAGACCTCCCAAAAAAGACCTCCCAAAGTAGTGCTCAGAAAGAGGTGAAAAGGCAACCAATGTATAAATGCAATAAGCAAATGTGAATTAAATCCACAATAATTCATCCGGAGTAAGATCCTATTGTGCTCCTATGAAGGGTGTAAAACCAATAAACACATGTGGAGATGTCTTGGAAGACCATAATGTAAATCAACCTGACCCCCAACTGATTGGTAAATTAATCCCTGGAGCTGGATCACATGAACATGTAAGTGAGAAATAATGTTTGTACTCACTGAATCTTGTGCCCCATGTGCCTTATTCTTTGTTTAGATCCAATACTCCTTTTATTTTTTATATATCCACAGCATATTTCAATTGTTGCTTTCATAGATAATCAATAGCACAAATTAAGTAACATTATTATATATGCATTCACTTGTTCTTTATTGATTAATCTATCAAACTTGCATTTTTATTATTTTTTACTCAGGAGTGGTGGTTTGCTTAAATTGGTTGGTTAACTGCAGTTAGCTCCTCATCCTGTCGCCAATGTGGGTCAAATTGAATACCAAGTAGGATATTAAATACATTTGCCTATATCAATATGAACATAAGCATACTTCTCAGCATAGATCGGGATTTTTTCATTTGACCGCGTGGCCTAATGGATAAGGCGTCTGACTTCGATTCAGAAGATTGAGGGTTCGAGTCCCTTCGTGGTCGTTTTTTTTTATTCTCATAAAAAAACAATTGCACTTTATATTTGTACTTCATGTGTACAGTATGTGGACGAGACACGAAGGGTACTGCAGTACCAGCACACACCACATGTTCATTATTTTAGGATAGATACAGTGAAAGTTTCCCTTTCAGTTTTTGCTTTAGTTTAATGTCTGCTGGGACACACTGGGACACATATGCAACCAAGGTGGAACTGTTCAGAACTCGTGCGGTTCTGTTCACTGTTTTATTCAATGTACATATGCTAAAAGTGTTTTTTTCATAATTGTTTATGTGAGAAAGAGCTCACAAACGAAGGGTAATGCGGTACTGGAGTCATCCACAGTACAAACCAAAAATAATTAGATGCTTTCTAAAATTGGCTAAATTAAAAATATTATAAAGAGTTAAACTAAAAAATACTTTAAAGTTGAATAGCTAGGTGTATTGTTACAATAGATGGGTAAATGGCCAGAAAACATGCATGTGCTATGTAATCCTACAACAGATCAAGTCAATGCATTCCTAAACTCCAGTGGCGCAATTGATTAGTGCATGTTACTTATGTGCCTGAGTTTAATGCGTTTAATCTTCACCTGAATATGGTTTTTACTTGCATTCTTACTAAGGAAATAGTTATAGGAAGCAGGCTATAGAAACATATTTTTTGCAGCGTTACATAATTCATTTCAGTGCAAACATTTATTTACAGGATAATATTCAGGAATACCTATTGGAAAACAAATTCATTAGTAATAGTCAGCATGGATTTATGAAGGATAGATCATGCCAAACTAACCTTATTTGTTTCTTTGATGAGGTAAGTAGGAATTTAGACCAGGGTAATGCATTTGATGTGGTAAACTTAGATTTTGCAAAGGCTTTTGATACGGTTCCACACAAGAGGTTGGTGTACAAAATAAAGCAAATTGGACTCAGTAAAAATGTTTGCACCTGGATTGAAAACTGGTTGAAGGATAGATAACAGAGGGTTGTCATAAATTGAACTTTTTCAGGTTGGGCTAAAGTTGTGAGTGGAGTACCTAAGGGATCGGCACTGGGACCCCTGCTTTTTAACTTGCTTATTAATGACTTTGTGGTTGGCATCGAGAGCAAAGTCTCCATCTTTGCTGATGATAATAAATTGTGTAAGGTAGTACAATCAGAGCAGGATGTAATTTCTCTCCAGAAGAACTTGGAGAGACTTGAAACGCGGGCAGGTAAATGGCAGATGAGGTTTAATACATATAAATGTAAGGTTATTCATTTGGGATGCAAGAATAAACTGGCGACTTACACATTAAATGGGGATAAATTGGGGGAATCCTTGATGGAGAAGGATTTAGGAGTGCTTGTAGACAGCAGGCTTAGCAGTAGTGCCTAAAGTCATGCAATAGCTGCAAAGGCAAACAAGATCTTATCTTGCATTAAATAGGCAATGGATGGAAGGGAAGTAAACATAATTATGCCCCTTTACAAAGCATTAGTTAGACCACACTTTGAATATGGCGTACAATTGTGGCCACCACTCCTTAGAATACACATTCTGGAATTAGAGTGAGTGCAGAGAAGAGCCCCCAAATTAATAAAGGGGATGAACAATCTAATTTATGAGCAGACTGGGAAATGGAGGAAAAGACCTCCCAAAAAAGACCTCCCAAAGTAGTGCTCAGAAAGAGGTGAAAAGGCAACCAATGTATAAATGCAATAAGCAAATGTGAATTAAATCCACAATAATTCATCCGGAGTAAGATCCTATTGTGCTCCTATGAAGGGTGTAAAACCAATAAACACATGTGGAGATGTCTTGGAAGACCATAATGTAAATCAACCTGACCCAAACTGATTGGTAAATTAATCCCTGGAGCTGGATCACATGAACATGTAAGTGAGAAATAATGTTTGTACTCACTGAATCTTGTGCCCCATGTGCCTTATTCTTTGTTTAGATCCAATACTCCTTTTATTTTTTATATATCCACAGCATATTTCAATTGTTGCTTTCATAGATAATCAATAGCACAAATTAAGTAACATTATTATATATGCATTCACTTGTTCTTTATTGATTAATCTATCAAACTTGCATTTTTATTATTTTTTACTCAGGAGTGGTGGTTTGCTTAAATTGGTTGGTTAACTGCAGTTAGCTCCTCATCCTGTCGCCAATGTGGGTCAAATTGAATACCAAGTAGGATATTAAATACATTTGCCTATATCAATATGAACATAAGCATACTTCTCAGCATAGATCGGGATTTTTTCATTTGACCGCGTGGCCTAATGGATAAGGCGTCTGACTTCGATTCAGAAGATTGAGGGTTCGAGTCCCTTCGTGGTCGTTTTTTTTTATTCTCATAAAAAAACAATTGCACTTTATATTTGTACTTCATGTGTACAGTATGTGGACGAGACACGAAGGGTACTGCAGTACCAGCACACACCACATGTTCATTATTTTAGGATAGATACAGTGAAAGTTTCCCTTTCAGTTTTTGCTTTAGTTTAATGTCTGCTGGGACACACTGGGACACATATGCAACCAAGGTGGAACTGTTCAGAACTCGTGCGGTTCTGTTCACTGTTTTATTCAATGTACATATGCTAAAAGTGTTTTTTTCATAATTGTTTATGTGAGAAAGAGCTCACAAACGAAGGGTAATGCGGTACTGGAGTCATCCACAGTACAAACCAAAAATAATTAGATGCTTTCTAAAATTGGCTAAATGAAAAATATTATAAAGAGTTAAACTAAAAAATACTTTAAAGTTGAATAGCTAGGTGTATTGTTACAATAGATGGGTAAATGGCCAGAAAACATGCATGTGCTATGTAATCCTACAACAGATCAAGTCAATGCATTCCTAAACTCCAGTGGCGCAATTGATTAGTGCATGTTACTTATGTGCCTGAGTTTAATGCGTTTAATCTTCACCTGAATATGGTTTTTACTTGCATTCTTACTAAGGAAATAGTTATAGGAAGCAGGCTATAGAAACATATTTTTTGCAGCGTTACATAATTCATTTCAGTGCAAACATTTATTTACAGGATAATATTCAGGAATACCTATTGGAAAACAAATTCATTAGTAATAGTCAGCATGGATTTATGAAGGATAGATCATGCCAAACTAACCTTATTTGTTTCTTTGATGAGGTAAGTAGGAATTTAGACCAGGGTAATGCATTTGATGTGGTAAACTTAGATTTTGCAAAGGCTTTTGATACGGTTCCACACAAGAGGTTGGTGTACAAAATAAAGCAAATTGGACTCAGTAAAAATGTTTGCACCTGGATTGAAAACTGGTTGAAGGATAGATAACAGAGGGTTGTCATAAATTGAACTTTTTCAGGTTGGGCTAAAGTTGTGAGTGGAGTACCTAAGGGATCGGCACAGGGGATGGACAATCTAACTTATGAGGAGACTGGGAAATGAAGGAAAGGACCTCCCAAAGTAGAGCTCAGGAAGAGGTGAAAAGGCAATCAATGTATAAATGCAATAAGAAAATGTGAATTAAATCCACAATAATTCATCCGGAGTAAGATCCTATTGTGCTCCTATGAAGGGTGTAAAACCAATAAACACATGTGGGGATGTCTTGGAAGACCATAATGTAAATCAACCTGACCCCCAACTGAATGGTAAACTAATCCCTGGAGCTGGATCACATGAACATGTAAGTGAGAAATAATGTTTGTACTCACTGAATCTTGAGCCCCATGTGCCTTATTCTTTGTTTAGATCCAATACTCCTTTTATTTTTTATATATCCACAGCATATTTCAATTGTTGCTTTCATAGATAATCAATAGCACAAATTAAGTAACATTATTATATATGCATTCACTTGTTCTTTATTGATTAATCTATCAAACATGCATTTTTATTGTTTTTTACTCAGGAGTGGTGGTTTGCTTAAATTGGTTGGTTAACTGCAGTTAGCTCCTCATCCTGTCGCCAATGTGGGTCAAATTGAATACCAAGTAGGATATTAAATACATTTGCCTATTATCAAAATGAACATAAGCAAATTGGACTCAGTAAAAATGTTTGCACCTGGATTGAAAACTGGTTGAAGGATAGACAACAGAGGGTTGTCATAAATTGAACTTTTTCAGGTTGGGCTAAAGTTGTGAGTGGAGTACCTAAGGGATCGGCACTGGGACCCCTGCTTTTTAACTTGTTTATTAATGACTTTGTGGTTGGCATCGAGAGCAAAGTCTCCATTTTTGCTGATGATAATAAATTGTGTAAGGTAGTACAATCAGAGCAGGATGTAATTTCTCTCCAGAAGAACTTGGAGAGACTGGAAACGTGGGCAGGTAAATGGCAGATGAGGTTTAATACATATAAATGTAAGGTTATTCATTTGGGATGCAAGAATAAACTGGCGACTTACACATTAAATGGGGATAAATTGGGGGAATCCTTGATGGAGAAGGAATTAGGAGTGCTTGTAGACAGCAGGCTTAGCAGTAGTGCCTAAAGTCATGCAATAGCTGCAAAGGCAAACAAGATCTTATCTTGCATTAAATAGGCAATGGATGGAAGGGAAGTAAACATAATTATGCCCCTTTACAAAGCATAAGTTAGACCACACCTTGAATATGGCGTACAATTGTGGCCACCACTCCTTAGAAAACACATTCTGGAATTAGAGTGAGTGCAGAGAAGAGCCCCCAAATTAATAAAGGGGAAGGACAATCTAATTTATGAGCAGACTGGGAAATGGAGGAAAAGACCTCCCAAAAAAGAACTCACAAAGTAGTGCTCAGAAAGAGGTGAAAAGGCAACCAATGTATAAATGCAATAAGCAAATGTGAATTAAATCCACAATAATTCATCCGGAGTAAGATCCTATTGTGCTCCTATGAAGGGTGTAAAACCAATAAACACATGTGGGGATGTCTTGGAAGACCATAATGTAAATCAACCTGACCCCCAACTGATTGGTAAACTAATCCCTGGAGCTGGATCACATGAACATGTAAGTGAGAAATAATGTTTGTACTCACTGAATCTTGTGCCCCATGTGCCTTATTCTTTGTTTAGATCCAATACTCCTTTCATTTTTTATATATCCACAGCATATTTCAATTGTTGCTTTCATAGATAATCAATAGCACAAATTAAGTAACATTATTATATATGCATTCACTTGTTCTTTATTGATTCATCTATCAAACTTGCATTTTTATTGTTTTTACTCAGGAGTGGTGGTTTGCTTAAATTGGTTGGTTAACTGCAGTTAGCTCCTCATCCTGTCGCCAATGTGGGTCAAATTGAATACCAAGTAGGATATTAAATACATTTGCCTATAATAATATGAACATAAGCATACTTCTCAGCATAGATCGGGCACTTTTTTTCAGTTGACCGAGTGGCCTAATGGATAAGGCGTCTGACTTCGAATCAGAAGATTGAGGGTTTGAGTCCCTTCGTGGTATTTTTTTTTATTCTAATAAAAAAACAATTGCACTTTATATTTGTACTTCATGTGTACAGTATGTGGACGAGACACGAAGGGCACTGCAGTACCAGCACACACCACATGTTCATTATTTTAGGATAGATACAGTGAAATTTTCCATTTAAGTTTTTGCTTTAGTTTTAGTGTCTGCTGGGACACACTGGGACACATATTCAACAAAGGTGGAACTGTTCAGAACTTGTGCTGTTCTGTTCACTGTGTTATTCAATGTACATATGCTAAAGGTGTTTTTTTCATAATTGTTTATGTGAGAAAGAGCTCACAAACGAAGGGTAATGCGGTACTGGAGTCATCCACAGTACAAACCACAAATAATTAGATGCTTTCTAAAATTGGCTAAATGAAAAATATTATAAAGAGTTAAACTAAAAAATACTTTAAAGTTGAATAGCTAAGTGTATTGTTACAATAGATGGGTACATGGCCAGAAAACATGCATGTACTTTGTAATCCTACAACATATCAAGTCAATGCGTTCCTAAACTCCAGTGGTGCAATTGATTAGTGCATGTTACTTATGTGCCTGAGTTTAATGAGTTTAATCTTCACCTGAATATGGTTTTTACTTGCATTCTTACTAAGGAAATAGTTATAGGAAGCAGGCTATAGAAACATATTTTTTACAGCGTTACATAATTCATTTCAGTGCAAACATTTATTTAAAGGATAATATTCAGGAATACCTATTGGAAAACAAATTTATTAGTAATAGTCAGCATGGATTTATGAAGGATAGATCATGCCAAATTAACCTTATTTGTTTCTTTGATGAGGTAAGTAGGAATTTAGACCAGGGTAATGCATTTGATGTGGTAAACTTAGATTTTGCAAAGGCTTTTGATACGGTTCCACACAAGAGGTTGGTGTTCAAAATAAAGCAAATTGGACTCAGTAAAAATGTTTGCACCTGGATTGAAAACTGGTTGAAGGATAGATAACAGAGGGTTGTCATAAATTGAACTTTTTCAGGTTGGGCTAAAGTTGTGAGTGGAGTACCTAAGGGATCGGCACAGGGGATGGACAATCTAACTTATGAGGAGACTGGGAAATGAAGGAAAGGACCTCCCAAAGTAGAGCTCAGGAAGAGGTGAAAAGGCAATCAATGTATAAATGCAATAAGAAAATGTGAATTAAATCCACAATAATTCATCCGGAGTAAGATCCTATTGTGCTCCTATGAAGGGTGTAAAACCAATAAACACATGAGGGGATGTCTTGGAAGACCATAATGTAAATCAACCTGACCCCCAACTGAATGGTAAACTAATCCCTGGAGCTGGATCACATGAACATGTAAGTGAGAAATAATGTTTGTACTCACTGAATCTTGTGCCCCATGTGCCTTATTCTTTGTTTAGATCCAATACTCCTTTTATTTTTTATATATCCACAGCATATTTCAATTGTTGCTTTCATAGATAATCAATAGCACAAATTAAGTAACATTATTATATATGCATTCACTTGTTCTTTATTGATTAATCTATCAAACATGCATTTTTATTGTTTTTTACTCAGGAGTGGTGGTTTGCTTAAATTGGTTGGTTAACTGCAGTTAGCTCCTCATCCTGTCGCCAATGTGGGTCAAATTGAATACCAAGTAGGATATTAAATACATTTGCCTATTATCAAAATGAACATAAGCATACTTCAGAGAGTGGTGGTTTGCTTAAATTGGTTGGTTAACTGCAGTTAGCTCCTCATCCTGTCGCCAATGTGGGTCAAATTGAATACCAAGTAGGATATTAAATACATTTGCCTATATCAATATGAACATAAGCATACTTCTGAGCATAGATCGGACACTTTTTTTCAGTTGACCGCGTGGCCTAATGGTTAAGGCGTCTGACTTCGAATCAGAAGATTGAGGGTTCGAGTCCCTTCGTGGTCGTTTTTTTTTATTTTCTTATATTTATATTCGTTATATAAATTTCATTATTATAACTATTATAGATCTAAATTTATATATGTATTTATTATTTATCTCATAGCTATACATAGGTGACTATATTATATTATATATGCACTATTCTGTTATTAGGGTTTTTTATCACCATTTTTTAATTTATCTGTATCAATTTGTTTATTTCACATCTGAGGATTTGACTAATTCTATTCACTAATTTTATTATCACTTTTTTACATTTTATTATTTATAGATTTAATGAATTAATTTTTTTGATAAAGCATTTATACTATATATCTCTATGTCTATACATTAGGTATACACATGGTTTATATAGCTATTTGAATATTCACTTATACTATCACATCTCATTAGTGTTTATCTAGCGTCAATACACTATCTGATTATATATATATATTATTTTTATTATATTTCATGCACATATATCTTTATTATATTAACACATTTGATACATTGTTGCTATGATGTTCACTATTAGTCCTTTTCTTCTTTTGTTTTTGTTTTTATATTTATTGTTATTTGTTGTAACCATTTAGGCTCTCACAGTCTCATACAGTATGATGATTAGTGTCATGTTAACATCTTATACCATAAGACCCTTACACCAGCTTTAAATCACAGCTGTCTGCATAATCAATTAGACCATCTTCTGATTCATTGGTTTCAGATCAGGGCGTATACTTTAGAGACTGCTATATATTCTGATACTGTGAGAACCTCAGTACTCTTTGATAAAGCGCCTCCATGGCGGGAAACGCGTCAGAGTTTTTTAACCTTGTGTGTTTGTTTTTTTTGGCCATTATGCCCAATAAATAATCTTTATTCATTTTTTGCCCCAGCCTTTTTCTTTATCCCCTGGCAGTGCTCCGCTTTTTTCTCTTCTTTTCTATTATTTGTTTCTTTGATGAGGTAAGTAGGAATTTAGACCAGGGTAATGCATTTGATGTGGTAAACGTGGGCAGGTAAATGGCAGATGAGGTTTAATACATATAAATGTAAGGTTATTCATTTGGGATCCAAGAATAAACTGGCGACTTACACATTAAATGGGGATAAATTGGGGGAATCCTTGATGGAGAAGGATTTAGGAGTGCTTGTAGACAGCAGGCTTAGCAGTAGTGCCTAAAGTCATGCAATAGCTGCAAAGGCAAACAAGATCTTATCTTGCATTAAATAGGCAATGGATGGAAGGGAAGTAAACATAATTATGCCCCTTTACAAAGCATAAGTTAGACCACACCTTGAATATGGCGTACAATTGTGGCCACCACTCCTTAGAAAACACATTCTGGAATTAGAGTGAGTGCAGAGAAGAGCCCCCAAATTAATAAAGGGGAAGGACAATCTAATTTATGAGCAGACTGGGAAATGGAGGAAAAGACCTCCCAAAAAAGAACTCACAAAGTAGTGCTCAGAAAGAGGTAAAAAGGCAACCAATGTATAAATGCAATAAGCAAATGTGAATTAAATCCACAATAATTCATCCGGAGTAAGATCCTATTGTGCTCCTATGAAGGGTGTAAAACCAATAAACACATGTGGGGATGTCTTGGAAGACCATAATGTAAATCAACCTGATCCCCAACTGATTGGTAAACTAATCCCTGGAGCTGGATCACATGAACATGTAAGTGAGAAATAATGTTTGTACTCACTGAATCTTGTGCCCCATGTGCCTTATTCTTTGTTTAGATCCAATACTCCTTTTATTTTTTATATATCCACAGCATATTTCAATTGTTGCTTTCATAGATAATCAATAGCACAAATTAAGTAACATTATTATATATGCATTCACTTGTTCTTTATTGATTAATCTATCAAACGTGCATTTTTTTTATTCTCATAAAAAAACAATTGCACTTTATATTTGTACTTCATGTGTACAGTATGTGGACGAGACACGTAGGGCACTGCAGTACCAGCACACACCACATGTTCATTATTTTAGGATAGATACAGTGAAATTTTCCATTTAAGTTTTTGCTTTAGTTTTAGTGTCTGCTGGGACACACTGGGACACATATTCAACAAAGGTGGAACTGTTCAGAACTTGTGCTGTTCTGTTCACTGTGTTATTCAATGTACATATGCTAAAGGTGTTTTTTTCATAATTGTTTATGTGAGAAAGAGCTCACAAATGAAGGGTAATGTGGTACTGGAGTCATCCACAGTACAAACCACAAATAATTAGATGCTTTCTAAAATTGGCTAAATGAAAACTATTATAAAGAGTTAAACTAAAAAATACTTTAAAGTTGAATAGCTAAGTGTATTGTTACAATAGATGGGTACATGGCCAGAAAACATGCATGTACTATGTAATCCTACAACATATCAAGTCAATGCATTCCTAAACTCCAGTGGTGCAATTGATTAGTGCATGTTACTTATGTGCCTGAGTTTAATGAGTTTAATCTTCACCTGAATATGGTTTTTACTTGCATTCTTACTAAGGAAATAGTTATAGGAAGCAGGCTATAGAAACATATTTTTTACAGTGTTACATAATTCATTTCAGTGCAAACATTTATTTAAAGGATAATATTCAGGAATACCTATTGGAAAACAAATTTATTAGTAATAGTCAGCATGGATTTATGAAGGATAGATCATGCCAAACTAACCTTATTTGTTTCTTTGATGAGGTAAGTAGGAATTTAGACCAGGGTAATGCATTTGATGTGGTAAACTTAGATTTTGCAAAGGCTTTTGATACGGTTCCACACAAGAGGTTGGTGTACAAAATAAAGCAAATTGGACTCAGTAAAAATGTTTGCACCTGGATTGAAAACTGGTTGAAGGATAGATAACAGAGGGTTGTCATAAATTGAACTTTTTCAGGTTGGGCTAAAGTTGTGAGTGGAGTACCTAAGGGATCGGCACAGGGGATGGACAATCTAACTTATGAGGAGACTGGGAAATGAAGGAAAGGACCTCCCAAAGTAGAGCTCAGGAAGAGGTGAAAAGGCAATCAATGTATAAATGCAATAAGAAAATGTGAATTAAATCCACAATAATTCATCCCGAGTAAGATCCTATTGTGCTCCTATGAAGGGTGTAAAACCAATAAACACATGTGGGGATGTCTTGGAAGACCATAATGTAAATCAACCTGACCCCCAACTGAATGGTAAACTAATCCCTGGAGCTGGATCACATGAACATGTAAGTGAGAAATAATGTTTGTACTCACTGAATCTTGTGCCCCATGTGCCTTATTCTTTGTTTAGATCCAATACTCCTTTTATTTTTTATATATCCATAGCATATTTCAATTGTTGCTTTCATAGATAATCAAAAGCACAAATTAAGTAACATTATTATATATGCATTCACTTGTTCTTTATTGATTAATCTATCAAACTTGCATTTTTATTGTTTTTTACTCAGGAGTGGTGGTTTGCTTAAATTGGTTGGTTAACTGCAGTTAGCTCCTCATCCTGTCGCCAATGTGGGTCAAATTGAATACCAAGTAGGATATTAAATACATTTGCCTATATCAATATGAACATAAGCATACTTCTGAGCATAGATCGGGCACTTTTTTTCAGTTGACCGTGTGGCCTAATGGATAAGGCATCTGATTTCGAATCAGAAGATTGAGGGTTCGAGTCCCTTCGTGGTCGTTTTTTTTTATTCTCATATATTTATATTCGTTATATAAATTTCATTATTATAACTATTATAGATCTAAATTTATATATGTATTTATTATTTATCTCATAGCTATACATAGGTGACTATATTATATTATATATGCACTATTCTGTTATTAGGGTTTTTTATCACCATTTTTTAATTTATCTGTATCAATTTGTTTATTTCACATCTGAGGATTTGACTAATTCTATTCACTAATTTTATTATCACTTTTTTATATTTTATTATTTATAGATTTAATGAATTAATTTTTTTGATAAAGCATTTATACTATATATCTCTATGTCTATACATTAGGTAAACACATGGTTTATATTGCTATTTGAATATTCACTTATACTATCACATCTCATTAGTGTTTATCTAGCGTCAATACACTATCTGATTATATATATATATTATTTTTATTATATTTCATGCACATATATCTTTATTATATTAACACATTTGATACATTGTTGCTATGATGTTCACTATTAGTCCTTTTCTTCTTTTGTTTTTGTTTTTATATTTATTGTTATTTGTTGTAACCATTTAGGCTCTCACAGTCTCATACAGTATGATGATTAGTGTCATGTTAACATCTTATACCATAAGACCCTTACAACAGCTTTAAATCACAGCTGTCTGCATAATCAATTAGACCATCTTCTGATTCATTGGTTTCAGATCAGGGCGTATACTTTAGAGACTGCTATATATTCTGATACTGTGAGAACCTCAGTACTCTTTGATAAAGCGCCTCCATGACGGGAAACGCGT
The DNA here is from genome assembly GCF_040206685.1 of Ascaphus truei. Lineage (NCBI taxonomy): Eukaryota > Metazoa > Chordata > Amphibia > Anura > Ascaphidae > Ascaphus > Ascaphus truei. The sequence continues at coordinate 12,106,367 of NC_134498.1, forward strand.
CAGAGTTTTTTAACCTTGTATGTTTGTTTTTTTTGGCCATTATGCCCAATAAATAATCTTTATTCATTTTTTGCCCCAGCCTTTTTCTTTATCCCCTGGCAGTGCTCCGCTTTTTTCTCTTCTTTTCTATTATTTGTTTCTTTGATGAGGTAAGTAGGAATTTAGACCAGGGTAATGCTTTTGATGTGGTAAACGTGGGCAGGTAAATGGCAGATGAGGTTTAATACATATAAATGTAAGGTTATTCATTTGGGATGCAAGAATAAACTGGCGACTTACACATTAAATGGGGATAAATTGGGGGAATCCTTGATGGAGAAGGATTTAGGAGTGCTTGTAGACAGCAGGCTTAGCAGTAGTGCCTAAAGTCATGCAATAGCTGCAAAGGCAAACAAGATCTTATCTTGCATTAAATAGGCAATGGATGGAAGGGAAGTAAACATAATTATGCCCCTTTACAAAGCATAAGTTAGACCACACCTTGAATATGGCGTACAATTGTGGCCACCACTCCTTAGAAAACACATTCTGGAATTAGAGTGAGTGCAGAGAAGAGCCCCCAAATTAATACAGGGGAAGGACAATCTAATTTATGAGCAGACTGGGAAATGGAGGAAAAGACCTCCCAAAAAAGAACTCACAAAGTAGTGCTCAGAAAGAGGTAAAAAGGCAACCAATGTATAAATGCAATAAGCAAATGTGAATTAAATCCACAATAATTCATCCGGAGTAAGATCCTATTGTGCTCCTATGAAGGGTGTAAAACCAATAAACACATGTGGGGATGTCTTGGAAGACCATAATGTAAATCAACCTGATCCCCAACTGATTGGTAAACTAATCCCTGGAGCTGGATCACATGAACATGTAAGTGAGAAATAATGTTTGTACTCACTGAATCTTGTGCCCCATGTGCCTTATTCTTTGTTTAGATCCAATACTCCATTTATTTTTTATATATCCACAGCATATTTCAATTGTTGCTTTCATAGATAATCAATAGCACAAATTAAGTAACATTATTATATATGCATTCACTTGTTCTTTATTGATTAATCTATCAAACTTGCATTTTTTTTATTCTCATAAAAAAACAATTGCACTTTATATTTGTACTTCATGTGTACAGTATGTGGACGAGACACGAAGGGCACTGCAGTACCAGCACACACCACATGTTCATTATTTTAGGATAGATACAGTGAAATTTTCCATTTAAGTTTTTGCTTTAGTTTTAGTGTCTGCTGGGACACACTGGGACACATATTCAACAAAGGTGGAACTGTTCAGAACTTGTGCTGTTCTGTTCACTGTGTTATTCAATGTACATATGCTAAAGGTGTTTTTTTCATAATTGTTTATGTGAGAAAGAGCTCACAAATGAAGGGTAATGTGGTACTGGAGTCATCCACAGTACAAACCACAAATAATTAGATGCTTTCTAAAATTGGCTAAATGAAAACTATTATAAAGAGTTAAACTAAAAAATACTTTAAAGTTGAATAGCTAAGTGTATTGTTACAATAGATGGGTACATGGCCAGAAAACATGCATGTACTATGTAATCCTACAACATATCAAGTCAATGCATTCCTAAACTCCAGTGGTGCAATTGATTAGTGCATGTTACTTATGTGCCTGAGTTTAATGAGTTTAATCTTCACCTGAATATGGTTTTTACTTGCATTCTTACTAAGGAAATAGTTATAGGAAGCAGGCTATAGAAACATATTTTTTACAGCGTTACATAATTCATTTCAGTGCAAACATTTATTTAAAGGATAATATTCAGGAATACCTATTGGAAAACAAATTTATTAGTAATAGTCAGCATGGATTTATGAAGGATAGATCATGCCAAACTAACCTTATTTGTTTCTTTGATGAGGTAAGTAGGAATTTAGACCAGGGTAATGCATTTGATGTGGTAAACTTAGATTTTGCAAAGGCTTTTGATACGGTTCCACACAAGAGGTTGGTGTTCAAAATAAAGCAAATTGGACTCAGTAAAAATGTTTGCACCTGGATTGAAAACTGGTTGAAGGATAGATAACAGAGGGTTGTCATAAATTGAACTTTTTCAGGTTGGGCTAAAGTTGTGAGTGGAGTACCTAAGGGATCGGCACAGGGGATGGACAATCTAACTTATGAGGAGACTGGGAAATGAAGGAAAGGACCTCCCAAAGTAGAGCTCAGGAAGAGGTGAAAAGGCAATCAATGTATAAATGCAATAAGAAAATGTGAATTAAATCCACAATAATTCATCCGGAGTAAGATCCTATTGTGCTCCTATGAAGGGTGTAAAACCAATAAACACATGTGGGGATGTCTTGGAAGACCATAATGTAAATCAACCTGACCCCCAACTGAATGGTAAACTAATCCCTGGAGCTGGATCACATGAACATGTAAGTGAGAAATAATGTTTGTACTCACTGAATCTTGTGCCCCATGTGCCTTATTCTTTGTTTAGATCCAATACTCCTTTTATTTTTTATATATCCACAGCATATTTCAATTGTTGCTTTCATAGATAATCAATAGCACAAATTAAGTAACATTATTATATATGCATTCACTTGTTCTTTATTGATTAATCTATCAAACATGCATTTTTATTGTTTTTTACTCAGGAGTGGTGGTTTGCTTAAATTGGTTGGTTAACTGCAGTTAGCTCCTCATCCTGTCGCCAATGTGGGTCAAATTGAATACCAAGTAGGATATTAAATACATTTGCCTATTATCAAAATGAACATAAGCATACTTCAGAGAGTGGTGGTTTGCTTAAATTGGTTGGTTAACTGCAGTTAGCTCCTCATCCTGTCGCCAATGTGGGTCAAATTGAATACCAAGTAGGATATTAAATACATTTGCCTATATCAATATGAACATAAGCATACTTCTGAGCATAGATCGGGCACTTTTTTTCAGTTGACCGCGTGGCCTAATGGATAAGGCGTCTGACTTCGAATCAGAAGATTGAGGGTTCGAGTCCCTTCGTGGTCGTTTTTTTTTATTCTCATATATTTATATTCGTTATATAAATTTCATTATTATAACTATTATAGATCTAAATTTATATATGTATTTATTATTTATCTCATAGCTATACATAGGTGACTATATTATATTATATATGCACTATTCTGTTATTAGGGTTTTTTATCACCATTTTTTAATTTATCTGTATCAATTTGTTTATTTCACATCTGAGGATTTGACTAATTCTATTCACTAATTTTATTATCACTTTTTTACATTTTATTATTTATAGATTTAATGAATTAATTTTTTTGATAAAGCATTTATACTATATATCTCTATGTCTATACATTAGGTATACACATGGTTTATATTGCTATTTGAATATTCACTTATACTATCACATCTCATTAGTGTTTATCTAGCGTCAATACACTATCTGATTATATATATATATTATTTTTATTATATTTCATGCACATATATCTTTATTATATTAACACATTTGATACATTGTTGCTATGATGTTCACTATTAGTCCTTTTCTTCTTTTGTTTTTGTTTTTATATTTATTGTTATTTGTTGTAACCATTTAGGCTCTCACAGTCTCATACAGTATGATGATTAGTGTCATGTTAACATCTTATACCATAAGACCCTTACAACAGCTTTAAATCCCAGCTGTCTGCATAATCAATTAGACCATCTTCTGATTCATTGGTTTCAGATCAGGGCGTATACTTTAGAGACTGCTATATATTCTGATACTGTGAGAACCTCAGTACTCTTTGATAAAGCGCCTCCATGGCGGGAAACGCGTCAGAGTTTTTTAACCTTGTGTGTTTGTTTTTTTTGGCCATTATGCCCAATAAATAATCTTTATTCATTTTTTGCCCCAGCCTTTTTCTTTATCCCCTGGCAGTGCTCCGCTTTTTTCTCTTCTTTTCTATTATTTGTTTCTTTGATGAGGTAAGTAGGAATTTAGACCAGGGTAATGCATTTGATGTGGTAAACGTGGGCAGGTAAATGGCAGATGAGGTTTAATACATATAAATGTAAGGTTATTCATTTGGGATGCAAGAATAAACTGGCGACTTACACATTAAATGGGGATAAATTGGGGGAATCCTTGATGGAGAAGGATTTAGGAGTGCTTGTAGACAGCAGGCTTAGCAGTAGTGCCTAAAGTCATGCAATAGCTGCAAAGGCAAACAAGATCTTATCTTGCATTAAATAGGCAATGGATGGAAGGGAAGTAAACATAATTATGCCCCTTTACAAAGCATAAGTTAGACCACACCTTGAATATGGCGTACAATTGTGGCCACCACTCCTTAGAAAACACATTCTGGAATTAGAGTGAGTGCAGAGAAGAGCCCCCAAATTAATAAAGGGGAAGGACAATCTAATTTATGAGCAGACTGGGAAATGGAGGAAAAGACCTCCCAAAAAAGAACTCACAAAGTAGTGCTCAGAAAGAGGTAAAAAGGCAACCACTGTATAAATGCAATAAGCAAATGTGAATTAAATCCACAATAATTCATCCGGAGTAAGATCCTATTGTGCTCCTATGAAGGGTGTAAAACCAATAAACACATGTGGGGATGTCTTGGAAGACCATAATGTAAATCAACCTGACCCCCAACTGATTGGTAAACTAATCCCTGGAGCTGGATCACATGAACATGTAAGTGAGAAATAATGTTTGTACTCACTGAATCTTGTGCCCCATGTGCCTTATTCTTTGTTTAGATCCAATACTCCTTTTATTTTTTATATATCCACAGCATATTTCAATTGTTGCTTTCATAGATAATCAAAAGCACAAATTAAGTAACATTATTATATATGCATTCACTTGTTCTTTATTGATTAATCTATCAAACTTGCATTTTTATTGTTTTTTACTCAGGAGTGGTGGTTTGCTTAAATTGGTTGGTTAACTGCAGTTAGCTACTCATCCTGTCGCCAATGTGGGTCAAATTGAATACCAAGTAGGATATTAAATACATTTGCCTATATCAATATGAACATAAGCATACTTCTGAGCATAGATCGGGCACTTTTTTTCAGTTGACCGTGTGGCCTAATGGATATGGCGTCTGACTTCTAATCAGAAGATTGAGGGTTCGAGTCCCTTCGTGGTCGTTTTTTTTTATTCTCATATATTTATATTCGTTATATAAATTTCATTATTATAACTATTATAGATCTAAATTTATATATGTATTTATTATTTATCTCATAGCTATACATAGGTGACTATATTATATTATATATGCACTATTCTGTTATTAGGGTTTTTTATCACCATTTTTTAATTTATCTGTATCAATTTGTTTATTTCACATCTGAGGATTTGACTAATTCTATTCACTAATTTTATTATCACATTTTTACATTTTATTATTTATAGATTTAATGAATTAATTTTTTTGATAAAGCATTTATACTATATATCTCTATGTCTATACATTAGGTAAACACATGGTTTATATTGCTATTTGAATATTCACTTATACTATCACATCTCATTAGTGTTTATCTAGCGTCAATACACTATCTGATTATATATATATATTATTTTTATTATATTTCATGCACATATATCTTTATTATATTAACACATTTGATACATTGTTGCTATGATGTTCACTATTAGTCCTTTTCTTCTTTTGTTTTTGTTTTTATATTTATTGTTATTTGTTGTAACCATTTAGGCTCTCACAGTCTCATACAGTATGATGATTAGTGTCATGTTAACATCTTATACCATAAGACCCTTACAACAGCTTTAAATCACAGCTGTCTGCATAATCAATTAGACCATCTTCTGATTCATTGGTTTCAGATCAGGGCGTATACTTTAGAGACTGCTATATATTCTGATACTGTGAGAACCTCAGTACTCTTTGATAAAGCGCCTCCATGGCGGGAAACGCATCAGAGTTTTTTAACCTTGTGTGTTTGTTTTTTTTGGCCATTATGCCCAATAAATAATCTTTATTCATTTTTTGCCCCAGCCTTTTTCTTTATCCCCTGGCAGTGCTCCGCTTTTTTCTCTTCTTTTCTATTATTTGTTTCTTTGATGAGGTAAGTAGGAATTTAGACCAGGGTAATGCATTTGATGTGGTAAACGTGGGCAGGTAAATGGCAGATGAGGTTTAATACATATAAATGTAAGGTTATTCATTTGGGATGCAAGAATAAACTGGCGACTTACACATTAAATGGGGATAAATTGGGGGAATCCTTGATGGAGAAGGATTTAGGAGTGCTTGTAGACAGCAGGCTTAGCAGTAGTGCCTAAAGTCATGCAATAGCTGCAAAGGCAAACAAGATCTTATCTTGCATTAAATAGGCAATGGATGGAAGGGAAGTAAACATAATTATGCCCCTTTACAAAGCATAAGTTAGACCACACCTTGAATATGGCGTACAATTGTGGCCACCACTCCTTAGAAAACACATTCTGGAATTAGAGTGAGTGCAGAGAAGAGCCCCCAAATTAATACAGGGGAAGGACAATCTAATTTATGAGCAGACTGGGAAATGGAGGAAAAGACCTCCCAAAAAAGAACTCACAAAGTAGTGCTCAGAAAGAGGTAAAAAGGCAACCAATGTATAAATGCAATAAGCAAATGTGAATTAAATCCACAATAATTAATCCGGAGTAAGATCCTATTGTGCTCCTATGAAGGGTGTAAAACCAATAAACACATGTGGGGATGTCTTGGAAGACCATAATGTAAATCAACCTGATCCCCAACTGATTGGTAAACTAATCCCTGGAGCTGGATCACATGAACATGTAAGTGAGAAATAATGTTTGTACTCACTGAATCTTGTGCCCCATGTGCCTTATTCTTTGTTTAGATCCAATACTCCTTTTATTTTTTATATATCCACAGCATATTTCAATTGTTGCTTTCATAGATAATCAATAGCACAAATTAAGTAACATTATTATATATGCATTCACTTGGTGTTTATTGATTAATCTATCAAACTTGCATTTTTTTTATTCTCATAAAAAAACAATTGCACTTTATATTTGTACTTCATGTGTACAGTATGTGGACGAGACACGAAGGGCACTGCAGTACCAGCACACACCACATGTTCATTATTTTAGGATAGATACAGTGAAATTTTCCATTTAAGTTTTTGCTTTAGTTTTAGTGTCTGCTGGGACACACTGGGACACATATTCAACAAAGGTGGAACTGTTCAGAACTTGTGCTGTTCTGTTCACTGTGTTATTCAATGTACATATGCTAAAGGTGTTTTTTTCATAATTGTTTATGTGAGAAAGAGCTCACAAACGAAGGGTAATGTGGTACTGGAGTCATCCACAGTACAAACCACAAATAATTAGATGCTTTCTAAAATTGGCTAAATGAAAACTATTATAAAGAGTTAAACTAAAAAATACTTTAAAGTTGAATAGCTAAGTGTATTGTTACAATAGATGGGTACATGGCCAGAAAACATGCATGTACTATGTAATCCTACAACATATCAAGTCAATGCATTCCTAAACTCCAGTGGTGCAATTGATTAGTGCATGTTACTTATGTGCCTGAGTTTAATGAGTTTAATCTTCACCTGAATATGGTTTTTACTTGCATTCTTACTAAGGAAATAGTTATAGGAAGCAGGCTATAGAAACATATTTTTTACAGCGTTACATAATTCATTTCAGTGCAAACATTTATTTAAAGGATAATATTCAGGAATACCTATTGGAAAACAAATTTTTAGGTAATAGTCAGCATGGATTTATGAAGGATAGATCATGCCAAACTAACCTTATTTGTTTCTTTGATGAGGTAAGTAGGAATTTAGACCAGGGTAATGCATTTGATGTGGTAAACTTAGATTTTGCAAAGGCTTTTGATACGGTTCCACACAAGAGGTTGGTGTACAAAATAAAGCAAATTGGACTCAGTAAAAATGTTTGCACCTGGATTGAAAACTGGTTGAAGGATAGATAACAGAGGGTTGTCATAAATTGAACTTTTTCAGGTTGGGCTAAAGTTGTGAGTGGAGTACCTAAGGGATCGGCACAGGGGATGGACAATCTAACTTATGAGGAGACTTGGAAATGAAGGAAAGGACCTCCCAAAGTAGAGCTCAGGAAGAGGTGAAAAGGCAATCAATGTATAAATGCAATAAGAAAATGTGAATTAAATCCACAATAATTCATCCCGAGTAAGATCCTATTGTGCTCCTATGAAGGGTGTAAAACCAATAAACACATGTGGGGATGTCTTGGAAGACCATAATGTAAATCAACCTGACCCCCAACTGAATGGTAAACTAATCCCTGGAGCTGGATCACATGAACATGTAAGTGAGAAATAATGTTTGTACTCACTGAATCTTGTGCCCCATGTGCCTTATTCTTTGTTTAGATCCAATACTCCTTTTATTTTTTATATATCCATAGCATATTTCAATTGTTGCTTTCATAGATAATCAAAAGCACAAATTAAGTAACATTATTATATATGCATTCACTTGTTCTTTATTGATTAATCTATCAAACTTGCATTTTTATTGTTTTTTACTCAGGAGTGGTGGTTTGCTTAAATTGGTTGGTTAACTGCAGTTAGCTCCTCATCCTGTCGCCAATGTGGGTCAAATTGAATACCAAGTAGGATATTAAATACATTTGCCTATTATCAAAATGAACATAAGCAAATTGGACTCAGTAAAAATGTTTGCACCTGGATTGAAAACTGGTTGAAGGATAGACAACAGAGGGTTGTCATAAATTGAACTTTTTCAGGTTGGGCTAAAGTTGTGAGTGGAGTACCTAAGGGATCGGCACAGGGGATGGACAATCTAACTTATGAGGAGACTGGGAAATGAAGGAAAGGACCTCCCAAAGTAGAGCTCAGGAAGAGGTGAAAAGGCAATCAATGTATAAATGAAATAAGAAAATGTGAATTAAATCCACAATAATTCATCCCGAGTAAGATCCTATTGTGCTCCTATGAAGGGTGTAAAACCAATAAACACATGTGGGGATGTCTTGGAAGACCATAATGTAAATCAACCTGACCCCCAACTGAATGGTAAACTAATCCCTGGAGCTGGATCACATGAACATGTAAGTGAGAAATAATGTTTGTACTCACTGAATCTTGTGCCCCATGTGCCTTATTCTTTGTTTAGATCCAATACTCCTTTTATTTTTTATATATCCATAGCATATTTCAATTGTTGCTTTCATAGATAATCAAAAGCACAAATTAAGTAACATTATTATATATGCATTCACTTGTTCTTTATTGATTAATCTATCAAACTTGCATTTTTATTGTTTTTTACTCAGGAGTGGTGGTTTGCTTAAATTGGTTGGTTAACTGCAGTTAGCTCCTCATCCTGTCGCCAATGTGGGTCAAATTGAATACCAAGTAGGATATTAAATACATTTGCCTATTATCAAAATGAACATAAGCAAATTGGACTCAGTAAAAATGTTTGCACCTGGATTGAAAACTGGTTGAAGGATAGACAACAGAGGGTTGTCATAAATTGAACTTTTTCAGGTTGGGCTAAAGTTGTGAGTGGAGTACCTAAGGGATCGGCACTGGGACCCCTGCTTTTTAACTTGTTTATTAATGACTTTGTGGTTGGCATCGAGAGCAAAGTCTCCATCTTTGCTGATGATAATAAATTGTGTAAGGTAGTACAATCAGAGCAGGATGTAATTTCTCTCCAGAAGAACTTGGAGAGACTGGAAACGTGGGCAGGTAAATGGCAGATGAGGTTTAATACATATAAATGTAAGGTTATTCATTTGGGATGCAAGAATAAACTGGCGACTTACACATTAAATGGGGATAAATTGGGGGAATCCTTGATGGAGAAGGATTTAGGAGTGCTTGTAGACAGCAGGCTTAGCAGTAGTGCCTAAAGTCATGCAATAGCTGCAAAGGCAAACAAGATCTTATCTTGCATTAAATAGGCAATGGATGGAAGGGAAGTAAACATAATTATGCCCCTTTACAAAGCATAAGTTAGACCACACCTTGAATATGGCGTACAATTGTGGCCACCACTCCTTAGAAAACACATTCTGGAATTAGAGTGAGTGCAGAGAAGAGCCCCCAAATTAATAAAGGGGAAGGACAATCTAATTTATGAGCAGACTGGGAAATGGAGGAAAAGACCTCCCAAAAAAGAACTCACAAAGTAGTGCTCAGAAAGAGGTAAAAAGGCAACCAATGTATAAATGCAATAAGCAAATGTGAATTAAATCCACAATAATTCATCCGGAGTAAGATCCTATTGTGCTCCTATGAAGGGTGTAAAACCAATAAACACATGTGGGGATGTCTTGGAAGACCATAATGTAAATCAACCTGACCCCCAACTGATTGGTAAACTAATCCCTGGAGCTGGATCACATGAACATGTAAGTGAGAAATAATGTTTGTACTCACTGAATCTTGTGCCCCATGTGCCTTATTCTTTGTTTAGATCCAATACTCCTTTTATTTTTTATATATCCACAGCATATTTCAATTGTTGCTTTCATAGATAATCAAAAGCACAAATTAAGTAACATTATTATATATGCATTCACTTGTTCTTTATTGATTAATCTATCAAACTTGCATTTTTATTGTTTTTTACTCAGGAGTGGTGGTTTGCTTAAATTGGTTGGTTAACTGCAGTTAGCTCCTCATCCTGTCGCCAATGTGGGTCAAATTGAATACAAGTAGGATATTAAATACATTTGCCTATATCAATATGAACATAAGCATACTTCTGAGCATAGATCGGGCACTTTTTTTCAGTTGACCGCGTGGCCTAATGGATAAGGCGTCTGACTTCGAATCAGAAGATTGAGGGTTCGAGTCCCTTCGTGGTCGTTTTTTTTTATTCTCATATATTTATATTCGTTATATAAATTTCATTATTATAACTATTATAGATCTAAATTTATATATGTATTTATTATTTATCTCATAGCTATACATAGGTGACTATATTATATTATATATGCACTATTCTGTTATTAGGGTTTTTTATCACCATTTTTTAATTTATCTGTATCAATTTGTTTATTTCACATCTGAGGATTTGACTAATTCTATTCACTAATTTTATTATCACTTTTTTACATTTTATTATTTATAGATTTAATGAATTAATTTTTTTGATAAAGCATTTATACTATATATCTCTATGTCTATACATTAGGTAAACACATGGTTTATATTGCTATTTGAATATTCACTTATACTATCACATCTCATTAGTGTTTATCTAGCGTCAATACACTATCTGATTATATATATATATTATTTTTATTATATTTCATGCACATATATCTTTATTATATTAACACATTTGATACATTGTTGCTATGATGTTCACTATTAGTCCTTTTCTTCTTTTGTTTTTGTTTTTATATTTATTGTTATTTGTTGTAACCATTTAGGCTCTCACAGTCTCATACAGTATGATGATTAGTGTCATGTTAACATCTTATACCATAAGACCCTTACAACAGCTTTAAATCCCAGCTGTCTGCATAATCAATTAGACCATCTTCTGATTCATTGGTTTCAGATCAGGGCGTATACTTTAGAGACTGCTATATATTCTGATACTGTGAGAACCTCAGTACTCTTTGATAAAGCGCCTCCATGGCGGGAAACGCGTCAGAGTTTTTTAACCGTGTGTGTTTGTTTTTTTTGGCCATTATGCCCAATAAATAATCTTTATTCATTTTTTGCCCCAGCCTTTTTCTTTATCCCCTGGCAGTGCTCCGCTTTTTTCTCTTCTTTTCTATTATTTGTTTCTTTGATGAGGTAAGTAGGAATTTAGACCAGGGTAATGCATTTGATGTGGTAAACGTGGGCAGGTAAATGGCAGATGAGGTTTAATACATATAAATGTAAGGTTATTCATTTGGGATGCAAGAATAAACTGGCGACTTACACATTAAATGGGGATAAATTGGGGGAATCCTTGATGGAGAAGGATTTAGGAGTGCTTGTAGACAGCAGGCTTAGCAGTAGTGCCTAAAGTCATGCAATAGCTGCAAAGGCAAACAAGATCTTATCTTGCATTAAATAGGCAATGGATGGAAGGGAAGTAAACATAATTATGCCCCTTTACAAAGCATAAGTTAGACCACACCTTGAATATGGCGTACAATTGTGGCCACCACTCCTTAGAAAACACATTCTGGAATTAGAGTGAGTGCAGAGAAGAGCCCCCAAATTAATACAGGGGAAGGACAATCTAATTTATGAGCAGACTGGGAAATGGAGGAAAAGACCTCCCAAAAAAGAACTCACAAAGTAGTGCTCAGAAAGAGGTAAAAAGGCAACCAATGTATAAATGCAATAAGCAAATGTGAATTAAATCCACAATAATTCATCCGGAGTAAGATCCTATTGTGCTCCTATGAAGGGTGTAAAACCAATAAACACATGTGGGGATGTCTTGGAAGACCATAATGTAAATCAACCTGACCCCCAACTGATTGGTAAACTAATCCCTGGAGCTGGATCACATGAACATGTAAGTGAGAAATAATGTTTGTACTCACTGAATCTTGTGCCCCATGTGCCTTATTCTTTGTTTAGATCCAATACTCCTTTTATTTTTTATATATCCACAGCATATTTCAATTGTTGCTTTCATAGATAATCAATAGCACAAATTAAGTAACATTATTATATATGCATTCACTTGTTCTTTATTGATTAATCTATCAAACTTGCATTTTTTTATATTCTCATAAAAAAACAATTGCACTTTATATTTGTACTTCATGTGTACAGTATGTGGACGAGACACGAAGGGCACTGCAGTACCAGCACACACCACATGTTCATTATTTTAGGATAGATACAGTGAAATTTTCCATTTAAGTTTTTGCTTTAGTTTTAGTGTCTGCTGGGACACACTGGGACACATATTCAACAAAGGTGGAACTGTTCAGAACTTGTGCTGTTCTGTTCACTGTGTTATTCAATGTACATATGCTAAAGGTGTTTTTTTCATAATTGTTTATGTGAGAAAGAGCTCACAAACGAAGGGTAATGTGGTACTGGAGTCATCCACAGTACAAACCAAAAATAATTAGATGCTTTCTAAAATTGGCTAAATGAAAACTATTATAAAGAGTTAAACTAAAAAATACTTTAAAGTTGAATAGCTAAGTGTATTGTTACAATAGATGGGTACATGGCCAGAAAACATGCATGTACTATGTAATCCTACAACATATCAAGTCAATGCATTCCTAAACTCCAGTGGTGCAATTGATTAGTGCATGTTACTTATGTGCCTGAGTTTAATGAGTTTAATCTTCACCTGAATATGGTTTTTACTTGCATTCTTACTAAGGAAATAGTTATAGGAAGCAGGCTATAGAAACATATTTTTTACAGCGTTACATAATTCATTTCAGTGCAAACATTTATTTAAAGGATAATATTCAGGAATACCTATTGGAAAACAAATTTATTAGTAATAGTCAGCATGGATTTATGAAGGATAGATCATGCCAAACTAACCTTATTTGTTTCTTTGATGAGGTAAGTAGGAATTTAGACCAGGATAATGCATTTGATGTGGTAAACTTAGATTTTGCAAAGGCTTTTGATACGGTTCCACACAAGAGGTTGGTGTACAAAATAAAGCAAATTGGACTCAGTAAAATGTTTGCACCTGGATTGAAAACTGGTTGAAGGATAGACAACAGAGGGTTGTCATAAATTGAACTTTTTCAGGTTGGGCTAAAGTTGTGAGTGGAGTACCTAAGGGATCGGCACAGGGGATGGACAATCTAACTTATGAGGAGACTGGGAAATGAAGGAAAGGACCTCCCAAAGTAGAGCTCAGGAAGAGGTGAAAAGGCAATCAATGTATAAATGCAATAAGAAAATGTGAATTAAATCCACAATAATTCATCCCGAGTAAGATCCTATTGTTCTCCTATGAAGGGTATAAAACCAATAAACACATGTGGGGATGTCTTGGAAGACCATAATGTAAATCAACCTGACCCCCAACTGAATGGTAAACTAATCCCTGGAGCTGGATCACATGAACATGTAAGTGAGAAATAATGTTTGTACTCACTGAATCTTGTGCCCCATGTGCCTTATTCTTTGTTTAGATCCAATACTCCTTTTATTTTTTATATATCCACAGCATATTTCAATTGTTGCTTTCATAGATAATCAATAGCACAAATTAAGTAACATTATTATATATGCATTCACTTGTTCTTTATTGATTAATCTATCAAACTTGCATTTTTATTGTTTTTTACTCAGGAGTGGTGGTTTGCTTAAATTGGTTGGTTAACTGCAGTTAGCTCCTCATCCTGTCGCCAATGTGGGTCAAATTGAATACCAAGTAGGATATTAAATACATTTGCCTATTATCAAAATGAACATAAGCAAATTGGACTCAGTAAAAATGTTTGCACCTGGATTGAAAACTGGTTGAAGGATAGACAACAGAGGGTTGTCATAAATTGAACTTTTTCAGGTTGGGCTAAAGTTGTGAGTGGATTCCTAAGGGATCGGCACTGGGACCCCTGCTTTTTAACTTATTTATTAATGACTTTGTGGTTGGCATCGAGAGCAAAGTCTCCATCTTTGCTGATGATAATAAATTGTGTAAGGTAGTACAATCAGAGCAGGATGTAATTTCTCTCCAGAAGAACTTGGAGAGACTGGAAACGTGGGCAGGTAAATGGCAGATGAGGTTTAATACATATAAATGTAAGGTTATTCATTTGGGATGCAAGAATAAACTGGCGACTTACACATTAAATGGGGATAAATTGGGGGAATCCTTGATGGAGAAGGATTTAGGAGTGCTTGTAGACAGCAGGCTTAGCAGTAGTGCCTAAAGTCATGCAATAGCTGCAAAGGCAAACAAGATCTTATCTTGCATTAAATAGGCAATGGATGGAAGGGAAGTAAACATAATTATGCCCCTTTACAAAGCATAAGTTAGACCACACCTTGAATATGGCGTACAATTGTGGCCACCACTCCTTAGAAAACACATTCTGGAATTAGAGTGAGTGCAGAGAAGAGCCCCCAAATTAATAAAGGGGAAGGACAATCTAATTTATGAGCAGACTGGGAAATGGAGGAAAAGACCTCCCAAAAAAGAACTCACAAAGTAGTGCTCAGAAAGAGGTAAAAAGGCAACCAATGTATAAATGCAATAAGCAAATGTGAATTAAATCCACAATAATTCATCCGGAGTAAGATCCTATTGTGCTCCTATGAAGGGTGTAAAACCAATAAACACATGTGGGGATGTCTTGGAAGACCATAATGTAAATCAACCTGACCCCCAACTGATTGGTAAACTAATCCCTGGAGCTGGATCACATGAACATGTAAGTGAGAAATAATGTTTGTACTCACTGAATCTTGTGCCCCATGTGCCTTATTCTTTGTTTAGATCCAATACTCCTTTTATTTTTTATATATCCACAGCATATTTCAATTGTTGCTTTCATAGATAATCAAAAGCACAAATTAAGTAACATTATTATATATGCATTCACTTGTTCTTTATTGATTAATCTATCAAACTTGCATTTTTATTGTTTTTTACTCAGGAGTGGTGGTTTGCTTAAATTGGTTGGTTAACTGCAGTTAGCTCCTCATCCTGTCGCCAATGTGGGTCAAATTGAATACCAAGTAGGATATTAAATACATTTGCCTATATGAATATGAACATAAGCATACTTCTGAGCATAGATCGGGCACTTTTTTTCAGTTGACCGCGTGGCCTAATGGATAAGGCGTCTGACTTCGAATCAGAAGATTGAGGGTTCGAGTCCCTTCGTGGTCGTTTTTTTTTATTCTCATATATTTATATTCGTTATATAAATTTCATTATTATAACTATTATAGATCTAAATTTATATATGTATTTATTATTTATCTCATAGCTATACATAGGTGACTATATTATATTATATATGCACTATTCTGTTATTAGGGTTTTTTATCACCATTTTTTAATTTATCTGTATCAATTTGTTTATTTCACATCTGAGGATTTGACTAATTCTATTCACTAATTTTATTATCACTTTTTTACATTTTATTATTTATAGATTTAATGAATTATTTTTTTTGATAAAGCATTTATACTATATATCTCTATGTCTATACATTAGGTAAACACATGGTTTATATTGCTATTTGAATATTCACTTATACTATCACATCTCATTAGTGTTTATCTAGCGTCAATACACTATCTGATTATATATATATATTATTTTTATTATATTTCATGCACATATATCTTTATTATATTAACACATTTGATACATTGTTGCTATGATGTTCACTATTAGTCCTTTTCTTCTTTTGTTTTTGTTTTTATATTTATTGTTATTTGTTGTAACCATTTAGGCTCTCACAGTCTCATACAGTATGATGATTAGTGTCATGTTAACATCTTATACCATAAGACCCTTACAACAGCTTTAAATCACAGCTGTCTGCATAATCAATTAGACCATCTTCTGATTCATTGGTTTCAGATCAGGGCGTATACTTTAGAGACTGCTATATATTCTGATACTGTGAGAACCTCAGTACTCTTTGATAAAGCGCCTCCATGGCGGGAAACGCGTCAGAGTTTTTTAACCTTGTGTGTTTGTTTTTTTTGGCCATTATGCCCAATAAATAATCTTTATTCATTTTTTGCCCCAGCCTTTTTCTTTATCCCCTGGCAGTGCTCCGCTTTTTTCTCTTCTTTTCTATTATTTGTTTCTTTGATGAGGTAAGTAGGAATTTAGACCAGGGTAATGCATTTGATGTGGTAAACGTGGGCAGGTAAATGGCAGATGAGGTTTAATACATATAAATGTAAGGTTATTCATTTGGGATGCAAGAATAAACTGGCGACTTACACATTAAATGGGGATAAATTGGGGGAATCCTTGATGGAGAAGGATTTAGGAGTGCTTGTAGACAGCAGGCTTAGCAGTAGTGCCTAAAGTCATGCAATAGCTGCAAAGGCAAACAAGATCTTATCTTGCATTAAATAGGCAATGGATGGAAGGGAAGTAAACATAATTATGCCCCTTTACAAAGCATAAGTTAGACCACACCTTGAATATGGCGTACAATTGTGGCCACCACTCCTTAGAAAACACATTCTGGAATTAGAGTGAGTGCAGAGAAGAGCCCCCAAATTAATAAAGGGGAAGGACAATCTAATTTATGAGCAGACTGGGAAATGGAGGAAAAGACCTCCCAAAAAAGAACTCACAAAGTAGTGCTCAGAAAGAGGTAAAAAGGCAACCAATGTATAAATGCAATAAGCAAATGTGAATTAAATCCACAATAATTCATCCGGAGTAAGATCCTATTGTGCTCCTATGAAGGGTGTAAAACCAATAAACACATGTGGGGATGTCTTGGAAGACCATAATGTAAATCAACCTGATCCCCAACTGATTGGTAAACTAATCCCTGGAGCTGGATCACATGAACATGTAAGTGAGAAATAATGTTTGTACTCACTGAATCTTGTGCCCCATGTGCCTTATTCTTTGTTTAGATCCAATACTCCTTTTATTTTTTATATATCCACAGCATATTTCAATTGTTGCTTTCATAGATAATCAATAGCACAAATGAAGTAACATTATTATATATGCATTCACTTGTTCTTTATTGATTAATCTATCAAACTTGCATTTTTTTATATTCTCATAAAAAAACAATTGCACTTTATATTTGTACTTCATGTGTACAGTATGTGGACGAGACACGAAGGGCACTGCAGTACCAGCACACACCACATGTTCATTATTTTAGGATAGATACAGTGAAATTTTCCATTTAAGTTTTTGCTTTAGTTTTAGTGTCTGCTGGGACACACTGGGACACATATTCAACAAAGGTGGAACTGTTCAGAACTTGTGCTGTTCTGTTCACTGTGTTATTCAATGTACATATGCTAAAGGTGTTTTTTTCATAATTGTTTATGTGAGAAAGAGCTCACAAACGAAGGGTAATGTGGTACTGGAGTCATCCACAGTACAAACCAAAAATAATTAGATGCTTTCTAAAATTGGCTAAATGAAAACTATTATAAAGAGTTAAACTAAAAAATACTTTAAAGTTGAATAGCTAAGTGTATTGTTACAATAGATGGGTACATGGCCAGAAAACATGCATGTACTATGTAATCCTACAACATATCAAGTCAATGCATTCCTAAACTCCAGTGGTGCAATTGATTAGTGCATGTTACTTATGTGCCTGAGTTTAATGAGTTTAATCTTCACCTGAATATGGTTTTTACTTGCATTCTTACTAAGGAAATAGTTATAGGAAGCAGGCTATAGAAACATATTTTTTACAGCGTTACATAATTCATTTCAGTGCAAACATTTATTTAAAGGATAATATTCAGGAATACCTATTGGAAAACAAATTTATTAGTAATAGTCAGCATGGATTTATGAAGGATAGATCATGCCAAACTAACCTTATTTGTTTCTTTGATGAGGTAAGTAGGAATTTAGACCAGGGTAATGCATTTGATGTGGTAAACTTAGATTTTGCAAAGGCTTTTGATACGGTTCCACACAAGAGGTTGGTGTACAAAATAAAGCAAATTGGACTCAGTAAAATGTTTGCACCTGGATTGAAAACTGGTTGAAGGATAGACAACAGAGGGTTGTCATAAATTGAACTTTTTCAGGTTGGGCTAAAGTTGTGAGTGGAGTACCTAAGGGATCGGCACAGGGGATGGACAATCTAACTTATGAGGAGACTGGGAAATGAAGGAAAGGACCTCCCAAAGTAGAGCTCAGGAAGAGGTGAAAAGGCAATCAATGTATAAATGCAATAAGAAAATGTGAATTAAATCCACAATAATTCATCCCGAGTAAGATCCTATTGTGCTCCTATGAAGGGTGTAAAACCAATAAACACATGTGGGGATGTCTTGGAAGACCATAATGTAAATCAACCTGACCCCCAACTGAATGGTAAACTAATCCCTGGAGCTGGATCACATGAACATGTAAGTGAGAAATAATGTTTGTACTCACTGAATCTTGTGCCCCATGTGCCTTATTCTTTGTTTAGATCCAATACTCCTTTTATTTTTTATATATCCATAGCATATTTCAATTGTTGCTTTCATAGATAATCAAAAGCACAAATTAAGTAACATTATTATATATGCATTCACTTGTTCTTTATTGATTAATCTATCAAACTTGCATTTTTATTGTTTTTTACTCAGGAGTGGTGGTTTGCTTAAATTGGTTGGTTAACTGCAGTTAGCTCCTCATCCTGTCGCCAATGTGGGTCAAATTGAATACCAAGTAGGATATTAAATACATTTGCCTATTATCAAAATGAACATAAGCAAATTGGACTCAGTAAAAATGTTTGCACCTGGATTGAAAACTGGTTGAAGGATAGACAACAGAGGGTTGTCATAAATTGAACTTTTTCAGGTTGGGCTAAAGTTGTGAGTGGAGTACCTAAGGGATCGGCACTGGGACCCCTGCTTTTTAACTTGTTTATTAATGACTTTGTGGTTGGCATCGAGAGCAAAGTCTCCATCTTTGCTGATGATAATAAATTGTGTAAGGTAGTACAATCAGAGCAGGATGTAATTTCTCTCCAGAAGAACTTGGAGAGACTGGAAACGTGGGCAGGTAAATGGCAGATGAGGTTTAATACATATAAATGTAAGGTTATTCATTTGGGATGCAAGAATAAACTGGCGACTTACACATTAAATGGGGATAAATTGGGGGAATCCTTTATGGAGAAGGATTTAGGAGTGCTTGTAGACAGCAGGCTTAGCAGTAGTGCCTAAAGTCATGCAATAGCTGCAAAGGCAAACAAGATCTTATCTTGCATTAAATAGGCAATGGATGGAAGGGAAGTAAACATAATTATGCCCCTTTACAAAGCATAAGTTAGACCACACCTTGAATATGGCGTACAATTGTGGCCACCACTCCTTAGAAAACACATTCTGGAATTAGAGTGAGTGCAGAGAAGAGCCCCCAAATTAATAAAGGGGAAGGACAATCTAATTTATGAGCAGACTGGGAAATGGAGGAAAAGACCTCCCAAAAAAGAACTCACAAAGTAGTGCTCAGAAAGAGGTGAAAAGGCAACCAATGTATAAATGCAATAAGCAAATGTGAATTAAATCCACAATAATTCATCCGTAGTAAGATCCTATTGTGCTCCTATGAAGGGTGTAAAACCAATAAACACATGTGGGGATGTCTTGGAAGACCATAATGTAAATCAACCTGACCCCCATCTGATTGGTAAACTAATCCCTGGAGCTGGATCACATGAACATGTAAGTGAGAAATAATGTTTGTACTCACTGAATCTTGTGCCCCATGTGCCTTATTCTTTGTTTAGATCCAATACTCCTTTTATTTTTTATATATCCACAGCATATTTCAATTGTTGCTTTCATAGATAATCAATAGCACAAATTAAGTAACATTATTATATATGCATTCACTTGTTCTTTATTGATTAATCTATCAAACTTGCATTTTTTTTTATTCTCATAAAAAAACAATTGCACTTTATATTTGTACTTCATGTGTACAGTATGTGGACGAGACACGAAGGGCACTGCAGTACCAGCACACACCACATGTTCATTATTTTAGGATAGATACAGTGAAATTTTCCATTTAAGTTTTTGCTTTAGTTTTAGTGTCTGCTGGGACACACTGGGACACATATTCAACCAAGGTGGAACTGTTCAGAACTCGTGCTGTTCTGTTCACTGTGTTATTCAATGTACATATGCTAAAGTTGTGAATGGAGTACCTAAGGGATCGGCACTGGGACCCCTGCTTTTTAACTTGCTTATTAATGACTTTGTGGTTGGCATCGAGAGCAAAGTCTCCATCTTTGCTGATGATGATAAATTGTGTAAGGTAGTACAATCAGAGCAGGATGTAATTTCTCTCCAGAAGAACTTGGAGAGACTTGAAACGCGGGCAGGTAAATGGCAGATGAGGTTTAATACATATAAATGTAAGGTTATTCATTTGGGATGCAAGAATAAACTGGCGACTTACACATTAAATGGGGATAAATTGGGGGAATCCTTGATGGAGAAGGATTTAGGAGTGCTTGTAGACAGCAGGCTTAGCAGTAGTGCCTAAAGTCATGCAATAGCTGCAAAGGCAAACAAGATCTTATCTTGCATTAAATAGGCAATGGATGGAAGGGAAGTAAACATAATTATGCCCCTTTACAAAGCATTAGTTAGACCACACCTTGAATATGGCGTACAATTGTGGCCACCATTCCTTAGAATACACATTCTGGAATTAGAGTGAGTGCAGAGAAGAGCCCCCAAATTAATAAAGGGGATGAACAATCTAATTTATGAGCAGACTGGGAAATGGAGGAAAAGACCTCCCAAAAAAGACCTCCCAAAGTAGTGCTCAGAAAGAGGTGAAAAGGCAACCAATGTATAAATGCAATAAGCAAATGTGAATTAAATCCACAATAATTCATCCGGAGTAAGATCCTATTGTGCTCCTATGAAGGGTGTAAAACCAATAAACACATGGAGATGTCTTGGAAGACCATAATGTAAATCAACCTGACCCCCAACTGATTGGTAAATTAATCCCTGGAGCTGGATCACATGAACATGTAAGTGAGAAATAATGTTTGTACTCACTGAATCTTGTGCCCCATGTGCCTTATTCTTTGTTTAGATCCAATACTCCTTTTATTTTTTATATATCCACAGCATATTTCAATTGTTGCTTTCATAGATAATCAAAAGCACAAATTAAGTAACATTATTATATATGCATTCACTTGTTCTTTATTGATTAATCTATCAAACTTGCATTTTTATTGTTTTTTACTCAGGAGTGGTGGTTTGCTTAAATTGGTTGGTTAACTGCAGTTAGCTCCTCATCCTGTCGCCAATGTGGGTCAAATTGAATACCAGTAGGATATTAAATACATTTGCCTATTATCAATATGGACATACAGTAAGCATACTTCTGAGCATACAGTAAGCATACTTCAGTTGTCTGCGTGGCCTAATGGATATGGCGTCTGACTTTGAATCAGAAGATTGAGGGTTCGAGTCCCTTCGTGGTTGTTTTTTTTTATTCTCATAAAAAAACAATCGCACTTTATGTTTGTACTTCATGTGTACAATATGTGGACGAGACACAAAGGGCACTGCAGTACCAGCACACACCACATGTTCATTATTTTAGGATAGATATAGTGAAAGTTTCCCTTTAAGTTTTTGCTTTAGTTTTAGTGTCTGCTGGGACACACTGGGACACATATTCAACCAAGGTGGAACTGTACAGAACTTGTGCTGTTCTGTTCACTGTGTTATTCAATGTACATATGCTAAAAGTGTTTTTTTCATAATTGTTTATGTGAGAAAGAGCTCACAAACGAAGGGTAATGCGGTACTGGAGTCATCCACAGTACAAACCAACAATAATTACATGCTTTCTAAAATTGGCTAAATGAAAAATATTATAAAGAGTTAAACTAAAAAATACTTTAAAGTTGAATAGCTAGGTGTATTGTTACAATAGATGGGTACATGGCCAGAAAACATGCATGTGCTATGTAATCCTACAACATATCAAGTCAATGCATTCCTAAACTCCAGTGGCGCAATTGATTAGTGCATGTTACTTATGTGCCTGAGTTTAATGAGTTTAATCTTCACCTGAATATGGTTTTTACTTGCATTCTTACTAAGGAAATAGTTATAGGAAGCAGGCTATAGAAACATATTTTTTGCAGCGTTACATAATTCATTTCAGTGCAAACATTTATTTACAGGATAATATTCAGGAATACCTATTGGAAAACAAATTCATTAGTAATAGTCAGCATGGATTTATGAAGGATAGATCATGCCAAACTAACCTTATTTGTTTCTTTGATGAGGTAAGTAGGAATTTAGACCAGGGTAATGCAGTTGATGTGGTAAACTTAGATTTTGCAAAGGCTTTTGATACGGTTCCACACAAGAGGTTGGTGTACAAAATAAAGCAAATTGGACTCAGTAAAATGTTTGCACCTGGATTGAAAACTGGTTGAAGAATAGACAACAGAGGGTTGTCATAAATTGAACTTTTTCAGGTTGGGCTAAAGTTGTGAGTGGAGTACCTAAGGGATCGGCACTGGGACCCCTGCTTTTTAACTTGCTTATTAATGACTTTGTGGTTGGCATCGAGAGCAAATTCTCCATCTTTGCTGATGATAATAAATTGTGTAAGGTAGTACAATCAGAGCAGGATGTAATTTCTCTCCAGAAGAACTTGGAGAGACTGGAAACGTGGGCAGGTAAATGGCAGATGAGTTTTAATACAGATAAATGTAAGGTTATGCATTTGGGATGCAAGAATAAACTGGCGACTTACACATTAAATGGGGATAAATTGGGGGAATCCTTGATGGAGAAGGATTTAGGAGTGCTTGTAGACAGCAGGCTTAGCAATAGTGCCCAAAGTCATGCAATAGCTGCAAAGGCAAACAAGATCTTATCCTGCATTAAGTAGGCAATGGATGGAAGGGAAGTAAACATAATTACAAAGCATTAGTTAGACCACAACTTGAATATGGCGTACAATTGTGGGCACCACACCTTAGAAAACTCATTCTGGAAATAGAGTGAGTGCAGAGAAGAGCCACCAAATTAATAAAGGTGATGGACAATCTAACTTATGAGGAGACTGGGAAATGAAGGAAAAGACCTCCCAAAGTAGAGCTCAGGAAGAGGTGAAAAGGCAATCAATGTATAAATGCAATAAGCAAATGTGAATTAAATCCACAAGAATTCATCCGGAGTAAGATCCTACTGTGCTCCTATGAAGGGTGTAAAACCAATAAACACATGTGGAGATGTCTTGGAAGACCATAATGTAAATCAACCTGACCCCCAACTGATTGGTAAATTAATCCCTGGAGCTGGATCACATGAACATGTAAGTGAGAAATAATGTTTGTACTCACTGAATCTTGTGCCCCATGTGCCTTATTCTTTGTTTAGATCCAATACTCCTTTTATTTTTTATATATCCACAGCATATTTCAATTGTAGCTTTCAAAGATAATCAACAGCACAAATTAAGTAACATTATTATATATGCATTCACTTGTTCTTTATTGATTAATCTATCAAACTTGCATTTTTATTGTTTTTTACTCAGGAGTGGTGGTTTGCTTAAATTAGTTGGTTAACTGCAGTTAGCTCCTCATCCTGTCGCCAATTTGGGTCAAATTGAATACCAGTAGGATATTAAATACATTTGCCTATTATCAATATGGACATACAGTAAGCATACTTCTGAGCATACAGTCAGCATACTTCAGGTGACTGCGTGGCCTAATGGATATGGCGTCTGACTTCGAATCAGAAGATTGAGGGTTTGAGTCCCTTCGTGGTTGTTTTTTTTTATTCTCATAAAAAAACAATCGCACTTTATGTTTGTACTTCATGTGTACAATATGTGGACGAGACACGAAGGGCACTGCAGTACCAGCACACACCACATGTTCATTATTTTAGGATAGATACAGTGAAAGTTTCCCTTTAAGTTTTTGCTTTAGTTTTAGTGTCTGCTGGGACACACTGGGACACATATTCAACCAAGGTGGAACTGTACAGAACTTGTGCTGTTCTGTTCACTGTGTTATTCAATGTACATATGCTAAAAGTGTTTTTTTCATAATTGTTTATGTGAGAAAGAGCTCACAAACGAAGGGTAATGCGGTACTGGAGTCATCCACAGTACAAACCAACAATAATTACATGCTTTCTAAAATTGGCTAAATGAAAAATATTATAAAGAGTTAAACTAAAAAATACTTTAAAGTTGAATAGCTAGGTGTATTGTTACAATAGATGGGTACATGGCCAGAAAACATGCATGTGCTATGTAATCCTACAACATATCAAGTCAATGCATTCCTAAACTCCAGTGGCGCAATTGATTAGTGCATGTTACTTATGTGCCTGAGTTTAATGAGTTTAATCTTCACCTGAATATGGTTTTTACTTGCATTCTTACTAAGGAAATAGTTATAGGAAGCAGGCTATAGAAACATATTTTTTGCAGCGTTACATAATTCATTTCAGTGCAAACATTTATTTACAGGATAATATTCAGGAATACCTATTGGAAAACAAATTCATTAGTAATAGTCAGCATGGATTTATGAAGGATAGATCATGCCAAACTAACCTTATTTGTTTCTTTGATGAGGTAAGTAGGAATTTAGACCAGGGTAATGCAGTTGATGTGGTAAACTTAGATTTTGCAAAGGCTTTTGATACGGTTCCACACAAGAGGTTGGTGTACAAAATAAAGCAAATTGGACTCAGTAAAATGTTTGCACCTGGATTGAAAACTGGTTGAAGAATAGACAACAGAGGGTTGTCATAAATTGAACTTTTTCAGGTTGGGCTAAAGTTGTGAGTGGAGTACCTAAGGGATCGGCACTGGGACCCCTGCTTTTTAACTTGCTTATTAATGACTTTGTGGTTGGCATCGAGAGCAAATTCTCCATCTTTGCTGATGATAATAAATTGTGTAAGGTAGTACAATCAGAGCAGGATGTCATTTCTCTCCAGAAGAACTTGGAGAGACTGGAAACGTGGGCAGGTAAATGGCAGATGAGGTTTAATACAGATAAATGTAAGGTTATGCATTTGGGATGCAAGAATAAACTGCCGACTTACACATTAAATGGGGATAAATTGGGGGAATCCTTGATGGAGAAGGATTTAGGAGTGCTTGTAGACAGCAGGCTTAGCAATAGTGCCCAAAGTCATGCAATAGCTGCAAAGGCAAACAAGATCTTATCCTGCATTAAGTAGGCAATGGATGGAAGGGAAGTAAACATAATTACAAAGCATTAGTTAGACCACAACTTGAATATGGCGTACAATTGTGGGCACCACACCTTAGAAAACTCATTCTGGAAATAGAGTGAGTGCAGAGAAGAGCCACCAAATTAATAAAGGGGATGGACAATCTAACTTATGAGGAGACTGGGAAATGAAGGAAAAGACCTCCCAAAGTAGAGCTCAGGAAGAGGTGAAAAGGCAATCAATGTATAAATGCAATAAGCAAATGTGAATTAAATCCACAATAATTCACCCGGAGTAAGATCTTTTTGTGCTCCTATGAAGGGTGTAAAACCAATAAACACATGTGGGGTTGCATCTTTAGCATTATACAGCTGCTAACCTTCTTCTGATGCCCTGCGAGGGTTAACACCTGGTTTACCCGATTACATGCCTATATTGGTTGGTTAACTGCAGTTAGCTCCTCATCTTGTCGTCAGTTTGGGTAAAATTGAATACCAAGTAGGATATTAAATAAATTTGCCTATTATCAATATGAACATAAGCATACTTCTGAGCATAGATCGGCACTTTTTCAGTTGACCGCGTGGCCTAATGGATAAGGCGTCTGACTTCGTGGTCGTTTTTTTTTTATTCTCATAAAAAAACAATCACCGTCATTCTCCCAAACCATGAAATTTGGTGGTTTTTCCAGATTTCTAGATATTTTTTAATCTGACTAAATAATTGGGGGTAGTTGTATTGGTATAGGGTATTGTAAGAATTAGAGATTTTGACCCCTAGGTATTTAATATGGGGGAACTCCACCTGTATTTATAGTTGGCTTGAATGAGTTTCCAATCCTGGGGTGGGAGGGATAAATTTATGGCCTCAGATTTGTCCATGTTTACTTTGTAGTCAGATACTAGACCGAATTTGGTCAGGTGCCTTTGGAGGTTGGGGAGGGACGTGTGGGGGTCAGCGAGAGTCAAAATTACATCATCAGCAAACAGTGAGATTTTGTGTTCTCTATCTCCAATTTTGATACCCTTTATACTGGGTTCTTTTCTGATCGTAGCTGCTAAAGGCTCTATGGTTAGGGTAAATAATAGGGGGAGAGTGGGCAGCCTTTTCTGGTCCCGTTCCTAATTTTTATTGGGTCTGAGAAACCACCTGACAATTTGACATATGCTGTTGGGTTTTGATAAAGGGCTCTCACACCTTCTAGAAATGGGCCAGAGAATCCAAACCGTAGCATGGTCTGATCTAGGAAAGCCCACTTGATTCTGTCGAACGCCTTTTCAGCGTCTAGGCTCAGAATCATTGCCCTGGACTCAGAGAAATGCACGTGGTCGATTATATCCACTATTTTGCGGGTGTTGTCGGAGGCCTGTCTTCCAGACACAAATCCTACTTGGTCTACATGTATAAGTCTAGGGAGAATTGGATTTAGCCTGTTTGCCAGAATCTTACTGTAGATTTTGAGATCGGTATTTAGCAGGGAGATGGGCCTATAATTTCCACAAAGGAGTGGGTCTCTGCCCTCTTTGTGAATGATCGCTAGATTTGCTGCTGAGATGGAGGCAGGTATCGGTTTTCCCTGTAGAAAGGAGTTATACATTTCCAGAAGATAGGGGGAAAAAATTGGCATGAACATCTTGTAATAGATGTTCGAAAAGCCGTCTGGGCCCGGTGTTTTTGCTGTCTTAAGGGATTTTATAGCTTGGGAAAGTTCCTCTTGAGTTATAGGTTTATTCAAACTCTCTGTCTCTTCCGGGGCAAGGGTGGGAAGGTTGCATTGCTCTAGATATTGGGTAATTTTATTGATGCTAACTGGGTCCTGCCCTGGGGGATGGAGGTTGTACAGGTCTGAATAAAACTTTGCAAATTCCTGTGCTATCTCCTTCTCTGAGTATGTGACCTGTCCTTTGGCAGTCTGGATTTTAGCTATCTGGGACTTTACTCTGGTGCCTCTTAGTTTCGATGCCAGGAGCTTGTCAGCTTTGTTGCCCTTGTCAAAGTATTTTTGTTTTGACCATCGGAGAGCTTTCTCAACTTCTTCAAGCTGGGTATGTTTAAGGTCAGCTCTGGCTAAGGATAGTTGCTTCAGCGTCTTTTTAGACGCCTTGATTTTATGTTGGTGTTCTTGCTGGGAGATCTTTTCTGTGAGCTCCTTTTGGAGTTTAAGTTTTTGCTTTTTTTTGTATGAGGCAATGGAAATTAGATCTCCTCTGATGGTGGCTTTATGAGCCTCCCAGAGCATGGCTGGGGTTGAGGCGGAGCCTCTATTGATTTGAAAGAACGTTATCAATTTTTGGCGTACTGATATCTCTGTGTCGGGGCAGTTGTATAATTTTCAAACCCTCCCAATCCCGGTCCCACGAACATCGCTTAAAAACATGCAGTCTCTACTTCTCCAATTTATATGGAACGATAAAAGGCCCAGAGTCCCTCGGTCGGTGATGCTCTCGTCTAGAGCAAGAGGAGGTGTGGGGGTCCCCGACATAGCAAAATACTACATCGCAGCACAGCTGAAGCAGGCTGTAGTTTGGAATTGCGACCCGGCCTTAGCTTCTTGGCTAGAGATAGAATCTCACTACGCCCGCCCCCTCTCCTTCCAGGTGGCAATGTGGTCTACTAGCAGCAGTGGGGCTAAGCCGCCAAGGTTTGCCCTGGGAGCAATGAGATGCACGTGGGAAATATGGCTTAAATGCAAAGGGAAGTATGGTCTGGTAGCATCCCCCTCACAGCTCACCCCCATCTTCGGGAACCCCAAATTCCCACCAGGGTGTTCCCCAAGTCAATTTGACCAATTTCAGAGTCACAAAATTAGGATGGTGGCCGATCTGCTGCAGAAAAATGAGATCGCTACTTACCAGGCGCTTAGAGATAAATTCGAGATCCAGGGCCTCCACTTGTTTAAGTACTTGCAAGTTCGGCACTTCCTTTTGTCCCTTTCCCCAACCTCCAAATTCCCCCAACTAACTAAATTCGAAACTTTATGTGTCAAAAGCACTTACCAAAAAGGACTGATCTCCGAAATATACAAAGGACTGGAGTTTCCTTCCTTCCACTCCACCGAACCATCAGTACATGCAAAGATGGACTGAGGAACTAGGCCTACCAATAGACCTGGAGGACTGGGAAGGAATCTGGGAGCAGGCCCCTAAAACATCAATTTGCACAACAATAAAAGAAAACATATATAAAATCCTATTTCAGTGGTACCTGCCTCCCGCTAGGCTGAGACAGATCTACCCCGGTACAGTTGACCTGTGCTGGCGGGGATGTGGTCAAAAGGGGGACATGGCCCACATTTGGTGGTCATGTCCGGAGATTCAGAAGTACTGGACCATGATCCTGAAGCTCATACACGAAGTCTCAGGACTATTTCTACCTTTGGACCCGCTGACCCTGGTGCTGAGCAAACCAATCGAGGACCTGCCCCCCCCCAATGTCCAGATTAATTACAGCCATTTTGACGGCGGCCAGATGCTCTATAGCAGCCGCATGGAAGCAGATTAAAGCCCCCTCGAGAACGACCGTTACTAGGAGAATTAATGAAGTTATGACTATGGAGAAATTAAAAGCCATGCTCCAAAAGAAAATGCCCCAGTTTCTGAATACCTGGGATCCCTGGTTAGAAAATTAGATCCAACCGAGCTAGGTCGCGGTGGCACGCGCGCGCCTCCCCCCCCAGTTCTTGGGAGGGGGTGGGTGAGGGGGAGTCGCTTGGACGCCTCTCCCTCCCCCCCCTGACCCTCCAGACTCCCCACCCCCCTTCCCCTCCTTCCCCCCTGTATGTCTTCCACCCCCCCCTCTCTCACCCCTCCCTCTATCCCCCCCCACCAAAGGAAACGGAAACCGTTATTTGGTCACTTACAGATTGTAATAAGCATCAATGCCATGGGCTCATGACACCCCTGTATGTACTGTAATATCTGAATGTGTCCAATAAAAAAATTGTTATGAAAAAAAAAACCAATCGCACTTTATGTTTGTACTTCATGTGTACAGTATGTGGATGAGACACGAAGGGCACTGCAGTACCAGCACACACCACATGTTCATTATTTTAGGATAGATAAAGTGAAAGTTTCCCTTGAAGTTTTTGCTTTAGTTTTAGTGTCTGCTGGGACACACTGGGACACATATTCAACAAAGGTGGAACTGTTCAGAACTTGTGCTGTTCTGTTCACTGTGTTACTCAATGTACATATGTTAAAAGTGTTTTTTTCATAATTGCTTATGTGAGAAAGAGCTCACAAACGAAGGGTAATGCGGTACTGGAGTCATCCACAGTACAAACCAAAAATAATTAGATGCTTTCTAAAATTGGCTAAATGAAAAATATTATAAAGAGTTAAACTAAAAAATACTTTAGCAAAGCAAGGTAAGGCAAGGTACAACACAAAAACGCAGCAGGAACAGGGACGTGAAAACACAAGGCTACCATGAACTATGCTCAGCCAAAGAATGAAGGGAACTGCTGAGCATAAATGAAGGGATGTGACCAATGAGAGAGGGGGTGGAGCGGAGGAGCGGCCTCTGTGGGGACAGGGAGGTGCAGGAGACAGGTGGGAGTGATAATGAAGGTTTACCCGCAGCTGGGGAGCGGTGCATATGTGTCACGAGTGCGCGCATTGCGGACATGCATCCCACGCGGGGGACGGAGCCAAGCTGCGTGTAAACATTGAAAGTTCTCTGTGGACGCACATGCTCTATAAGAAGTGCAGAGGTTTGTGTAGCAGCAGGTAAGGAGGGAACATGCCGTGGGGGAAGTGTTCCCTGATTCCTTACAGGCCAATGAGAGTGTGAGACTGCACATTGGCTGTATAACATCTTAAGTGTTACATATGAAGTGTCTATGGAGTTCAAATTGGAGTTGAATTGTAGGTAAAGAATACAAGAACTGGAATCTCTCAGCTGGGCTCTACTATTTCCTGGTCTCTCAGCCACTCACGAGCAGCTCCTCGACACGCCTCCGCCATGCCCCTCGTCCGGATTGGTCACTGTCGCTTTAAATATCCGGCTGTGACTTCACTTCCTTGCTCTGCATAGCTCCTTGCTTCCTGTGTAGCCTGGAAACTGTGTCGTGCTCCTGTTTGTCTTTTCTCCTACAGATTTGAACCGGCTTGTCTGACTTACCCCTCTGGCTCCCGACTTCAGCTTACCCATCACGATTCTTACCTCTCAGACCCTTGGACACGGAAACGGATTTAAACTACGGAACTCTCTATACTCCTGAACTCGGCAAGTACAACGACTATTCTAAATCTTAACCCAGGCCTGGCCACGCTACAACCACATCCCGGACCCGCTCCCTCTGTTGTCGGTGGGTATATTCAACATCCCACCTCAGTACAGGGGACTGGCCTGGTCTATGGGCTGCACAGCGTGACATTATGCAGAGCCCAACAGAAATGACTGAGGTGGGCCAACTAATCAGGGGACTTGCGCAATGCATTGGTACTTTGTGAACTCAGATCACATGCCTGGTACAACAGCTTTCCCAGCTTTCACTACAGCCAATAGGCCCCAGCCGCGCAGGGTGGCGACTGGCCATCAGAACTCAGGATTCCTACGCCTAAAGCATATGCGGGTGACCCTCTAGCCTGTCGTGGTTTTTTGAATCAATGTGAATTACAATTTGAGATTTCTCCCAGCCTGTTCCCCACCGGACGCACCAAGGTAGCCTATGTTTACTCTCTTTTAACAGGGGACGCCTTGGCGTGGGCCTCTCCCATCTGGGAGTTGCGTGCGGAAACCACCCAGGATTACCAGCTCTTCCGCCAAGAATTCCAGCAGGTATTTGATATTCCCGCCCGCAGTGATACTGCCGCTGCTTCTATTGTTCAATTGTCTCAAGGTCGTAGGTCCGTAGCCAAATATGCATTGGAATTCCGGACTGTCGCGGCGGAGACGCATTGGAACCAAGAAGCCCTTATTGCTGTGTTTTGGCAAGGTTTGTCCGACTCTGTAAAGGATGAACTTGCAGTTCAGCCCAGGCCCCAGGAATTGGAGGAATTGATCGCACAATGCATACGAGTGGATCAGCGCCTTCAACAGCGCCGTCATGAACGCCAGCGCCCCAGAATTTTCTCTTCTGACCCTATTCTCCCCAGATCCTTCCCAGCTATTCGTCCTGTTCTAGACACTGTGGAACCCATGCAGATTGCCAGTCAAGAGTTCCGTAATACCGACAGGACTGCCGATAGAACTCCTGACCGGACTGCCGAAAGGGCTCGTCGCCGGAATGAGGGCCTTTGCTACTATTGTGGATCTCCTGAACATACGGTACGTTTTTGTCCTTTAAGGCCCAAAGAACAAACACGACCAATGGGGCAAGAGGGACTCATTTTGGGGTCAATATCTTCTCACCCTATCTCTGAAGAGGAACTCCCTAAGAGAATTATGCTTCCAGTCTCGCTTGAGGGTCCGAATTTTCGCGTAACCACAGCCGCTTTTCTTGATTCAGGATCCGGTGGTAACTTTGTGGATCAAGATTTTGCTACTCTTAACAAGATTCCGCTCATCGCTAAGAAATCACTGATTGGCCTCGAGGCTATTGATGGTCGCCCTTTGCAACCTGCCTTCATCACGTTAGAGACTCTTCCTCTCACCCTTTCTGCCGGTACTCATACTGAAATCATATCCTTTGACGTGATGCACTCTCCTGCCGTTCCAGTTATCCTAGGATTACCCTGGCTACAGCAGCACAACCCACGCATTGATTGGAGGGATGGCAAGACAATTCAGTGGGAGCCAGAGTCAGACGCCTCACCATTGCCGGTCATTTCTCCTACCACAGTCCTCGCGGGAGTGGAAACGCCCCCGGCTAATGATTCCACTCTTCCTGAAGCATATGCGGATTTCATCGACGTGTTTAGCAAGACACAATCGGAGGTTCTACCTCCTCACAGACCTTATGATTGCCCCATTTATCTGGTTCCCGGCGCTGTTCTTCCAAAATGTAAGTCCTACCCCTTGCCTCTCCCTGAAACTGAAGCCATGGCAGCATACATCAAAGAAAACCTTGAAAAAGGATTCATCCGTAATTCTTCGTCCCCCGCTGGTGCCGGTTTCTTTTTTGTCAAAAAGAAAGATGGATCCCTGAGACCATGCATTGATTACCGAGGGCTCAATCTCATCACAGTCAAGAATCGATACCCCCTTCCGCTGATCTCCGAACTTTTTGATAGGCTTCAAGGGGCAAAAAAAATTTCCAAGCTAGACCTCCGAGGAGCTTACAATCTTGTTCGCATCCGAGAAGGCGATGAATGGAAGACTGCCTTCAATACCAGAAGCGGCCACTACGAGTATCTTGTAATGCCCTTCGGCTTATGCAATGCTCCTGCTGTTTTTCAGGATTTCATGAATGATGTCTTCCGTGATGTTCTCAATTCTTTCGTAATCGTCTATCTGGACGATATCCTAATTTTTTCTAAAAATCTTCAAGATCATGTCCAGCATACCAGGCTCGTTCTCGCTCGCCTTCGTGTCAATAATCTCTACGCTAAGCTCGAGAAATGTCTTTTTCATCAAACCTCTACTGCCTTCTTAGGCTATATAATTTCTGATAAAGGATTTTCAATGGACCCTGAAAAACTTAAGGCTGTTTTGGATTGGCCTCAGCCCAACTCTCTCAAAGCCATCCAGCGTTTTTTGGGCTTCTCCAATTACTATAGGAAATTCATCCGAAATTTTTCCACCACTGTGGCTCCCATTACGGCCCTTACCAAGAAGGAAGCTGACCAGTCTGTATGGCCTCTGCAGGCCGTCTCGTCCTTCGAAACCCTGAAACAAGCTTTCGTCTCGGCACCCATCCTGCGACATCCCGATGTTAGTCTTCCTTTTACTTTAGAAGTTGATGCGTCTGATTGTGGTGCAGGCGCCATCCTGTCCCAGAGATTCTTCCCTCAAGATAAGCTTCATCCATGCGGTTTTTTTTCAAAGAAGTTTTCGCCCGCTGAAAAGAACTATGATGTTGGCAATAGAGAGCTCTTGGCTATCAAGATGGCCTTACAGGAATGGCGACATCTCCTGGAAGGTTCCCGCGAACCTATTTCTATTTTGACCGACCATAAAAACCTTCTGTATATCGAAAATGCACGTCGTCTGGGGTCTCGTCAAGCTCGCTGGGCACTATTTTTCTCAAGATTTAATTATACTCTGTCCTATATTCCTGGTTCTAAAAACACAAAAGCTGATGCCTTGTCCCGACAATTTTCTCCGGAGGAAAGATCCGAAGAAACCCCTGAAACTATCGTACCCTCTAAGTTTATAATTTCCGCCAACTCATTTGACATTCTCGAAAAGATCGTTGAAGCTCAAACACAAATTCCGAGTGGTCTAGAGATACCGGAGGGAACTCTTTATGCCGCACCCAGGTTTCATCAAAAGATATTAGAATGGGGTCACTCTGTCCGTTCAGCCGGCCATCCCGGTTTCAAAAGAACTTTGGATCTTATCAAACGTACTTTTTGGTGGCCTAAGATGGCAAAGATGGTTCATGAATTTACTAGTGCTTGTCCAGTATGCGCACAAAACAAGACTCTTCATCAAAGACCCTCTGGCTTGCTCATGCCCTTGCCAGTACCCGAACGTCCATGGTCACATATTTCAATGGATTTCATTGTGGATCTACCCCCTTCCAGAGGGATGAATACCATTTTGGTCATCGTTGACCGTTTTTCAAAACAGGCCCACTTTGTTCCACTCAAAGGACTTCCCTCCTCGCCCACCCTAGCTGATATCTTCACCAAGGAGGTGTTTCGTATCCATGGGCTACCTACATCCATAGTCTCGGACCGAGGCACACAATTTATATCGAAATTTTGGCGGGCTTTCTCCAAGAGGCTTGGCATGGCGCTATCCTTCTCATCAGGCTATCACCCCCAAACTAAGGGGCAAACAGAAAGACTTAATCAAACGCTGGAACAATACCTGCGGTGTTATATTTCCGAGTCCCAGGATAATTGGGTTGACCTGCTACCTTGGGCAGAATTTGCAACCAATTCACTTCGTAATGAATCCACGCATGAAACCCCGTTCTTCGTGAATTATGGTTTCCACCCAAGTCGACTGCCAATCTCAAACATTCCGATAGGAGTGCCGGCGGCTGATGAATGGGTAACTACTCTTCAGAAGTCATGGATCAAGATTCAGTCCGCGCTCTTAGCGCCGCTCAGAAATTCAAGTCTCAGGCAGACCACCGTCGTCAAGAGGCCCCTAATTACAAGCCAGGGGACCGAGTTTGGCTTTCGTCTAAAAATATCAAGTTGAAGTCTCCGACCCCGAAATTAGCACCTCGATTCTTAGGGCCTTTTCTGATCCAGGAACAAATCAATCCTGTGGCATTTCGTCTGCAACTTCCGTCTTCCATGAGGATTCCAAACGTATTCCATGTTTCCCTGCTCAAGCCATTCGTCCAGAGCAAACGGTTCCCTGCTAAGACCCAAAGACCCAAACCAGTCACGGTCCAAGGACAACCTGAATTCAAAATCCAGACAATCATGGATTCTCGTGTATCCAGAGGAAAGATACAATTCCTTGTTCACTGGAAGGGTTATGGTCCAGAGGAACGCTCTTGGGTACCCAAGGAGGACATCCATGCTCCAGTTCTCTTGGACCGCTTCCACAAGAAATTTCCGCAGAAGCCTTGGATGGATCGTCCTGAGGTCGATCCTGAAGGGGGGGTACTGTAAGGAATCGGGGGCCAAGTCCCTTGCAGCGTGACCCCTCCTTACCCACTACCAGTACTGCAGCGGCTGCTGCCCCTGCCCCCCGTCGCTACCCATGCCGCCGCCCAGTGCATACCTTGAATTCTGCCGTCACCATCTTGGATTCTGGCACTGGTGTTACAGACCCTCAGCTGGGCTCTACTATTTCCTGGTCTCTCAGCCACTCACGAGCAGCTCCTCAACACGCCTCCGCCATGCCCCTCGTCCGGATTGGTCACTGTCGCTTTAAATATCCGGCTGTGACTTCACTTCCTTGCTCTGCATAGCTCCTTGCTTCCTGTGTAGCCTGGAAACTGTGTCGTGCTCCTGTTTGTCTTTTCTCCTACAGATTTGAACCGGCTTGTCTGACTTACCCCTCTGGCTCCCGACTTCAGCTTACCCATCACGATTCTTACCTCTCAGACCCTTGGACACGGAAACGGATTTAAACTACGGAACTCTCTATACTCCTGAAATCGGCAAGTACAACGACTATTCTAAATCTTAACCTAGGCCTGGCCATGCTACAACCACATCCCGGACCCGCTCCCTCTGCTGTCGGTGTGTATATTCAACATCCCACCTCAGTACAGGGGACTGGCCTGGTCTATGGGCTGCACAGCGTGACAGAGGCGAGATCAGCTCCGGATACCTTCCAGGGCTGCAGCTGTTCAGTAAACATACGCAGGACACCCGTTATCAGGTCGTATACTACCTCACGGATGATTTACAGTGTGTCTGTTTGCATTCACAAGCATTTCTCTGTTGCTGTGTACTTTGCACATTTGGTGCCCGTACAGCCTCACACATAGCTTGTGTGGGACTGTTTACGAGTGGACAGCTTTAGTACTTTTGATCTGAGTGACATAGGCTTTAGATATATTATATACACTGCCTTTCTCTCACCTCCATACACCTGGGGATTTTATTCTATGCATCTCTATGCATTTTTATGGTGTTTCGTCGGGTTTTATCTTGTTTATTAAAACTTTTTTATTTTATTTTGAGTATGACCTTTTGCAGCTGACCCTACTGAGGGATTAGGCTATTTTGTGGCTTCCAATTAGATGACACTTTGACCTATAGTGTTATCTACCTTGAGTGCAACTACTGGGGACTTTATAGAATCCTTGTGATTATTTGTGAGTCATTGGGCTACCAGCTTGGTGCCAGCAAGTTTCCTCAGACATCGGACATGAAAGCCACAGAGGATATCAGAGGTGTGAAGAACATTTGGACAGGAGGTTTAGGTTTGAGTACCCACGTCCTGGGATAAATGGAAGTCCTCAGACTACCATTTGCCGCACCAGACTGTGTGGAGCCTAAACCAATGGGTAGCTTCTGCATACCAAGTAGCTAAGGTGGCAAGCTTGCACATGACCTTGGCAAATTAAGAAAATCCACTTACCCGGCTCCAGAAGACTGGCATCGCTCTGATTGGTAGGTGAGAAAGTACCCATGCTGGGATTGGCTGTAGTATTTCATGAATGAACTCTGAAATACTATTAGAATCCCTTAGCCAATCCGGTGATCAGATTCTAAGTGTCAGAATAGCAGAGACAAATTTGAAACAACCAAAATATGCTCTTGGAGAAATAGCAGTGATCCGGCTTCAGAAATTTCAAGGCAGAACATTTTTTCCAGCTTTTTGGGACCAGGTTTCTCAAAAAGGAACGAACCTGTAGCGGTTACGGCTGGGATTGCAAGCCGAATTTAGCTCCAGGACGTTTGTGTGACGACTCAGGAGATTCCTTCCTCTTCCTCTCCCTCTCTCCCATCTCCCGTTATCCTTCCTGCCCCTTCTCAGTTCTCTCCTTCACCATCTACCTCTCCCCCCTTGCCACAGCGCGTTCCCCGCAGGTCTCGCGTACCCACGCGATCCCACAGTCCCTGCCATAATCCTCCCCGCTCCCTCTCCCCCGCGGTAGCTCCCTTACCTTCCCCATCCATCCTGTTGCCTCCTCCGCCTGTGGTGCCCACAGCGCGGCGTTTCGCACGCCTAGTGACGCGTCTGGTGCGCGCGTCCCCTCTGCCCATGGGGGACGCGCGTGCATGCTCATCTCTGCCCTTACTGGCCATCGTGCGGGCGCAGTCCTTGCCTGCGTTTCCCTCTGCTTGGCTCCGTCCCCCTTCTGCTGCCTTTCCCTGCTCTGTGCGGGCCGCACCTGTGTTGCAGTCTGTGCGCGCGCATCCCCAGCTTAAATGGGCCGCGCGCACAGACTATCCTTATCAAGATTTCCCTGTCTCCGCCTCCCAAGCTGTTCAGGTCATTCCCAGGACTGCCCCTTCTGTCTCCTCCTCTTCTCTCCCTGACCTATCTCTTGCTTCTCCCACTTCTCTCTCTACTCCTCCCCTCTCTACCATTGGTGCACCTCCCTTTATAATCCCTGTCTGTCCACCTCTTCCTCGCTCTGCATAGTTCCTGTTTCCCTGTGTGTTACCTGTCCTATGCTGTGCTCCCTCCGTGCTCCTGTGATTACCTGCTCCTGTGTTATTTTGGATTTCCCTGGCTTTGACCTCTGCTCTCCCTGGAGTACTCTGCTCTCTGGTTACCCCTTGAACCCTGCTACGCATACAACTTCGCTGACCTCTGGCTTCCTAGGACCTGGCTTGTTCACTGACGACTCTACTCTCTGGATCCCCTGAACATTGGCTAACGGACACGACAATTCTCACGGACACTCCCAAACGTTGCAAGTATATACTAACAACTCTCTCTACAGGCCCAGCAATGCTATACCACACTCCGGGCTTGCTCCCACAGCTGTGGGTGTGTGGTATCATACCGTTCCCACCTCAGTACTGGGGTCTTGCTTGGTCTGCGGGCATACAGGCATGACAGTTTGGAAACAAAAGAAAACAGCGCACAACGCCAAATAGTGAAGCAAATACAACAATATATTATAGAATTAAAAAGGGGGTAATATATCTGCGTACATGAAAAAAGTTGGTAAAAGGCATGTAGTGTGTATCACACTGTTTACCACTCGGCAGCTGTTAACTGTAGAATTGGGTGCTTGCTTCCCTCTGCTGCTGCAGCTCAGTTGATTCTGGGGCAGGACGTCAGTCTTTTCACTCCCAAGGGGATTTCCCTTCATGCAGCCAGGTTCAGCAGCTGGTACTGGGGCTCGGTGAAATCGCTCCTGCTTCCTGGCCGATATGAAGCTGCTCCTGTACCTCGGCAGGTGTATCCTCTGCACAGAGGTTAAAACGCAGCTTGCTGGGGTGCCCTCAGCGTGCCACGATGCCGCTCCGTCGCGGGACGCTGTGTAATGACGTCACTGTCTACACAGCACTGGTGGATTCAATAGGGAAGTTTGAACAGTCTTACAAAGTCTCTCACAAGTGTCCAAAACAGCACACAGGATGAAATAAAAACAGGACAGGCCAATACATAGACAAAGGCCAATGTAAGCAGATATAAGGCAATAGAATGTTACATCCAACTAGTTTCGTAGAATTAACTACTTCTTCAGGGAATAATTAGGCCATTACCCAGAGGTCTTAAATACCTCACATAGATACCTTATTGGTCAACCAATTAGGGATAGACCAATCATCTATAATAGGTAATGGTCTGCGTGATAGGGAAGATGTGTAGTTTACTTTTAAAACAACAACTTTATTAACAAACAAAAAAAACCTATTTAATATAAACTTACATATAGACAAAACCTAGCATAAATAATTAAAAACATGCTGGAATAAAAGAAACACAATATTAGTCGACTTAAAATAGACACCATCATTACTTGTATAAAAAGATGTAACTAGAAAAAAGCGTAGGATAAAGAAAGGAAAACAGAGATACAGAGATAAATGATACATCCCCTAGGTACAGAGGGGTGGTGAGCTAAAGATTCAATAAAGTGGCCAAATATCCACATCCTAATTTAACCCCTTAGGGGACATAGTATCTAACTTATGTATCCAATATGTCTCTTTAGAAGACAATGTTTTAACTCTGTCCCCTCCTCTTCTATTTACAGGAATCAACTGAATCCCCTTAAAAGTGAGACTTGACGGATCTTTATTATGGTGTATCAGGAAGTGTCTAGATACACTATGTTTTTCAAAACCATTTTTAATATTTCTGACATGTTCCTGAATCCGAACTTTAAGGCTGCGTTTGGTTCTGCCTACATATTGATACCCACACGCACATTCCAATAGGTATACAATATGTGTAGAGGTACATAGAATAAAGTCATCAATATTAAAAACTTCCTTCGTTACTTGTGAATAAAAAGTGTGTTTGTCAGGATGTTGGTATTTACAAATCGTGCAATTACCACAGATATAGTTGCCTTTTGGTTTAGGCCCTAGCCAGTTCTTTTTCGATGTAGTATTGCTCTTACTTATAAAAACATCACTAGGAGCTAACAAGTTTTTGATATTTTTTGCTCTCCTGCAAATAAACCGTGGTTTGACGTCAAGATGTGATCCCAAAATGGGATTATTGCACAATATGCCCCAGTGTTTGTTAAAAACCTTTTCAATGTCTCTATGAACCGAATTAAAGTCTGTAATGAAAGCCACATTAAGAGTGTCCTTTTTTGTGTTTTGACCTTCTTTATTTTTAATCGTCGATCTATAACATTGAAGATACATTGAAATGTTTTTAACAAACACTGGGGTATATTGTGCAATGATCCCATTTTGGGATCACATCTTGACGTTAAATCACGGTTTATTTACAGGAGAGCAAAAAATATCAAAAACTTGTTAGCTCCTAGTGATGTTTTTATAAGTAAGAGCAATACTACATCGAAAAAGAACTGGCTAGGGCCTAAACCAAAAGGCAACTATATCTGTGGTAACTGCTCGATCTGTAAATATCAACATCCTGACAAACACACTTTTTATTCACAAGTAACGAAGGAAGTTTTTAATATTGATGACTTTATTCTATGTACCTCTACACATATTGTATACCTATTGGAATGTGCGTGTGGGTATCAATATGTAGGCAGAACCAAACGCAGCCTTAAAGTTCGGATTCAGGAACATGTCAGAAATATTAAAAATGGTTTTGAAAAACATAGTGTATCTAGACACTTCCTGATACACCATAATAAAGATCCGTCAAGTCTCACTTTTAAGGGGATTCAGTTGATTCCTGTAAATAGAAGAGGAGGGGACAGAGTTAAAACATTGCCTTCTAAAGAGACATATTGGATACATAAGTTAGATACTATGTCCCCTAAGGGGTTAAATTAGGATGTGGATATTTGGGCACTTTATTGAATCTTTAGCTCACCGCCCCTCTGTACCTAGTGGATGTATCATTTATCTCTGTATCTCTGTTTTCCTTTCTTTATCCTACGCTTTTTTCTAGTTACATCTTTTTATGCAAGTAATGATGGTGTCTATTTTAAGTCGACTAATATTGTGTTTCTTTTATTCCAGCATGTTTTTAATTATTTATGCTAGGTTTTGTCTATATGTAAGAGTATATTAAATAGGTGTTGTTTTGTTTTTTTGTTTGTTTTTTGTTAATAAAGTTGTTGTTTTAAAAGTAAACTACACATCTTCCCTATCACGCAGACCATTACCTATTATAGATGATTGGTCTATCCCTAATTATTGACCAATAAGGTATCTATGTGAGGTATTTAAGACCTCTGGGTAATGGCCTAATTATTCCCTGAAGAAGTAGTTAATTCTACGAAACTAGTTGGATGTAACATTCTATTGCCTTATATCTGCTTACATTGGCCTTTGTCTATGTATTGGCCTGTCCTGTTTTTATTTCATCCTGTGTGCTGTTTTGGACACTTGTGAGAGACTTTGTAAGACTGTTCAAACTTCCCTATTGAATCCACCAGTGCTGTGTAGACAGTGACGTCATTACACAGCGTCCCGCGACGGAGCGGCATCGTGGCACGCTGAGGGCACCCCAGCAAGCTGCGTTTTAACCTCTGTGCAGAGGATACACCTGCCGAGGTACAGGAGCAGCTTCATATCGGCCAGGAAGCAGGAGCGATTTCACCGAGCCCCAGTACCAGCTGCTGAACCTGGCTGCATGAAGGGAAATCCCCTTGGGAGTGAAAAGACTGACGTCCTGCCCCAGAATCAACTGAGCTGCAGCAGCAGAGGGAAGCAAGCACCCAATTCTACAGTTAACAGCTGCCGAGTGGTAAACAGTGTGATACACACTACATGCCTTTTACCAACTTTTTTCATGTACGCAGATATATTACCCCCTTTTAATTCTATAATATATTGTTGAATTTGCTTCACTATTTGGCGTTGTGCGCTGTTTTCTTTTGTTTCCATTCTCTTAGTGTGTGTGGGGTGCTGAGCCACCCCTGCGTTTACAGCTGCAGACGCCATTATCCCCAACACGGTTATGTGGCACTTATTATTTAATGTATAATTATCTCACTGTGGGAGTTGTGGTTTAATTTTTTATAAATTTTTTATCACTAAATTGATGGTATAGTCACTGCACTGTATATATTTATACATTTAAACTTTATAGGTAGTTAGGTAGTAGCGCACAGTTTTGTTTTTTGTGTTTACTATGACAGTTTGGAGCTAACTCCTGGTGAAGAGATTGCAAGTCCTCTGGAGGAAACCGAGCGGTGGTGTCAGGAACTTTATGTCGATTTGAGTTCCAGGACATTTCGGGCAAAGTCCGGTCAACTAAAGACTTTGTTTTTTCATTCAATTCAGCTGGGAAAGTCTAGTTTTGTAGCACAGACCCCCAGTTAGTGTGTCTTTGTCATGTATTTTGTGTTCCACTGTGTGCATGCCTATTTTAAGTGAATAAACTACAATTTATTTTACTATCTTGTTTTGCCCAGTGAACTTGCCTGTACTCCTGTGACAGCCGGTTGGGCGGAAAATATGAATTAGCCAATGGGAAATGTGCCTACGAACTGTTTCTCCCCCGGCTAACTCATTGCCACCCGATGCAGCAGGCTCCGCCAGGTCTGGCAGACCCAAAAGGTGTCCCCACAGGGTGCCCTTTGTTCTTCGGACCTGGCAATTTGCCCTTCATCGCCCGCCAAATGTTTTTGTCACCTTTGAACTCTGATATCTATCCCGACATCCCGGCACCGATGTGGATGGGAGAAGGAGTGGCTCAGTGAGTAATGACAAGGGAACCTGGTTTAATTCCTGGTGCTCCTTGTAACCTTGGGCAAGTCACTTTACCTCCCTGTGCCTTAACATTGATTGTAAGCTCCACAGGGCAGGGACTGCGTCTGCAAAATGTCTCTGTAAAGTGCTACGTAAAAAAAACTGGCACGCTATACAAGAACATGCTATTATTATTATGCCCGGGCTGACAGCATAGACGTTTATAGTAAATGCACCAAACATGATAAAACATATTTTAATATATAATATGACTTGGGGAGACCCACAACTTTGAGGGCAATGGGTTGGGGATTCTGGGCTCGAAAACCAGGAGTTTGGGGGACAATGGGTAGCCCCGGTGTAAATCAACCCGCGTACCGGCAAATCATGCTTGGGGGGAAATTAGGAGACTACCGATAACTTTGGCCCCAATCTCCTGCAAATAAGATAACTGCATTTCTACCCAAATATCCCACCTAAGACTTACACTCAGAAGTTTCAGGACTCTGGGGCAAGGGAAACATGAAAAGTGGAAAAGCAGGGAACACTTTAACTTTTACATTACAGTACATGGCCCCTGGTTTATGGTGCAGCTTAGCTACCAGGGACCCACGATTTTCAGGTGTAACAGTCGTTTTTAACCTTTATGATGCAGACCGGTTACCCCCGACCGTCACACCTCCCCCCTCAAGACGAAGGCTCTGGGACAGTCACCTCTTCCGGTGGCTCCGCAAGACTGGATGCTCTGTACACTGGCGACACACTTTATTCGAGCTCGGCTAGTCCCACGAATTCGGGTATACCCGGGTGTATTGAGGTTTGTGACTGTTTTCTGCCCGAGTGCATTGAGGTATTTTCCAGGCAGGGGTTGAAGCATTTTATTCCCGCTGGCTGCAATACTGCACAGTATATATATA
The DNA here is from genome assembly GCF_040206685.1 of Ascaphus truei. Classification (NCBI taxonomy): domain Eukaryota; kingdom Metazoa; phylum Chordata; class Amphibia; order Anura; family Ascaphidae; genus Ascaphus; species Ascaphus truei. The sequence continues at coordinate 12,149,967 of NC_134498.1, forward strand.
TATACTGCATTACAATTCATGAATTTATGCCATCTGGTAGACACGCGAAGCATTGCAGCCTATTAAATCCTAATCATTATCATTTAACAGTTCAGCCGCCCGTCAGCCAGGCATGAACCCAGGCTGGGAAGGCAAACGCAACGGGGCTTGTCAGAGGTGAGGAGCGGCGCATTCCAGGTATCTGCCAGGTACATACCGGGTATTTGCTTGAATAAAGTGTGTCGGTGCAGTAGGTATGCTGATCACTGGGGATGTCCTTTCGGGAGAGTCTATCAGCATTGCCATGCTCACTGCCCTTCTTGTGCTGAATAGTAAAGTCAAATTCCTGCAGGGCAAGGCTCCTGTGAAGCAATTGTCCATTCTCCCCTGACACCCTCTGTAACCAACTGAGGGGATTGTGATCAATTATTACAGTAAAAGCTTTATCATACAGGTAGGGCTGGAGTTTCTTTAGAGCCCACACATTTGCGAGGCACTCTATTTCAATGGTGTCATAAACCACCTCCCGAGGCAACAGCTTGTGACTCAGGTAGATGATCGGGTGTTCTTCCCCATCCACGCCTACCTGGCTCAGTATAGCGCAGACACCATAGTCCGAGTGATCTGTCTGCACCAGGAATCACTTGCTGTAGTTGAGTGCTGCCAGAATGGGAGCACTAGCCAGGGCAGACTTCAGAGACTGGAATGACTCCCCCAAGTGGGAGACCAGGCAAACAGAACTGAGAGTTTCTTCTAGGTCAAGTCAGTCAAGGATTTGGCCAGGGTACAATACTGGGGCACAAACTTTCTATAGTATTCAACAGTGTCTATAAAAGCCATAACCTGTTTCCTAGTGACACTAGCCAATCGAGAATTGCCTCTACCTTAGCCGGCTCCGGCTTGAGATGCCCCCTGCCTACTCTATGCCCGAGGTACAGTACCTCTGGCATCCCGACTAGACACTTGGAGCCTCATGCAGTAAGGGCTGATAAGCCCTATCTCACCAAAAAAGCCTACTGTTATTGAGTAAGCCCAGAGAAGTTGGCGAGAATAGGAATACTCGCCTTTATTTTTGGGCGTAAAAAAAATTCGCCACCGCTTGGCGAGAAGCCCTATCTCGCCGCTCATGCCAGCTATTCAAATTCGCTGTATTCTATTTGACCCCGATCAGCATCTCACAGCTGATCGCCGCTCTAGAATGGCGAATTTATCGCCAAATTGCCTCGGCAAAAAAAGTTGGCAAGAAGCTGGGGATGAGCGGTGAGACGGGACTTAGAAAAAATCAGGCCCTTTTCCTGCCTCGAATTGATGCTGGGGGTCTCTGGAGCTGATAACCATTAATACCAGCACCGGAGACCGCCGGCATACATCCGATGCAGGAAAAATGCATTTTCAGCCACTTCATTACCATAGCGGCGAACCACTAAGGCAATGATGTGGTTAACCACCCATGCCAGGCTTAAAGTGGGTAGCAAGGGTGGGTAAAGGGGGTATTTGGCCCTTTGTGGGTGTTTAGGCCTTTCGAGGGGACTGTGGGTGGACTTCATTACCTTTGCTATGTGATGTTTTGATTTTGCTATGTGGTGTTTTGATTTTGAGATTTGAGGTCCACGTGAACCCACAAGGACCACCAAAGGGCCCCAGACCCCCATGGGAACCACCCAAGGGCCCCCAGACACCTGTGGGGTTGACCCGGAGACTCCCAGACACCTGTGGGCACCCCCCTCTGGTTCACCTGTTGGGACCACCGGGGACTACCGTAGGCCTCGGGTATTAAGCCTGTATGTAAAATAATAAATCATGTTTTTATGGGAGGGCTCAGGGGGTGGGTGGGTTCTGTATTGTTTATTAAATATGGTAATGTTTATTGTGAGGCCTAAGAGGTGGGTAGTTGGGCTGTTCTGTGTAGTGTTTTTATTGTGGGTAGCGGGGGTGGGTGAAGGGGGTATTGTCCCCAGGGTGGGTGGGTAGGACTCCCAGGTGGGTAGTGGGAGAGGGTGTTTAGGCCTCTCGGGTGGGTAGTGGGTGAGGGTGGGTTAACTTCAAAGAATACAGGAGAATAAAAAGAGCCAATCTAATGTCCCCTAACCCCTTAATCACCCAAGCGGTTAGTAACCGCTATAGTAATTAAGGGGTTAACCCACCCTCACCCACTACACACCCGGGAGACCTAACCACCCTCCCCCACTACCCACCCGGGATGCCTACCCACCCACCCTTGGGGACAATACCCCCTTCACCCCCCCACCCACTACCCACAATAAAAACACTACACAAAACAGCCCCACTACCCACCTCCTAGGCCCCACAATAAACATTACCATATTTAATAAACATTACATAACCCACCCACCCCCCTGTGTCCCCCCATAAAAACATGATTTATTATTTTGCATACAGGCTTAAAACCCCAGGCCTACGGTAGTCCTCGGTGGTCCTGATGGGTGTCCACAGGCCCCACAGTGCACCAGAGGGGGGTGCCCACAGGTGTCTGGGGGTCCCTGGGTCATCCCCTCAGATGTCTGACATAGTTTTTGGAGCTGATTGCCTCCTCTCCAATTTAAGGGGACAGTTTCAATCCCCTGAAAGATTTATCCTGCTGGACTCCCACGGTGTGCTAATGAAAAATGACAGGAGACACTGTGCGTCTGGAGCTTTATTCATTGGAAACTTCAGATTATTTGGTTATTGTTGTATAGATTGATATCGCTTGACATTGACTTTTATACTTTAAGGAATGATTCCTATCATTATATACTACAGTGAGGATCTCCTTTTACTAGGCATCTCAAAGTGTGGTTGTCTAAATATCATTTTGGGCAGAGGGGTCCAGTCATTAGACTTTTCATTTAGCTGGTAGAGGGTGTGTATTTCGAGCGCTTGCCACCAGGTGGAGTAATTGTGCTGCGTATGTATATTACTTCTGCATACAGTCTTCTGCTTCAGTCAGCATAACGTTTTCATACTTATGTGTGCATTTTTTTCGCTGTTAAAAGTATTTGTTTTATCTGTTCAAAATGCTAAAATGGATGTACTTCTGTGCTTATTAATAATATGAGATGTATGGCTGTATTATCAGTTAGCCATTACATCACTCGTTTTGGTATTTTTATCTTTTGGAGCAATCGGATATCCCTACTATTGTCGGGGGACTTTTTAACTCTTTTGGTGCAACAGCATTGTTTTTAAGATTGATTATTTTGATTTTAAATGGCAATTTCAAGTCCTGATTGACATATTTGTCAATTAGTATACAGGGTAGAGAGGGAAATCGCCGTCACTGAGAAGGCGGGTAAGACAGCGGGCACGGCACACAGCAAAAATAGCACGGCTGGACTGTGCTATGAAATAACTTTATTAAAGCATAGGAAAGTTTAAAACAAGAGGAGGGGTGGCACCCCCCCGCGCCTCTAACACGTTTCACCCATTATCGGTGTTAGAGGCGCGGGGGGGTGCCACCCCTCCTCTTGTTTTAAACTTTCCTATGCTTTAATAAAGTTATTTCATAGCACAGTCCAGCCGTGCTATTTTTGCTGTGCGGCCGTGCCCACTGTCTTACCCTCCTTCTCAGTGACGGCGATTTCCCTCTGTATCTTCAAACAGCGTGGAGCACACAAATAACCGGATGATTTAAAGACATTATGTGAGTACTTTTATACTACCTTGGAAATCGGAGCTTCCCCAGGTGTACTGGTATATTGTGTTGCAGGACTTATGTATGGGGTCTGGTGGGTCTTAGGACTTCACCTAGGCAACCCTTCATAGTCTTGCCAGACCACGTCCCAACTAGGGGTTAAACAATATAAGCTCCACTGTTCATTTTCATTTGACTCCGGATGCAGCAATTGATTATCATCATGTGGGTATAACGCTCTGTAGCACTAGTCATTTGGGGGGACTTTTACCCCAATAATACTGTAGTATACAGGGTATAAGTGCAGGGGGTCCTGCACGCAGTTGGCAGGAACCTGAGGAAGCAATCTGCGAAATGCGTAGTTCCCTGCCGGTGCGTGCAAAGTGTGTCCACTATCCGTCACCGTACTCCCATAGAGCTCTCCACAAGTGGTCCTGCGGTCGGACGTGTTTGCAGGAGCTCACCGCAAACTGGAGAAATCAAGGCGAGGACAGGAGCTGATCAGTGCTTTTTGAAGTGTGAGTGCTTTATTTATTTGTCATTGCAATACATTTTGTATACTTTTGACCTGCGTCTCTTCCTTATTGGAACCACGGGGGAGATGTTAGCCACTCACTACTACTGAGTCTGGTTTCAACCTTGGAGGGTTCCTTCTTGCTGTGAAGGAAGGCCGGTCCGTGGCAGTCCTGTGGTCCCTGGGGCCCATCTAGGACATGGGAGGACACCGGTTGCAGGACGCCAAAAAGATACCAACATCTCATGTGTGCTCACATATGGCCGTGTGAGTAGTGTTATTGCTTTTGTTATTTCCCCCCCACCCCATTTCCATGATTCTATAGTAGGATCTTATGTGTATTCATTTGTAACTATACCAGCGCTCCCCTTATCTTTTGTATTTATTGTCTCTAAGGATCCAGGTAGATCCTTTTGGGTGAGCAGCAGGACTCTGATACCCCATAAGTGGCCCTCTGTGACAGTTACTGTAGGGTAGTATTTGTTCCTATTATCCTTTCTTCATTGTGTCTCACGGCAGCGAGCACCCCGGTTCTCTCCTATTACCTTTAGATGACCTCAACCACCGAATCCCGGGGACACTGCATACTCACGAACCAATCCATGCACAGGAACCAGGTAAAAAAAAAACATGTATTTTTCTTCTTTCTTTCCATTAGTAAACCATACCATCACTCTTTGGGGTCTTCTGGGGTCTTCGGGGTCTTCATCTGTCTCTTCCTCTTCATCTGTATCTTCTTCCGGCACGGCTTTGTTCTCTTCTTGCTGGAGGAGGTCCGTCGTCCGAGGCTTCTTGCTCAAAATGAGGCAACATAGGCTTTTATAGGCCAATGACGTCACATTTCCATCAAATTGCCCTGATTGGACAGTGATAACCATGAAATTTTGTGGGTTTTTTTTAAATTTTTATGACGTCATGTAAAGGAAATGAAGCCAGCCAATCAGAATGGCTGTGCTTCATTTCCCTTTAAGATGACATCATCAAAAGCAAGATGGCCACCGTCACATGGTACTTGAGCCAATCAGATCGTGGGAACTAAATCCCCAATCTGATTGGCTGTAGTAGATCATGTGACAGAGGTTTGGGGGAGAAAGGATGTGACGCCATCCAAAGGGAGTCAAATGGTACTTGAGCCAATTAGCTTGGGGATTTAGTTCCCTGAGCTGAACCGCTTTGATCTATGGCTCAGGGACCCCCTGCTTCCCGAGTTACAGGCCCCGGTTTGGGGCATCGGATGCCAGTGTCGCCTCCATTTTTATTGCGTCCACGTCGCGTGACGCGTGACATGAAAATAATGGAGGAGATACCGACACCCCATATCTGGGCCTGTAACTCGTGAAGCAGCGGGCCCGATGTTGAAATCAATGCGGTTCAGCTCAGGAGACCCCCTGCTCCCGCACACTATTAATAAAAATTACATTAATGCTGCTTCATTACCATAGCGGATAGCCGCTATGGTAATTAATTATTGTTTATTGATATGTGTGTTTTGAGACCAGTGTAGATGTGCAGGGTGTCTTCTGAGCTGAACCGCATTGGTTTCAGCATCGGGGACCCCCTACTTCATGAGATAGAGGCCCCGTTGTGGGGTGCCGGTATCCCCCTCCAGGATTTAAATCACGTGACCGGGACCTTTAAATGCATAGGAGATACCGGCACACCATACCGGGACCTGTATCTCGGGAAGCAGTGGGTTCCCTGGAACTCAAACCAATGCGGTTCTGCTCTTGAGACCCCCTGCTACAATACAATAGGAATAACATTTTTATTTAAAAATTATTTTATTCCTGGCGAGATTATCGCTGAGAGAGGCGGATCTCTCCTAAAGCAGATAGATTTCGCCAGGGGAGCCCTTCTCGGCAGGCAGGTCATCTCGCCACCTGCAACTCGCCATGTTTGCTCAGGTTACTCTCACAGATATTCGGGCCTTTCTGCATACCGTGAGAGCAACTCGACAAAAACATGGCAAGTTCAAAGCCCTGCCGAAAATGCTTTTTCGGTGCTTACAGCATACAGTAGGCCCTTTGGACGGTTTGAGTGTCAGCCCCGCTTCCCCAATCCTTATCTTCACCGCTGCTACATGTACTATATGTGATTTCCAAGAGTTGCTAAATATAGCGATGTCATCTAGGTATGCCCTTGCAAAACTTTGCATCCCTTCCAGCAGGTAGAAAATTGTTGTATGGTACTCCAAAAACTAAAAGCAGTAAATGTATCAATTGAAAAGCAAAGTCTTATGTGGAGTACCCCTCCAATGTAAGTGATAAGGCTAGGATGAATTACTCCCAAAGAAAGATGTATAGCTGGAAAATGGAATCCCATATAGCAATGAGGTAAGGATAACACACACCCGCCGGTGTCCAGCACTAATGAAACATCACAATGAAATGGGGTAAATAAGCAATAAATATCCTTGTAGCCCATGATGGAACAGAATAATGGAACAGACTCACATGCAGCAATGATCTTCTTGTAATGGAGAGCCGTTGCTGTCCACAGGTCCTGGGGTACAATGTGCCTCCGTTTGCATGGAACAGATGTACTGCTGCGGCTCATTTTATTCTAACACATCGCCGTTTTTTCCCTGGCTTTTTCCTGGAATGCGACGCACTTCACCGGGAACATGCCGCATTCATTTTGCGTTCTCAGCCACGGGTCATGCGCGGGTCATGCGCGGTTGACGCGCGGTTGATGAGTTTATTGAGAATGGTTCAGATTTAATAGGTTGCAATTCTTCGCGTGTCCGCCAGATGGCAGATATGCATGAATTGTAATGCGCACCCGCTTCAGTAATGTGTCGACTTGCAGGTGTTTCGTTTAAAAAAGATACCACAGTGTGCTATTGTAACTTGGCCTTGAGACTGAAGGAAGAGGTTGCAAAAATGTATCAATTTAGACTTTTCATATTAAATAAAGACAAAGACCAGTTTCTGTTACAATATTCTCCAGAGACCCGCCGCCCGCCATGAGTGTTCAAGTGCAGCCCGCTTTCCAAAAACCCGACAGAAGTTACGCGTATTTGATATGGGCCGCGATTAATGCAACAGATGATAAGATGGCAACAGTTGTTCAAATTTATCAGTATTTTATTGAAAACTATGACTTTTACAAATTTTCGCCAGCTCCTCATACGTGGAAGCGTGCAATAAGGAAAAGGTTATGTAGCGATCCATGTTTTTATCGTATTGAGCCACAATTTTTTGGAGGGTATTGGTGTGTATCATCGGCTTTTCCTGTATCTATGATCATGCAGACGGCAAAAGGCGAAAGGTCGTTTTAAAACCAACTAAGAAACGACAGTCGCTGCCAAGCAATGCACCAGCACCAGCATCAGCTTCCAATAATGGTCCCACCGTCAGTGACAACCCTTGCTGTCTATCCAGCAAGCCTGAGCTGGATTTCGCGTGCAGTTTCGATCAAGCTTGCATGTACCTAAGCAATTTCCAGCCACATCAGCTCACTACAGGTGTACTAGTCCCGCTGCAAACTATCGACGTGGATGATCAAGAACACTGGACTGGCAGTGGCCCGGCGCCGGCGCCAGCTGAATGGGAAATTCTATGGTGAGTATTGTTGCCGTATTATTTTCTGTGTTTTTTTTATTTTGACAATGCAGTATCAATATCGGCGAGATTCAAAAGTCAAGCGATTCTCCTGTAAGCAATATTATTGGCTGAGCGGCTTCTCCAGTACTGTGCTGCAGATACTGAACAATTGGTGGAACGCTAGGCGCATGCGCATTGGAACCTTCTTGAAACGCATATGCGTGTCATTACATCGATGGTAGGCGCGTGCGCATGTGAACAGGAGACGCCCCCCGACAAAATTATTGGTGGGACTGGCTGGGAACTTCTTTAGGGGGCTGACCATTACAGTAAAACTTTTCTTTTTGTTTTTCCTCAGAAAAGAAAACGGCTAATGGAGGGATTTCGATGGATAATATCGCTTTGTGTAACAATGCCTGCACATTGCTGAATCGGATTTAAAAACCCACGTACCGGAGTCTACAGTTTAGTGACCGCTGTTATTGATTAGGATAGAATACCTGAAACAGTTTGCTGATGTTTTCCGGCCGTACAGTATACAATACATTTTTATATACAGTATACTGTGTAATAAACCCGAAAAAATTAAAACTATGCATTGATTCTACATGTATTACAGTACTGTACATACAGTGTGTGTCTTCTATACAGTGCCAGTACATACAGTACAATACTGTTCTACTGAGCATGCCTACAGTATACAGTACAGTATGCCTCGACATTCTAGAAACACTGTATTTTGTTACAGTAGCAAAGGAGCCAATGGAACAATGTAAAACAAATCAACATGTTCTTTTATTGGTGGAATAAGTACAAAAACATTTACTTACAAATACTGTACAATGTAGAAACATTTTAAGTGCACAGCAATTCAAAACATCAACAGGTGTATGGTTTACTGCTACAGTAGTGAAAACATTTATGTACTGCTGCGGCCGAGTTTATTCGAGCATTTGCCCGTTCTCGGCCGCAGCAGTAACCTGGCGCGCGCCGGAGGGTGCCGTGCGCGCGCCGAAGCAGCGGAGGAGCGCCCTCCGATCGGGGCGCTCTCCCTCCCGCTGCCGGGTCCGCCGGGTCCCCCGGAACCCCCTGCCGCCGTCCCCCACATCACGGGACACCAGGGCTCCCTCGGTGATGCACGGCACACTGAGTGAGTGCGGCTAGCACGCCGGGGCATCCCCCGGCTTGCGGTGCTAGCCGTGCTTCAATAAAACGTGTCGCCAGTGTATAGAAAGTTAAAACTTTTACAGTCAGTCAGTATGGTTTAAAGTCACATGTTTTAAAAACAAATTCTTTATTCATAAAATATACAAAACGCAACATCTCCTTTATTAAAGAACGGCAAGTCAAAACATATACAGTGGGATGGTGTGCAAAACAGTCTGCACAAGTACAGTCCTCGAGAGCGGCAAACAGGCCCGGTTTTCAGGGTAACCTTTGAAAACCATGCCTGTTTGCGGCCCTCAGGGACTGGAATTGTGCAGGTCCTGTGTGTGTGTACAGCAAGTACAGCAAGTTAAAACATTTCTGTATAAGTACAAGTTAAAAATAACACACAACAACATCTCCTTTATTTAAGTACAGCAGGTCAAATAATGTACTATACAGTTCAGCACAACAGTATGGTCTTACCTGTGATTAAAAAAAATCTTTATTCATAAAATACAGTATACAAAACACAACATCTCCTTTATTAAAGAAACATATACAGTACAGTGGGATCGTGTGCAAAACAGTCAGTCAGGCCTGCACCACTACAGTCCTCGAGGGCAGCAAACAGGCCCGGTTTTCAGGGTAACCTTTGTATCCTGTGTGTGTGTACAGCAAGTTAAAACATTTCTGTATAAATTAAAGTTAAAAAACACACAACAACATCTCCTTTATTTAAGTACAGCAGGTCAAAACATGTACAGTACAGCACAGTTCAGCACAACAGTATGGTCTTACAGTACCCGTGATTAAACCAGAAAGTCCACCACATTGTCCGTCCATGGCCGATTCCTTGCATGGCGCAAAACGCCATTAATGCAGTCTCGAACGCCTTTCATTACAGGATATCTAATTGTATAAAAGCGCCGCAATTCCCCAAGAATGGTCTTTCTTAAATTGGCAGGAAGTGCCTTTTTTACGCGATTTCCTTCGTAGTTCACTCTGAAGGCCCAGTCGCAGTACAAAGAGTAGGGCACATGGTGCTTATAAAGTAACAAGGCATACTTGTGGGGTGCACCAGCACTCATCACCCTATACTTCTCCCTTTTTGACATAATAAGGCTGACGTCTATGAAAACCCTTAGCCTTTGGGGTCAGCAGAAGGTTTTCTTTATTGGCCTTAGCCTGTCGCTTTTGCCTTGGCGTTGAAACGGCAACCACCTTTCGCTTTTTCTGCATGACAGGCACGGCAGAGGCGAGTGGGTTCCTGCATCCGTAGAATCGGGGTTGCTCCATGGAAGCAGGTGGCACAATGCAGTATCTGGACAAGGGCAAGTTCAGATACAGATCATCGAGTGGTGGGCTATGCAAAGTGTGTAACTTTTTATGCATGGCGGCGAGGTACAGGTGTTGAAAGTGGGCGTACTCTAATGTGAGTCATTACCGTATAAATACACCATCCATTTTGTGGATTCACTGCACATTGAATACACATCGACTAAACATCGAATATACATTCTTGTGTTTGTATTTCTTTCTACTCGCAGCAATGCCTGTTAAAAAGATTTCCAAGGAACTCAGCATGCGAATTAAGGAGATATACACGAGCGGACACCGAATTGCTGCTATCCAACGCTGGTTAGCTACTTCTGGCCTCATTGTGCCAGCAACCACCGTGAGCTATCATGCACACGGAAAAAACAGAGAACGCAAAAGGGCACCAAGAGTAACAAACGTGTAAGTATATTTATACAACTTTAAAAAAAAATTATATCAAATAATGTACTGTAGATCTACAGTACTGTATCTAATATTTTTGTTATTTCTGTAGATTTATATTACAACAGTATATATATTTTTTCTATTTCTATTTCTATTACAACAGTATATATATTTTGTATATTTATATTTATACTGTATTACAACAGTATATATATATTTTATATTTATATTTAGATTACAACAGTATTTATATATTTTTTAATTTATATTTATATTACAACAGTATATATATTTTGTATATTTATATTTATACTGTATTACAACAGTATATATATTTTTTAAATTTATATTTAGATTAGAACAGTATATATATTTTTTATAGTTATATTTATATTACAACAGTATATATATTTTTTTATATTTTGTATATTTATATTACAACAGTACTGTATATATATTTTTTATATTTATATTTATATTACAACAGTATATATATTTTATATATTTATATTTATACTGTATTACAACAGTATATATATTTATATTTATATTTATACTGTATTACAACAGTATATATATTTTTTATATTTAGATTTAGATTACAACAGTATATATATTTTGTATATTTTGTATATTTATATTACAACAGTACTGTATATATATTTTTTATATTTATATTACAACAGTATATATATTTTTTTTTATATTGCTGCATATTAATAGAACAATATATTGTATCCTGTTGATCTACTGTCTCTAATATTTTTACTTATCGGATTGCTTTTCTTTACATTGTAGGGAGACAACTCTTCTGGTGGACAAAATAAGTGAGGAGAATGATGAGAAGAGTGCATTAAGGGTCAAATACACTCTGCAGGAAAATCACAATCTCACTGTATCCGAGACCAGCATAAAGAAGATGAGACGCAGCGTTGGATGGAAATATGGACGTGTGAGGTTAGTACAGGACAGTACAGGAGGTAAAAGTATTGTTTAGGAAACTGTACTGTACAGCTATAATTATTTATTCCTTGTCATTACAGAGCGTACCCCATGATACGGGACGTAAACAAAATAAAAAAAGTGGTCCAGGCCCAGGCATGGATCGACAGTGGAGAAACTTTCCAGGATTGCATCTTCACTGACGAGTCCACTGTGTAGCTGGAGAGATTTGCAACCTTTGCATTCCACAAAAAAGGCTGCATATCTTTGAAGTCGCGGCCAAAACACCCGTAAAGCTGCATGTGTGGGGTGCCATCTCTAGGCGTGGACCAGGATGCATTGTCATCTTTGAAGATTAAATATATCAAATATAATGTTGCCTTATGCACTGTACTTTCCTAGTGTAGCCTCACTGTATGCACTGTACTGGACTATTGTGCAGTTTTTTGAGCACTTTTCTTTTCTTGCTATAGGAATCATGAATAAAGCTTTCTTCCAAGACAACATTGTCCCTGAGATAGTGCAATACATCACACGCGAGTTCCTGGATGATCACCGTTTCTACCAGGACAGCGATCCGAAGCACACTGCGTCAACAGCGCATATCCTTGAGCGCGGTATCAACTGGGTGAAGACGCCAGCAGAGTAAGTGCGGTAACCGTGTCTCATTTTTTCCCACTGTGTACTGTATCTCTTAAACTAATTGTTCTTTTTTTCCAATTACAGATCGCCAGACTTCAATCCGATCGAAATGGTCTGGCATCAGCTAAAGGACCATATCCGGAAAGTGGTGAAACCCTCCAAAAAGGACGAGTTATTGAAAGGCATAATGAGTTTTTGGAACGATGTACTCACCGTGGAACGCTGCAATAAATACATAGATCATATTGCGACTGTGTTGCCCATTGTGATCGCACGTAATGGGCAAGCATCAGGAAAGTAGTACTGTACTGTAGTATTGTTAGTACAGTATGATACAGGTAAGTATGGCACAGATTTTTTCGTTGCTGATAGTCAGAGTATACAGTAGTTACAGTTTTTTCTTTACAGAGAGAGCAGCACCAGCCATCTGGTTACATAGTATTTAACAGTAGTCAGAGTATACAGTAGTTCCAGTATAGACTAGTTTGACAGTAGTACAGCAACTGCCTACTAGCTGCTCAATTTTTTTCTTTCCAGAGAAAGCAGCACCAGCAATCTACAGTACAGTAGTACTACACATCACACAATGCCATAATAAAGTACGCACATAACTGCACTAATTTTTTGTTTTCTTGTCGTTTCAGGAAAAAAGGGTGGCCTGGGGGGAGGTGGGGTGTTATGTCCAGTCTAATCTGTTTGTACAGTAAAATGTACAGTATATAAACAGCAGTAACGATGTGCACAAAACCTCTCCTCTCTCAATGAACTACTGTACTGTACACAGAATGAGGAACAAGATAAAGACGGAAAAAATTATATTACTATATATATACATCGTTACTGCTGTTTATATACTGTACATATATATATATTATACATTACAGTATATATTATTAAATAATATTCTTATAAATGTGCATTATTCATGTTTATCCATGTTTTACAAATGTTTTCTAAATGTTTATCCTATTTCAATCTGCCAGAAGAACTTAATAAAGACTGCATTATGTATTATTTGTATTTTTTGGTTCCTGATAAAATAAAATAAATATTTATTTACATTCCTGCTAATCATAATCATTGACAACAACACACACCCCCGCCCCCACACCCACAGTACACCAATGAATAAGAATGAATGACAAAACAACATGAATCAGTTAATGGTTTTTTTAACTCTCAATTCTCACAATGCTGTGCAAATCAGATTTACATTTCAAATTCGAGAAGGGATTTTCCAAAGTGTTACCATAAACAAAGCCTCAAAGGGTTGGGGGGGTGGGGTGAGTCATGTGAAGTAATCACCTAGCTCCCATCTCAAAGAGGATTAGAGTACACGCAGGCGCAGTGAGGCGATTGATGCTCGGCTAGGGACGGATTAAAAACACAATGCCTAACTTCAGAAAATGAATGACTCTGTGGAGGTGTCTGTCGATAAGAGATTGTGTGTGCGTGGGGGAGGGATGAAGGATTAGTTGTGCAGCAGTTCAAAGAAATTACATAGAGTAGAGTACAGTACAGTAATTTCAAAAGGCAGTTCATCATAATACTGTAATTTGATCCCTACACCCCCAAATACAGTACATAAAAAGCACACAAATCAACCATGTGCAGGCAAACGCACAGATTGAATATCGTAATATCAAGACTGTTTTTGCCGGCTTGTGGATAAAATAACAGTTAAAAAATCATAATTAAAATTAAAAGTGGGGGCACTCAAGCAAGCAGTGGTGGGTGAAGCTACAGGCGCATAAGCAGGAATCAACTAGCTCCCATCCGAAAGAGGATTACACACAGGCGCATAGAGAGGTTATGCTCTGTGCAAATCAAATTCGAGAAGGGGTTTTCCAAACCGTTGCCGTAAACAAAGCCTCAAAGTTCCCATCTCAAAGAGAATTACACGCAGGCGCAGTGAGGCTTTGTAGCTCGGCTATGGACGGATTAAGAACACAATGTCAAGATTCAGAACACTTACCGGAGTGTGTTTAAGTACCGGATCCTCGCGCCGCTCTAACCTATCCCCCGTCAATTCCTGATGTGTAAAGTGACGCGGGCCGTGTGACGTCAGCACGTTGGAGCCGCTAATATGAAAAAACTTTATTCAATACTAACAATCTAACAATCTAACTACCTAAGGAAAAAAAACTGAGAAAATACACAATGAACATTAAAAACAAGGTTAAAAACATATATATAACATTAAATGGTAAATTCATTCAATTGTGGGCATAGATATACGATACAATAATGAATAAAGTATGTTCTATATCTGTAAAATAACCAAAGATCATGCTCAGTGAAGATTGCTTTGGTACATTATATATTGAATGATAACATACATATAAGCACATTCCAAGAAATGTGCACATTAAATTATACCCAGTAATACAGTATATAAACCAAGAACAAATTAAATATATTGTTAAATATATTATTAATTAATTTTCCTAATAAATAATTCAAAGAATATATACTGTATAATCCAAATTAAGCAAATACATCAGTCTGTTCAAAACCATATCAATACGTTTATTAAACACAGTTATTTTATTTCAAAAGAATTTAAAAAAATGGTTTTAAACAGAGTGCAAATATATTATAATCCTAACAATGTGTCAAAACCAAACTAATAGAATTAGTTCAGAACATATGAAGAATAATGTGATTAAAAAATAAAAATGACTAAAAACAACAGTATCATTAAACAGATGTAATAATATATAATGTTATTTTTCCATAACACATCACATTAAGACCACATGAAAAAAGTTCAGCGCTCCCAGGTTTAACGTATGATATAGAAACACTACCCATCACATCTATTATGGAAAGAAAATTGTAAAGAATATTATATACTTATAGCAAGAGAGGCCCTAAATCCCAGTCAGAGTTGAGACCATATGGGATACGAGTCTGGAGAGTAAAAATCCAGAAAAGCTCTCTCTTGTCTAAAATACTATTTCTATTTCCACCTCTGGTAGGACATGGTATTTGTTCTATGCCAATATATGAAAAATTGTTTACGTTACCCATATTGCAATTTGTAAAATGTAGGGAAACGGGGTGATTAACATCCTTTTTAATTATCAAGCGTAAGTGCTCAAGTATCCGAACTTTTAAGTCTCTGATGGTTCGACCTATGTATTGTTTTCCACATCCACATTTGAATAAATAAATTACAAAAGTTGTGTTGCAATTTATAAAGGATGTTATTTTATACTTCTTCCCTGTATTGGTGGAAGTAAATTCAGATGATGTTTGCATATGTTTACAAGATTTGCACTTTAAACACTTGAAGTACCCCTTAGGTAAATTGTTGACAGATCTTTTTTGTGTGGGAAATAAACTTGAGGATACATAATTCGCAATTGTTTTGGCCTTTTTAAACACGAATTTGAGACCTTCACTATAGGCATGTCGCAAAATAGGATCGGCAGCCAACACACCCCAGTGTTTTCTCACAATATTTTTTATTTGATTTGCTTGTTTGTTATATTGTGTGATTAACAATGGGGATTGTGAAAAAGAGTCTTGTCCTCTCTTTTTTTGCAATAACATGAATCTGTCCATATCCTTAACCTCCTCAAAAGTTTTATTTAAATCTAGACTTGAGTAGTCTCTGGCATCAAACCGGTCCAAAAGATCCCCTGACTGAGTCAAGAAATCCTCATCATTGGTACATATTCTCTTACGTAAGTCTAATCAGTTGACCCTTTGGTATTCCCTTAAGTAGGGACGTGGGATGGCAGCTGTCAGCACGCAAAAAAGTGTTACGTGAGTTGGTCTTACGATAAACGTCTGTGCTGATATTCATAGTCATATCAATAAATAAACAAAGATCTAAATATTGTATATGGTGAAAATCAGTGAAGTGCAAGTGTAAATCATTAATATGAAGATATTCAGTGAATAAAAGAAGAGTGTGTATATCCCCATTCCAAATGAATATAAGATCGTCAATGTATCTTTAATAAAAAGTGATAAATTGTCTGAAAGGGTTATTATCTCTCCATTTTTAGGTTAGTGGGAATCGGTCTCATTTGGAGAGGGTGGGGGGTGAGTTTTGGGTGGGGGATGAGTTGTGGGTGGGGTGAGTTTTGGGTTGGTGGGGGGTAAGTTTTGGGTGTGTGGGGGGTGAGTTTTGGGTCGGGGGTGAGTTTTGGGTGTGTGGATAGGGGTGAGTTTTGGGTGGGTGGGGGGTGTGTTTTGGGTGTGTGGGTAGGGGTCAGTTTTAAGTGGGTGGGTGGGTAGGTGGAGAGTTTTGGGTGGGTGGGGGTGATTTTTGGGTGGGTGGGGGGTGAGTTATTTGGGTGGGTAGGTGGGGGTTGAGTTTTGGGTTGGTGGAGGGTGAGTTTTGGTTGGGGTGTGAGTTTTGGGTGTGTGGGTAGGGGGTGAGTTTTGGGTGGGTGGGGGGTGAGTTTTGGGTGGGTGTGAGTGAGTTTTGGGTGTGTAGGTGGGGGGTGAGTTTTGGGTGTGTGGGTGGGTGGGGGGTGAGTTTTGGGTGGCTGGGTGGGGGGTGAGTTTTGGGTGGGTGGGGGTGAGGTTTGGGTGGGTGGAGGTGATTTTTGGGTGGGTGGGGGTGAGTTTTGGGTGGGTGGATGGGGGGTGAGTTTTGGGTGAGTGGCTGGGGGGGGAATTTTGGGGGGGGAGTTTTGGGGTTGGTGAGTTTTGGGTGGGTGGGGTGAGTTTTGGGTGGGTGGGGGTGAGTTTTGGGTATGTGGGGGTGAGTTTTGGGTGGGGGTGAGTTTTGGGTGTGTGGGTTGGGGGTGAGTTTTATGAGTTTTGGGTGGGGGGTGAGTGAGTTTTGGGTGTGTGGGTGGGGGGTGAGTTTTGCGTGTGTGGGTGGGGGTAGTTTGAAGTGGGTGGGTGGTGAGTTTTGGGTGGCTGGGTGGGGAGTGTGTTTTGGGTGGGTGGGTGGTGATTTTTGGGTGGGTGGTGATTTTTGGGTGGGTGGGGGAGTTTTTTGGGGGGTGAGCTTGGATGGGGGGTGAGTTTTGGGTGGGTGGGGGTGAGTTTTTGGGGGGAGTTTTGGGGTTGGTGAGTTTTGGGTGGGTGGGGTGAGTTATGGGTGGGTGCGGGTGAGTTTTTGGGGGGAGTTTTGGGGTTGGTGAGTTTTGGGTGGGTGGGGGTGAGTTTTGGGTGTGTGGGGGGTGAGTTTTGGGTGTGGGGTGAGTTTTGGGTGTGTGGGTTGGGGGTGAGTTTTGGGTGGGTGGGTGGTGAGTTTTGGGTGGGTGGGGGGTGAGTTTTGGGTGGCTGGGTGGGGGGTGAGTTTTGGGTGAGTGGGTGGGGGGTGAGTTTTTTGTGTGAGGGGTGAGGTTTGGGTTTGGGGGTTGAGTTTTGGGTTGGTGGGGGGGAGTTGTTTGGGGGGTGAGTTTTGGGTGGGTGGGTGGATGGGGGTGAGTTTTGGGTTGGGTGAGTTTTGGGTGGGGGTGTTTTGGGTGGGGGTGAGTTTTGGGTGAGTTTAAAGATGCTCTGTATGGAATAGACGCGAGCCGGCTTCAAAGATTTTGATTGAAGAAATTTTCTAAGTCCCGCTTTTTGAGGACGTAGCGGTCGCAGCTGGAATTGCATGCCGAATTGCGTTCCAGGACTTTCATAAGTACCTCTCGGTCAATGGAAAGGGCTCCTACAGAGGTCGTTTGTGAAGTTTTTGTTTTAAAGAAGGATTCATTTGTTAGCCACTTTCCCAGTAAGTGTGTTAACCGTGTAAATTGTGTTACTTTGTGTGTATGTCTAATGCTGGAATAAATTACAATTTATTTTTCTGCTGTGTCTTGTTCAATCCGATGATCCCGGTAGGAAAAGGTGTTAATAACCCTGGTCTCCCGTGACACTCACCAGCTCGTGACTTCCTCCTGAGCCGGCCCCAGTCCCTCCTCCCTGCAAGGGTCACTACGAGCTGTGACGCGTCAGCCGCCAGGAGATGCAAGAGGATTGTGATCCTGAGCGGTGATGCCTCACGTGGTGCGATGGTGAGGCTATCAGCACCGGGGGCTGTACTTCCTTGGAGCTGTCAGAGCTTTCCCCACCTCCAAAAGGTAGGGGGGGGGGGAGTGTGTGTATATACAGTCATGTGGGAAATGAAAGTACACCCTCTTTGAATTCCATGGTTTTACATATCAGGACAAAACAACAATCATCTGTTCCTTAGCAGGTCTTACAATTAGATAAATACAACCTCAGATGAACAACAACACATGACATATTACCCGTGTCATGATTTATTTAACAAAAATAAAGCCAAAATGGAGGAGCCATGTGTGAAAAACGAAGTACACCTTATTATTCAATAGCTTGTAGAACCATCTTTAGCAGCAATAACTTGAAGTAATCGTTTTCTGTATGTCTTTATCAGTCTCTCACATCGTTGTGGAGGAATTTTGGCCCACTCTTCTTTACAACGTTGCTTCAGTTCATTGAGGAATTGTGGGCATTTGTTTATGCACGGCTCTATTAGGGGCCAGCCATAGCATTTCAATCGGGTTGAGTTCTGGACTTTGACTGGGCCGTTGCAACACCTTGTTTCTTTTCTTTTTCAGCCATTCTGTTGTAGAATTGCTGGTGTGCATAGGATCATGACCCAATTTCGGTCAAGCTTTAGCTGTCGGACAGATGGCCTCACATTTGACTCTATAATACTTTGCTATACAGAAGAGTTCATGGTCGACTGAATGACTGCAAGGTTCCCAGGTCCTGTGGCTGCAAAAACAAGCCCAAATCATCACCCCTCCACCACCATGTTTGACAGTTGGTATGAGGTGTTTGTGCTGATATGCGGTTTTTGGCTTTCGCCAAATGTGGCGCTGTTCATTATGGCCACTGTCACGGTAGCTTGTGACAGGGTATAATATACACCAAATATCTGGGTTGAATTGAACACGACTTAGATATAATAAATATAGTGTATTCCTTAAAGAAGGAGAACACACAAGATGATACAAATAACAGACAAGAAATGGACACTTACTTAAGGGTTGGACAATGAAGCAATCAGGTACAGGATTGGCAATTCATTCAGCAATACAGGTTCCAATGAAAACATCACGAACGACACGAAAGACACAAAAGACACTGAGAATAGAACTTACACTCGTTTATATGGAGTGTCACTCCTATACCCTGGCATTGAGTGCAAGTCGTTGGAGGACAATTATCTGCACCCAATCCCTCCTTGCCACCTCACTTGGGAGGCAAAGTAATACCTGCCCACTGGGTGGATATTATTCTAATCAGGGGCTTATTTCCCTAGCCCCCTCCCACAAGACCGGCGTCTGAAAGTCTGCTTGGGACAGGAAAACCTTTGTCCCAAGGTGTGAAATACAACACTTATCATAAAGTACCGACGTCCTGCTTTCCTTTGTGCTAGCATACACAAGCAGGGTGGGGGAGCCTTTGATCAGGGGGTTTATGGTAGACCACTTGTCTCCCCCCGGAGCATTAACATACCATATGGGCTCAGGGTTTTTATACCAGACCTAAAATACAATACATTCTTTAATATCTACACATATTAAAATAATCCGTTCTGTGGGTCTGAGCGGGCTAAAATTTGCCAGGTCCTCATGCCGGAGGACCCTTGCCATAGTGGCCAAATATCAGCCTTTCACAACCCCCAGAACCGGAGATACAAAAATACAGTTTTAAAGCACATTACAAAAGTGGCTTTTTTCTGCCATGCAAGTCAATGGCAGAAACCTAAACTTTACCATTACTCTGACTCCGTTCTGTTGCCCTGAGAGGGTCGCTATTTGCCATGCAATTCTGCTGGAACTAGGACTACATGGTGACCAAATCTCAGCCCTCTAGGTTGAACAGAACCAGAGTTATGGGTTCCAGGTTTCTGCTCATTCTGACTTAGCCGTTTTTTCCACGCGGCATCCCTCCATTAAAATCAATAGGGCCGGCGCCTCCATAGGAAATGCATGGGCCGTCTCTGCCTTAGGATTCAATGGGACCTCCGCTACCATTGAAGTTAAGGGGACACACACACTTTTTAACAGTTAACCCTACTACGTTCGGTTGAGCGGATAGGGCTGGAAATTGCCATGCAGTCATGCCGGAGCAGTGACTACATCCTTGCCAAATCCCAACCCTCGGGTCCCCACGGAACCGGAGTTATGGGTTTTCAGATTACCCTGTTTCACACTTAGTGTTTGAAAGCCACGCGGCTTTCTCCGCCATTACGGTCAATGGTGGGACCCTCTTGGCCGGCGTGACCCTTTCTTGCCGCCATTAATTGTCAGACCCTGTTGGCGTCAAGTCAGGGGGTTCCTAACATCTAGGGGCAAAAGGAATTTTATTTCTGTGTGCCCTAGAACAAAAGTTCCCATGCCAATTGGCCGTGAATTTGACCGAGGCCCTAGTTCCCACTCCAACTAGCAGGCTGCAAGCTCGTCTCCGGAGGTCGGCTTCCAGGAATCCCCATTGAAATGCATTACTCCATTCACTTTCAATGGGGAACCGCCGCTCCTCCTCTCGAGCGCCATCTGCAGGTCTTCTACGGAAATAGGCCCAAATCGCCGGAATCTCCATAGGATTGTATTGAGCCCCCATGGCGACCTATGGAGAAACTGCAAAATGGAGCCTGCAAAGGCGAGAAAAGGGACAAAGGGCCATAAACACAGAATTAACATTAACCCTTTCCCTCCCACATAGATCCCAGTGTGAGTGTTGGTGCAGTCACTGGAATGGGGATCAATACATCTTTACAGGGGAATACACATTTGGGTGCTGACGCAGGGTAAAAACACATTACTGGACCGCAGTCCAGTTAACCCCTTGCCTCCCAAGTGAGAGCAGGGGGTGGCCAAATGGGGTGTAACCCCTTTAATACCAGGCCAAACCCCCTCTCCCATGACACCTTCCCTGCTCAATGGGTGATTTGTGACCCAGCTGCCCACCCTGGCACTGGCACACTACTGGCATCCTTGAAGCACTTGATAAGTCCTGAGGGGTTGGCCTGGCAAAATTGTCCTCCGGCATTGTCCAGTACATTGTCCTGACCACATTGGATTGTGAAGTCCAGATCCTGCTGAGCAGGGCTCCAACGTGGCCACCGGGCATTGTCCTTTGCCCCCCTCTGCCCCCCACCCAGTGCCTGGTGAACCAGGACCACCGTGAAGGGGCACCTCTGCAGACCAGGCTGCATGTTGCCCAGAGACTGGCATGTCTCTGTACCAGCGAGAGACCAGCTAACAAGCACAGACCGTCGCTTCTCCGTCAAACCAGTCTGGGAAAGAGCTATGTCACTATCCTGTAGGGACCCTACCAGCCCTGGCCCTGTGCCCACCTGTAGCTGCTCCGCTATACCTATGCCTCTCCTCCCTGGCTCTAGGGCAGTCCCCACCCCGAGTGGCATCACTCCTGAATTCCAGAAACCACCTGGAATGCTGACTACTACCCTCTCCTGTTGGGGATCAATACATCTTTACAGGGGAATACACATTTGGGTGCTGACGCAGGGTAAAAACACATTACTGGACTGCAGTCCAGTTAACCCCTTGCCTCCCAAGTGAGAGCAGGGGGTGGCCAAATGGGGTGTAACCCCTTTAATACCGGGCCAAACCCCCTCTCCCATGACAGCCACACATCTCCACTTTGGTCTCGTATGTCCAAAGGACATTGTTCCTGAAGTCTTGTTGTTTGTTCAGATGCAACTTTGCAAACCTAAGCCATGCTGCCATGTTCTTTTTAGAGAGAAGAGGCTTTCTCTTGGCAACCCTTCCAAACAAACCATACTTGTTCAGTCTTTTTCTAATTGTACTGTCATGAACTTTAACATTTAACAGCTAACTGAGGCCTGAAGAATCTGAGATGTAACTCTTGGGTATTTTGCAATTTCTCTGAGCATTGCATGGTCTGACCTTGGGATGAATTTGCTGGGATGTCCACTCCTGGGAAGATTGGCAACTCTGTTGAATGTTTTCCACTTTTGAATAATCTTTCTCACTAAAGAATGATGGACTTTAAATTGTTTGGAAATGGCCTTATAACCCTTCCCAGATTGATGGGCAGCAACAATTGCTTCTCTAAGATCATTGCTGATGTCTTTCCTCCTTGGCATTTTGTTAACACACACCTGAATGCTCCAGACCAGCAAACTGCTAAATCTTCGGCTTTTATAGAGGTGGTCACACTTGCTGATGATCAATTAATCAAGGGCATTTGATTAGCAGCACCTGTCTGCTACTTAGCATCTTAATTCCTATGGAAGCAGTAAGGGTGTACTTATGTCACACATAGCTTCTCCATTTTGGCTTTATTTTTGTTAAATAAATCATGACACGGTGTAATATGTCATGTGTTGTTGTTCATCTGAGGTTGTATTTACCTAATTTTTAGACCTGCTGAGGAACAGATGATTGTTATTATGTCCTGATATGTAAAACCATGGAATTCAGAGGGTGTACTCTCCTTTTCACATGACTGTATATGTGTGTATGTATGTGTATGTAACCCGGTTCCCCTTCCATTGTGGACCCCCCCCTCCGAGCACACACTGCGGCCGGTTGCTGGGGATGCGTGCGGGCGGTTGCCGGGGACGCGACCGCGTTGCGAGGCTCCCGGCAGCTCCCGAAGCAGGGCGCCGCCATTGCTCATTGCCTCGCGCATGCGTGGTAAGACCCAGATGACGGGAGGCATACAGGCAGCTCGCGCATGCGCAGGAGACGTGCGCAAGACACTAGCCTACCAGGGACAGGCTCTTGGAAGGGACTACAAGTCCCATGAGCCTCAGGAGCGCCTCACGTGACGCCAGGGAGCCAATAGGGCTGTAGTATCTCCCTGCTCAGGGTATGATACATTTTGCAGGCTTGGAGCATGCTAGTCAGTCGGCGCCAGGAGCAGCTAGGGGAAGGAGGTAGGGTGCAGGAGTCAGTGACTCCCTGCACTGGGCCAGCAGCCCACTAGGCCCCAGATAGCCCTGAGTCACCAGTAGTTGAGTGTTGTAGGGACAGGCCCCAGGTTAGGGACCCTGCCCCTTACTACACAGAGTCAGTTAGGGACACAGCGGACACTGCGCGTCCATCCAGAGGTTTGGGCTCAGACCTCCGCTACCGCTGCAGTAGCCATCCGGGTGGGATCGCCCCAGACGGTAGTTCCTGGATTCGTCAGCCTTCGGATCCTTTGTGAAGCTCCTTGGCAGGCCCGGGCACTGGAGTGCTCGGCAGGAAACCATCAACAAGTGCACCAATGATCCTACATATATTATTGTTACGGGACTAGTGGCTGCGCAGTCACACATATCCTCGCCCTTTAAGGGTGTGGGACATTTTGTGTGGGGTTATTGGACACGGGTGGGATCACCGGTGTAGGTGGGAGCGTCCTGCGAGACGCAGTAGTCAGTGTCTCCTCAAGAGAGGGACACCTGTTGATATTATATATGTAAAGTACATGCTATGCAGTAAAGCCAGTTCTGTTTTACAACTGTTTGCTTAATGTGATTGTTTCCTGTGAGGGCCTCCTAACACTCCGTTGGGATCCCTCTCAGGTGGAGGCGTTGCACCACAAGATCATATTATATGTATGTACCCCAGGCTCCCCAAGCAGAGGCTTAGGCTCCTGAGAGCCACACAGGTTACACAGCAGGTAGTAGCGTCTGTATTCACAGGGAATTCCTGTTATATTTGGAGGCGCTGCTGAGATTAGTCCTGGGGTGCCCTACTCAGTAGTTAACGTATTATCCTGTCAGTCAGCATGTCTGCGCTCACGCCCAAACAAGTGGCCGACTGGGCCGAAAAGCTAGGAGAGCTCCTGCGACACGTAGTCGCTGTAGACGGGGTACCTGCCAATGTATCCATGTTTACTGTCTGCAGCGCAGTAAAGACATTACCTGGTCTGGCGAGCGCCCGCCTCATCAGCAAGCACTATAACATTGACCGGCAAGAGAACACCCTATTGCTGGCCACCGAACAAGCTATACCCCCGGATAGAGGCCCACGAGTAGTGTATCTACCAGAGACTTTACCGCAAGGGTGCCCTCTAATTTACCCTGGAACCGTTTCCAGTCACGTAACTTCCCTTACCAGACATGAGGGTTGGGAAGACAAAGATATGGCCGCCAGTACACCCATTAGATCAGACATATCTCTACCCCGAGTGACTTTCTCTTCTGATGCTAGGCAAGGGGCCACCAGCTGGGCCAGTAGCCTGCCAACATCACCGGTCCCTAACCGGTTAGTGAACAGCTTCACCCCAACCCCTAACAGTCAGGGAGCGGGGATCGCAAGTTCCTCGGACAGTGGCGGTTACATGCTAGGAGTGACATTCCCGCAGCTTGTGGAAGCAATAACTATGTCCGCCCAAGCCCAAACTTACAGGAAGTTGAAGGCATTTTCAGGAATGGTTCCTGTCCCCGTAGGCGAGGAAAGCATCGAGTCTTGGAAGGAACACACCCTCAAGGTGATCGATGAATGGCCCTGCTCTGAAACGGTCAGACGTCAGAGAATCCTGGAAAGCCTCCGACCCCCAGCAGCCACCATGGTCAGTGCACAGCGCGACCAAGACCCTGATCTCTCTGCTCATCAGATGGTAGACTTGTTAGTCCAGATCTATGGCAAAGATGAAGAGGAGAGTGAGCTGTGGTTCAAATATTACGGTCTCCGACAGAAGGAGAAGGAAGACCTGTCAGACTTCCTTCAACGAATCCAGCTGGTCCTGTGGAAATTGCGAACTTGCGGCCTCATCCTAGCCTCAGAGATGGACGAATACCGGCGCAAGCAGTTCCTCCGAGGGGCCATTCCCACTCATCACATAGTGATCATGATCAGGTGCTCACTAATGGAGGGGCCGCCCTCTTCCTTCATGGACATTTTGGCGATCGTCAAAGGGCATGAAGCCTATACCAAGCTGCATACAGGCACCAAGGTCAAAGATTCCCCTGTGAGTGACATCCCGGGAGTCTCCACTCGCCGGATCAAGAAACCTGTCAAAGAGGAAGAGGAGCCACCCAAGTCGCCCTCAACGAAAGGACGGACTTCGGGGAGGTCCTCCCCCACTTACCCAAGACGACTGGATCCTAAAGATATGGTCTGCTATGGCTGTGGACAGAAAGGCCATTTCTCCAGAGAGTGCCCTGATGGAGTCACCCAAGAAAAGAAAACGCCCAGTAAAGGAAGCTCGGTTAGGTCTATGATCTGTCGAATACAGACCACAGAAGCCAAGACAACCAAGGCCACCCCTGCGCCTCTTGAAGCTCCTACTGACCTGAACCCAGACGATGGAACTCCAGTCGGGGATGGTTACTGTCAGGTAGGCCCCTCTGCCATCGTGCGTGTGGTAGTAGAAGGAGTCTATGCCTCTGCTTTACTGGACACTGGGTCCCAAGTGACCATAATATACCGACAATTCTACGACCAACACCTTAAGCACTGTCCCCTGCGGTCGGCGGAACATATGATGGTGAGGGGGTTGAGCAATGAAGATTACCCCATCGATGGGATTGTGAGCATTCAACTGGAGATATTTCAATTGAATACCGGCAAGAAACATCCCGTGCATGTGGAGGCAATGGTATGCCCGAAGCCTCAAGGACAGTGTCAGTACCCGGTCATCTTGGGAACAAATACGGATATAGTGCGAGCCGTAATCAGAGCGTACCTGAAGGAGACCAATGAATTGCCGATGGCGAATCCACTCCTTGACCCTGTACTGAGAGAGGAGTGCAACAGAGTATATGTCTTAGAGCGTCACAGGGATCTCTACAATCGTCAACGCGGACTGACGACCATTTTACCAGGGGGAGTGCAACGCCTGGCCGTTTGGTGCTGTTATCCGGATCAAGATGAGACCGATCATCTGTTCTCTCTGGAGAGTGCCCCTGAGGAAGAAATCCAGAGAGGGTATGGGGTAATAACCGAAGTGAGAGAGTGGACGACCCGAATTCCTCTACGAACCTATGTGTATGTTCAAAATCTCTCTCCATTTCCGATGGACATTGATGTAGGACAAAGTCTGGGCAGCATATATCACATCAGCCTGGTAGAAACAGTGCCCCAGGTGAACGCCGCTGCAGTGGGTGAACAGTTAGTCGCTCTGGACTTGAACTTCGGAGACTCGACGCTGCCAATTGTGTGGAAGGATCGACTGACGGCCAAACTGAATGAAAGAAGGATGGTATTTTCCACCAGCGAGATGGATGTGGGTCGCATTCGCAGCGCCCAACACACCATTAGATTGAGTGACGCCACTCCGTTCCGTGAACGCTCTCGTCGCATC
Source organism: Ascaphus truei (assembly GCF_040206685.1). NCBI lineage: Eukaryota > Metazoa > Chordata > Amphibia > Anura > Ascaphidae > Ascaphus > Ascaphus truei. The sequence goes on from NC_134498.1 coordinate 12,176,308, forward strand.
GCCCCCAGGGATGTGGACGATGTAAGGAACGTCCTGAAGGAAATGGAGACCGCTGGGATATTGACGGAGTCTCGGAGTCCTTATGCATCACCCATAGTGGTGGTAAGGAAGAAGAATGGATCTGTAAAATATGCGTCGATTATCGAACTCTGAATAATCGTACGGTACCCGATCAATACAACCTCCCTCGCATTGAAGAAATCCTGAATGCGCTAAATGGGAGCCAATGGTTTAGTGTGCTCGACTTGCGATCTGGGTACTACCAGGTACCTATGAGTGAAGAGGACCAGGAAAAGACAGCCTTCGTCTGCCCCCTGGGCTTCTACCAATTTACGCGTATGCCCCAAGGTATATGTGAGCTCCTGCTACCTTCCAGCGACTGATGGAGAAAACAATTGGGGACATGAACCCTCGGGAGTGTCTTGTCTACCTGGACGACATCATTGTCTTTGGGAAGACCCTGGAAGAGCACGAAGAGAGGCTGCTGAAGGTGATAGACCGTCTTGGAAAAGAAGGATTGAAGTTATCCCTCGACAAGTGTCGGTTTTGTCACACCTCGGTGACATACGTGGGTCACATCGTGTCTGCTCAAGGAATTGCTACCGATCCAGCCAAAGTAGAAGCAGTAGTGAACTGGCCGCGTCCCGAGAATGTCACGGAACTGCGATCATTCCTCGGTTTCTGTGGGTATTACCGTCGCTTCGTGGAAGGGTACTCTAGTCGAGCTAAACCCCTTAACAATCTGCTGAAGATATACCCTGAAGATACCGGAAGGAAGGCCACGTCGGCCCGTCACTGTTTGGCGATAAGTGGACGCCCGAGTGTGAACTTGAAGAAAAGCCTGACTGAAGCACCAGTGAAGAACTTGAACTTGAAGAAAAGCCTGACTGAAGAACTTGAAGAAACTTGAAGAAAACTTGTACTTGAAGAAAACTTGAACTTGAAGAAAAGCCTGACTGAAGCACCAGTGCTTGCGTATGCTGATCCAGAACAACCATACGTTCTGCATGTGGATGCCAGTCTCAATGGACTGGGCGCTGTCCTGCATCAGAAGCACCCCGAGGGTCTTCGGCCTGTAGCCTACATCAGCCACAGTCTGACACCCAGTGAACAGAAATACCCTGTACACAAGCTAGAGTTCCTGGCTCTCAAATGGGCGATCACAGAGAAACTTCATGATTACCTCTATGGTGTTACGTTTGAGGTAAGGACAGATAACAATCCCCTCACGTACATCAATACTTCCGCCAAGTTGGATGCAGCAGGGCACCGATGGCTGGCAACCCTATGTAACTACAGATTCTCTCTGAAGTACAAGCTGGGGCCTTTGAACATTGGAGCAGATGCTCTATCACAACGACCAGGATTAAGTGCTACTCCCGATGATGATGAATGGGAAGAGATCCCTGGGCCTGGGATGCAAGCAATGTGTAGCATAGCGGCCGTCAACAATGATCAAGTGGCCTTCTCCGAACTACGGGTTGCAGATTCGTTAGGATGCCAGTCGCAGGCTATTCCCAACGCTTACTCCGATCCCAAGGGAATGAACATAACTCATGACAAAGTCATAAGATGGAAAGACTTAGTGGACTATCAAGTGAGAGATCCAGTAATCAGCATCATTCAGCAAGCTGTTCAAAGAAAGAATCCAGCTCTACTGAAGAGTGCTCCCCGAGACCTGATCGCGTTGCTAATGCGTGAGGTGGACAAGTTCGAGATAGACAATTGCTTGCTCTATAGGGTAGTCCAATATCACAACCACCCTGATAGGCGACAACTGGTTCTACCCCAAAACTTGAGATATATGGTGTTGAAGTCTCTACATGATGAACACGGGCACCTCGGTGTAGAGAAGACTTTTGGGTTAGTCCGAGACCGGTTCTTCTGGCCCAACATGCGGAAAGCGGTGGAACAACACTGCCGCCGTTGTTCCCGGTGCGTCCAATGCAAGACTTTGCCTACCAGAGCAGCACCCATGGCCCATCTCAAGAGTTCTGGTCCAATGGACCTGGTGTGTATGGACTTTTTGTGTATTGAACCCGATACCCGAGGAATCTGTAACGTGCTTGTCATCACGGACCATTACACCCGGTATGCTCAGGCCTTCCCCACAAAAGACCAGAAGGCCATCAGAGTCGAAAAAATATTATGGGAGAAGTTCTTCGTTCACTACGGTCTTCCAAACCGACTTCACTCCGACCAAGGGCGAGATTTTGAGAGCACTCTGATCCGAGAATTACTCAAAATGCTGAACATCGCCAAATCCTGGACGACTCCGTACCACCCCGAAGGAGATGCTTTGCCTGAACAATTCAACAGGACCTTGTTGGACATGCTCGGAACCCTGAAGGGTGCGCAGAAAACGGAATGGAGTCGACACGTAGAAGCGTTGGTACACGCGTACAACTGTACTCGCCATGAGTCCACTGGATTCTCCCCATACTTCCTCATGTTTGGGCAGGAAGCAAGACTCCCAGTAGATGTGCGTCTTCGAGTATCAACGGATGGGATACACAATGCTACCCATTTCAAGTATGTGCAAAGGCTAAAGGACAATTTGCAGCAAGCTTACCAACAGGCTGAGAAGTCTACAGCTAAACTGAATGCTGGCAATAAGAGGCGCTATGACAATAAAGTCAAGAATCGGGAGCTACGTCCTGGGGACGCTGTGTTGCTTCGTAATCTGGGAGTCCCCGGAAAACATAAACTGATGGACCGATGGAGAGATGGTGTATATGAAGTAGAGTCACAGATGCCCGGCCTCCCGGTCTATCGCATCAAAGACACTGACGGCCGGGTAAAGATTTGGCATCGTAATCACCTTCTCCCCATTCCCCAAGTGGGAGATGAAGAAGCAGAAATACTGGCCACACCGCTCAACGGTGAGTCCGACTTAGCAGAGATGGGTCAAGAGAAAGTAAATAACGACACCCACTCTGAAACTCCTGAATACCCTATGGAAGGACCCTCTCAAAGGGACTATTCCACAGAAGGGGCACCTCCCGGAGGAGCTACGGGTAAAGGGCCCCGTAGGCCAACACCTACTAAGGGGGCACCAACAGGCCAGGCTTTGGATCCACAGAGCCCGTGCTTTGTGCCTAACAGAGACTGTTCAGAGACAGTTCTCCCCTCAAGAGAAGAGGCTGAGCCTCAGGACTGTACTTATTACTCCCCAGAGGGAGTTGCTGAAGAACAGCTCCATAGGAGCCAAAGAGTCAGGTACCCTCCAAATCGGGTAACCTATGATCAAATTGGGGCACCCCATTATGAGGCTCAGCAGTGGTCTCGCAGCAGAATGCAGTCCGTCATTGTGATGTTCACTGAAATGTGCAATCTGATCTAGAAATGATAAGTTTAGATCGCATTGATTGTTGCATTTTATTATATAACGATGTTGTGCCATTTTCATTATATAACTTTTGTACATAGTTATATTGAGTTGTGTCCCAAGCGAGGACGTTGGGGTTTCCACCAGGGGGAGGATGTAACCCGGTTCCCCTTCCATTGCGGACCCCCCCCCCCCTCCGAGCACTCACTGCGGCCGGTTGCTGGGGATGCGTGCAGGCGGTTGCCGGGGACGCGACCGCGTTGCGAGGCTCCCGGCAGCTCCCGAAGCAGGGCGCCGCCATTGCGCATTGCCTCGCGCATGCGCGGTAAGACCCAGATGACGGGAGGCATACAGGCAGTTCGCGCATGCGCAGGAGACGCGCACGAGACACTAGCCTACCAGGGACAGGCTCTTGGAAGGGACTACAAGTCCCATGAGCCTCAGGAGCGCCCAACGTGACGCCAGGGAGCCAATAGGGCTGTAGTATCTCCCTGCTCAGGGATAGATACATTTCGCAGGCTTCGAGCACGCTAGAGCACGCTAGTCAGTCGGCGCCAGGAGCAGCTAGGGGAAGGAGGTAGGGTGCAGGAGTCAGTGACTCCCTGCACTAGGCCAGCAGCCCCCTAGGCCCCAGATAGCCCTGAGTCACCAGTAGTTGAGTGTTGTAGGGACAGGCCCCAGGTTAGGAACCCTGCCCCATACTACACAGAGTCAGTTAGGGACACAGCGGACACTGCGCGTCCATCCAGAGGTTTGGGCTCAGACCTCCGCTACCGCTGCAGTAGCCATCCGGGTGGGATCGCCCCGGACGGTAGTTCCTGGATTCGTCAGCCTCCGGATCCTTTGTGAAGCTCCTTGGCAGGCCCGGGCACTGGAGTGCTCGGCAGGAAACTATCAACAAGTGCACCAACGATCCTACATATATTATTGTTACGGGACTAGTGGCTGCGCAGTAACACATATCCTCGCCCTTTAAGGGTGCGGGACATATTGTGTGGGGTTATTGGACACGGGGTGGGATCACACGGTGTAGGTGGGAGCGTCCTGCGAGACGCAGTAGTCACTGTCTCCTCAAGAGAGGGACACCTGTTGATATTATATATGAAAAGTACATGCTATGCAGTAAAGCCAGTTCTGTTTTACAACTGTTTGCTTAATGTGATTGTTTCCTGTGAGGGCCTCCTCCCACTCCGTTGGGATCCCTCACAGGTGGAGGCGTTGCACCACGAGATCGTATTATATGTATGTACCCCAGGCTCCCCAAGCGGAGGCTTAGGGTCCTGAGAGCCACACAGGTTACACAGCAGGTAGTAGCGTCTGTATTCACAGGGAATACCCGTTACATGTATATGTGTATATATGTGTGTGTTGTGTGTGTTTCGCATGGTGTATCTCCCCCTCCTCTCTCACACACGGGGGGCTTGGCATCCTCCCGGACCCACAACCTCCTGGAGCCACCCACCCCCCCCCCCCCTTCCTCTCCTGTGGACCCACAACCTCCACCACCCCTCTCCCCCCGCGCCAAAAAAAGTTCACTGCAGACCGCAGATCGCGGTACAGTGATGTGCATTTGCCGCATGCTTTTTGTGTGTGTACTGTGAGCTGTGAGCTCAGAAGGGGGTGTGTGTGTGTGTGTGTGTGTGTGTGTGTGTGTGTGTGTGTGTGTGTGTGTGTGTGTGTGTGTGTGTGTGTGTGTGTGTGTGTGTGTGTGTGTGTGTGTGTGTGTTTTATTATTTATTAAAAAAAGACACATTGGTAAAAATAAAATATTTATTAACATTGTGCAGACACACACACACACATGTACATACACACACATGCATACATATATATACATTTCAGCGCCGATAAATCCTTCTATTCCCCTTCTTCCCCGCTGTCGGCCAGATGCACGCTCACTGCCGTGCGTGCGTGGGGCCCTTGTATAGAAAGGCTGACTAACCTCAGCCAATTATAAGGGCCTCGCGCACGGCGTAGTGCATGCAGCCACTGTATAACAGCCCTTAGGCTAAGGCCCCGCTCCCTCCGTCAGCGCGCCCGCACTGCAGACAGGCGGGGCGCTGACAGACACAGACCGCGATATGCGGTCTGTAGGGTGTCAGAGCCGGAGCGGGAGGTGGGCGGGAGGGGGTGTGGCTTGAGCGGAGGGACCCGCTACTCCCCCCCCCCCTCCCTCCACGGGCTCGGGCTGCAGGAGGGAGCTGCTGCGGGCTGCTGTAAGGTAAGCTGCTCCCTCCCCCTTCTGCCACAAAAAAAAAAAAAAACACACACACACTACCTTGAGTAGGAAGCTGGCTGATGACAGCTCCCACTCCCGCCGCTGATTGGCTCATCAGCGCACCACGTGACGCGTCACCGCTCGGGATCACAATTTTCTTGAATCCCCTGCCGGCTGACGCGTTACAGTGCGTAGTGAGCCGTCAGTGAGGGGGGACTGGGACCGGCTAGGGAGGATTCCCCTGCTGGTGGGGAACGCTCGCGCGGCCATCCGCGCCGCCGAGCGCAGCGGGTCCCAGCCCTTAGACGGAAGAGTAAGAGACAGAGGGGGGGAGAAAAATACATAGGGGAAGGGGGTAGGGAATTGAGGTAGTGAGGAGGTGTGTAAGAGAAAGAGGGATGGGTTCACAAGGCCGCCAACACGGGGAGGAGGGCATGGTTGGCGCTCTAGTCCTGGGCCCCAGCAAAGCTGTCAGGTCAGATGGCCCTTTAAACACTAAGCACATTCGCATGTCTCAGACAGGTTTGCAACCCTGATTTTCACCATTATCTCTTAGCATAAAATTCTTCTACTGCGACCACGGATTCGCAGTAATGACATTCAAATGAGCACTCCCAGTATGTCACGTTTTGCTTCTTGTCCGTGATATATCAGAATAACACAAGAGTAATCAGTGAAATTTTATGTAGACCGCGTGGCCTAATGGATAAGGCGTCTGACTTCGAATCAGAAGATTGAGGGTTCGAGTCCCTTCGTGGTCGTTTTTTTGTTCTCATAAAAAACAATTTGCTCTTTATGTTTGTACTTCATCTGTATGTGGACGAGACACGAAGGGCACTGCAGCACCAGCACACACCACATGTTCATTATTTTAGGATAGATACAGTGAAAGTTTCCCTTGAAGTTTTTGCTTTAGTTTAGTGTCTGCTGGGACACACTGGGACACATATTAAACCCGGGTGGAACTGTTCCGAACTTGTGCTGTTCTGTTCACTGTGTTTATCAATGTACATATGCTAAAAGTGTTTTTTTTCATAATTGTTTATGTGAGAAAGAGCTCACAAACGAAGGGTAATGCGGTACTGGAGTCATCCACAGTACAAACCAAAAATAATTAGATACTTTCTAAAATTGGCTAAAATATAAAATATTATAAAGAGTTAAACTAAAAAATACTTTAAAGTGGGATAGCTAAGTGTATTGTTACAATAGATGGGTACATAGCCAGAAAACACGAATGTGCTATGTAATCCTACACCATATTACTGTACAGTATATGATATGGAGATATCGAGGGCATTGAAGCATCAATAAATAGCACGTGAATTATTTGGGGAAGGATACAGTGAAAGTTTCCCCTGCAGTTTCTACTGGGACACAGTCTGACACATATTCACTGAGGGTGGAACTGTCCAGAACTTGGATATCTGGTCACTCTGTTATTTAATTTCCATATGTTAAGATTTGTGTAACAGGAAAAAAAACTTAACAGTCCAATTTAACAGAATATAGGTTTAAAAATGAAACTGTCAGAGAAGATATTTCAACCCATCCCTCCACGTGGAGAGCAGAATACAGTTTTTGTTTTTTTTTCCAATGTCACTTTGCATTTTGCTTTGCAAAGCAAGAGCTCATATAAAAGGGTCAATGGGATAGTAAAAACTCAAACTTAAATATAGCTACATTTATAGTTATAAAAGAAGGAAAAATATCCTTTAACCAGGAACATCCCTTTATCATATAAACCTACAGGAATTTTTTTGTCACTGAGCTCCAGTGGCGCAATCGGTTAGCGCGCGGTACTTATATGACAGTAGCTGAGCAATGCCGAGGTT
>NC_134498.1:12183888-12373888 GCF_040206685.1 Ascaphus truei
TTAATGATATCACCTATATAATGATATCATTATAATCTGGAAAGGTGACCAAGATACACTCAGGACATTTTTAGATGGACTAAATATCAATAATTTTTATTTGAAATTTACTTATAACATCAGCCAAACTAGTGTGGAGTTCCTAGACCTACAGTTTTTTATTGAAGGAAGCAAAATACAAACCAAAACATATTTTAAAACAGTTATGTAATTATTACATAAATGCCACGAGCTGTCACAAGAAGAGCTGGCTAGATAATGTACCTTATGGGGAATTTAGACGTCTGAAACGGAATTGTACAAGAAAGGAAGACACAAATTGGGCCTATGAGGCAGAAATTTGTTGAGAAGAAATATCAGACTAAAACGATAAACAGTGCCATCCAAAAAGTAAACAGTCTGAATAGATCCAATATGCTGGAATATAGAAACACTACACAGGTAGATCCAGTAGACAATAAAAAAAATCCTGTTTGTAAACATGTTTAGCACACAATCTAATAAAATCAGAGGAATTCTTAGCAAACATTGGCACGTACTGCAAAAAGATCAATGGCCGAAAGAGATCATTGGCCAGAAACCAGACGTGATCTTTTCAAGGGCTCCAAACTTGAAACAAAGGGGATCATTAGATGTCTCAATTGTAAAGCGTGCAAAAACAACAGGAGACAAGAAAGTAAAATGAAGTAATTCAAAGGGAATATATCCACATTAAATTATGTTATTAAATCAAATATTACATGCAATAGCAAAGGAATCATATATGCACTTGAATGTAGTTGTAAATTGCAATATGTGGGTAGGACTATCCGGAAATTAAAAACACGAATTGGTGAACACATAAGAAACATCACGAATGTATTAGAAACCCACAGTGTATTCCAACATTACAAATTAAAACATGACAGGAACCCTGGATGTCTGAGATTTTGGGGGCTAGAGAAGGTAGCACATACTGGAGAGGAGGGGATTTTATTCAGAAAATGTCCAAGAGGGAAACCTTCTGGATATTCACCTAACAAACACTAGCTCCATTAGGTCTTAATATAGACATGGAAATTGAAGCCTTCCTCTAAAATTTTGTCTATAAGCCTAACTCTATATCTGATTCATAGCAATGTTTTTATAGGTTCAATTGATGGACAATTTGTTCCCTTTGAATGTTGAATTTTTTTAAGGAATCAAGAATACATCGCTTTTATTCATTTTATATGAAGCATTTAAAAGCAGAATGTGTATGCTTATCAGCTTTAACAGCTGTGGGTCATTTGACAGCAGTGTGAATATAACATGCACAGACCAGCAGGCACAGTGTTAATACAGTGGTAACACATTAATGTTACATAGTTATAGTCAGTGGTTGACAAATCACCAAAAAATCTACTCGCCACACAAAAAAATCTACTCGCCACCTAGTACCAAACGTGTGCTGCTTGGGCCCATATTTACTCGCCCGGGGGTTAAATCCACTCGCCCGGGGCGAGCAAATGTATAGGTTTGTCGAACACTGGTTATAGTTACATAGTAGATGAGGTTGAAAAAAGATGTACGTCCATCAAGTTCAACCAATGCTAAATTTAGACAACAGATACTTTATTCTATATCTATACTTACTTATTGATCAAGAGGAAGGCAAATAAAAAAAACCCAGAGTCATATCATCCAATGATATCTCATAAGGGGAAAAATAAATTCCTTCCTGACTCCAAGAATTGGCAATCTGATTAATCCCTGGATCAACATCCTTCCCATGTATACTTATTTGGTATATCTCTGTATACCTTTCCTATCTAAAAAGAGGTCCAACCTTTTTTTGAACAAATCTATTGTATCTGCCATCACAGTCTCCATGGGTAATGAATTCCACATTTTAACTGCCCTTACTGTAAAGAACCCTTTCCTTTGTTGCTGGTGAAATCTCCTTTCCTCCACCCTTAAGGGATGGCCCGAGTCCTTTGTGCTGCCCGTGGGATGAATAGTTCTTTTGAAAGCTCCTTGTATCGTCCCCGAATATATTTGTATAGTTATCATATCCCCTCTTAGACACCTCTTTTCTAATGTAAATAAATCTAATTTAGCTAGCCTCTCCTCATAAGTTAGAATGTCCATCCCCTTTATTAATTTGGTGGCTCTTCTCTGCACTCTCTCTAGTTCCATAATGTCTTTTCTTAGGATTGGTGCCCAAAATTGTACTCCATATTCAAGGTGAGGTCTTACTAATGCTTTGTAAAGGGGCATAATTATGTTGACTTCCCTTCCATCCATTGCCCGTTTGATGCAAGAGAAGATCTTGTTTGCCTTTGCAGCTACTGCATGACTTTGGGCCCTATTGCTAAGCCTGCTGTCTACAAGCACTCCTAAATCCTTCTCCATCAAGGATTCCCCCAATATATCTCCATTTAATTTGTACGTCGCCTTTTAATTCTTGCATCCCAAATGCATAACCTCACATTTATCTGTATGAAACCTCATCTGCCATTTACCTGCCCACGTTTCCAGTCTCTCCAAGTCCTTCTGAAGAGAATTTACATCCTGCTCTGATTGTACTACCTTACACAATTTATTATCATCAGCAAAGATGGAGACCTTGCTCTCGATGCCAACCTCAAGGTCATTAATAAACAAGTTAAAAAGCAGGGGTCCCAGTACCGATCCCTGAGGTACTCCACTCACTCAGAACATCCCCTCTGTTTCTTCTTCCCATCCTACACCTCTTCCTAACTCTCCTCCTGCCTTCCTTGACTCTTTTTCCACTGTCTCAGAGGAGGATGTGTCGCTGTTGATCGCCTCTTCTCCCTCTAACACTTGCCCTCTTGACCCCATTCCCTCCCATCTCCTAAAACCTCTTGCTCCTACTATAATCCCTACGCTCACACACATTTTTAACTCCTCCCTCTGCTCTGGAACCTTTCCATCCTCCTTCAAACATGCAACAGTCATACCATTACTGAAAAACAGCAAGCTTGACCCTACCTGTCTTTCTAACTATCGACCTGTCTCCCTCCTGCCTTTTGCCTCTAAACTCCTTGAACGTCTTGTATTCTCTCGCTTGCTCCATTTTCTCAACACCTATTCTCTCCTAGACCCTCTACAATCTGGCTTCCGCACTGCTCACTCCACGGAAACAGCCCTCACTAAAATAACTGACGACCTCCATGCTGCCAAAGACAGAGGTCATTACACTCTGCTCATATTACTCGACCTCTCTGCAGCATTTGATACTGTGGATCACCCTCTTCTCCTTCACATTCTCCACACTCTTGGTATTCAGAACAAAGCTCTATCCTGGATCTCATCCTACCTCTCCCATCGTACTTTCAGTGTCTCTTCTGCTAACACCTCCTCCTCCTCTATTGATCTCTGTGGGGGTACCCCAGGGCTCTCTTCTCTTTTCTCTGTACACACTCTCTCTAGGTGACCTAATAACATCTTTTGGGTTTAAATATCACCTCTATGCTGACGACACACAAATATACTTTTCAACACCCGACCTTACACCTGCTATACAGACCAAAGTTTCTGAATGTCTCTCTACTATATCATCCTGGATGGCCCTCCGTCGCCTTAAACTCAACATGGCTAAAACAGAGCTCCTCATACTTCCTCCCAAACCTGGCCCTACTACCTCCTTCCACATTACTGTTGGAACTACGATCATTCACTCAGTAGCCCAAGCACGCTGCCTAGGGGTCACACTCGACTCCTCTCTCACATTCGCCCCTCACATTCAAAACATTTCTAAAACTTGTCGCTTTTTCCTCCGCAATATAACAAAGATACGCCCTTTCCTCTGTTGCTCGACTGCTAAAACTCTGAGTCAGGCCCTCATTCTCTCCCGTCTTGATTACTGTAACCTCCTGCTGTCCGGCCTTCCTGCCTCTCACCTGTCTCCCCTACAATCTATCCTAAATGCTGCTGCCAGAATCACTCTCTTTCCTAGATCTGTCTCAATATCTCCCCTCCTGAAATCCCTCTCCTGGCTTCCGACCAAATCCCGCATCTCACACTCCATTCTTCTCCTCACTTTTAAAGCTTTACACTCTTCTGCCCCTCCTTACATCTCAGCCCTAATTTCTCGTTATGCACCATCCAGACTCTTGCGTTCTTCTCAAGGATGTCTTCTTTCTACCCCCTTTGTATCTAAAGCCCTCTCCCCCCTTAAACCTTTTTCACTGACTGCCCCACACCTCTGGAATGCCCTTCCCCTCAGTACCCAACTAGCACCCTCTCTATCCACCTTTAAGACCAACCTTAAGACACACTTGCTTAAAGAAGCATACGAATAGCACTGTGAACATTCTGAACACATGATACATAAAGCTTGGTCCCCTGCAGACGCACTTACCAGAACTCCTTCCTACTGTCTCTGTACGTTCTCTCTACCTACCAATTAGATTGTAAGCTCCTCGTGGCAGGGACTCCTCTTCCTTAATGTTATGTTTATGTCTAAAGCACTTATTCCCATGATCTGTTATTTATATTATCTGTTATTTATTCGATTACCACATGTATTACTACTGTGAAGCGCTATGTACATTAATGGCGCTATATAAATAAAGACATACAATACAATACACTTTAGCCCAACCTGAAAAAGTTCAATTTATGACAACCCTCTGTTGTCTATCCTTTAACCAGTTTTCAATCCACGTGCATATATTATTACTGAGTCCAATTTTCTTTATTTTGTACACCAACCTTGTGTGAAACCATATCAAAAGCCTTTGCAAAATCTAAGTAAACCACAACAACTGCATTACCCTGGTCTAAATTCCTACTTACTTCCTCAAAGAAACAAATAAGGTTAGTTTGGCAAGATCTATCCTTCATAAATCCATGCTAACTATTACTAATTATTTTGTTTTCCATTAGGTATTCCTGAATATTATCCCGTATTAAACCTTCAAGTAGTTTCTCCACTAATGGTCAGGCTTACAGGTCTGTAATTTCCCGGTTGTGATCTAGCTCCCTTTTTAAATATAGGCACCACATCTGCTTTACGCCAATCTTGTGGTACTGAGCCTGTGGAAATGGAGTCCTTGAATATTAAATATAATGGTTTTGCTATTACTGAGCTTAACTCCTTGAGAACTCTTGGATGTATGCCATCGGGGCCAGGTGCCTTACTTACTTTAATTTTTTCAAGTCGCTTATGAACTTCTTCCTCAGTTAACCAATTGGTCATTAATATGGAGGTTGTGGCTTCCTCCTGCGGCACTACTATTGAACTTGATTTTTCCCTGGTAAACACAGTCTTGTCTTTTTAAGGAATCAAGAATATACCTCTTTTACTAATTTTATATGAAGCATTTAAAAGCTAAATGTATATGCTTATCAATTTGAACAGTTGTGGGTCATTTGGCAGCAGTGTGAATATAACATGCACAGACCAGCAAGCACAGTGTTAATGCACAATGAAGGGTATAGAACCATAGTTGGGAGGAGTCAGGATTGGACTGCTATAAAAAGACTGCATTACCCAACCATATGACATCACTGAAGAAGCCAAACCTGGCGAAAGGCGTTTGATGTTGATGCTTTTTGAACATTTGGAGCCACCATATCTCCAGGGATTGTCAACTGCCCAATCAGCACCGGGAACCAGTGGAGAGACCGGCGCATGCGCTGTGCGGAGACGCGAGCAGGGAGAGACAGACCAGACTGTGCACAAGCCTGGAGAAGCCTCCGATTGCCATGGGACTCTGCGAATAACGGAGGGCTGAAAACGGATGACTACAACAGTATCCCAACGTGGCGGTACTGTTCAAAGACACTAAAAGCTGCCAAACCAAATCACATACTTCTTGTGTGGTTGGTCGTTTGTGGGTGTATTTTTATCTTTATTTATTTTATTGTCATTAAACTCTATTATGCTATGCCTTTCTCCATTTCATCTTTCAAGATCGCAGCAGAAAGGATATAGAATACAAGCAACAAGAACCATACACAGGCAAGTGTTAAGTTCTCTGTTTTAAGCTTCCTACTATCATCCATGGTGATATCAACCTATATTATACCACTTGTTTGTGGTGTGTTTTGTTTTCCTGTTTTTCTCCCTATATACCAAGGAGAAGAAGGAATAATACCACGCACTGGAGGACTCTATTCTTATCTGACGTTTCATGTGTGGAGGACTTTGAATAGCCTCCTGGGACTCTGTTTGCGGGACAACAAGTATTTTATTGCATTTAATTGGTCTGTATTGTGTTATTAGATTGGCACCACTTCTCCACCTTCCTCTTTTCAGTGTGCTCTGCTGCAGTAGGCATATTCAATCAATCACAGCTGATCTCTGCCTTTAATATCAATGCTTTCCAGCCTCCTTTGCCAGCTGGCAAAATCAGAGGTTAGCTCTTCATTCTGCTATACTTTGTTCCCAGCTTAACTGCAGACTGTTTTTAACAAAACCAGGCACATTTGACTGTGTTGCATTCTGTTTCCTTGGTTGAGAATGCTGCCGACTACGCGTGCCCCAGCATGTCACTTCACTTTCACCTACTCCTGGAGAAATCATTCCAGCAGCTAACCTTGGTGATCGCCATTTTCTCTACACCTTCGGCCCAGATGTTCCCACACCATTTACCGTTCCCTGCCCCCTTTCCTTTCCAACCAGTAATCCTTTAGCACTCGTCTAAAGAATTGGTCAGCTAGTTTTATCTGCTACAAAATGGTGCCCCTTCTCCCTCTACCAAGGTTAAATGGATTACCTGCGCCGCAATTCCATGATCGTCTTCAGCAAAATGTGATGTGTACCAGTACTGTGCAAAGCAGTGCACTCCTTAGCCCACCCACAGCTGATGGCATTCAGCCACTGTCCGGCACAATTCATTTTCCGGATCTTACATTTCTTTAACATATGCATATAGCATTACTTCCCTTAGAATGCCTGAGGAAGGGGCAGTGCAGCAGCCATGGCTCCTCACAGGATTCCCCCACACGTGTATTTTCCAATCCTGTATGCTGCTGTACCCCACGAGTTAAAGGATGTTGGACCTTTGTCTGCTTTGCCCATCCTGTGATTAGCATTTTCTACTTACATTTCTATTTCACTAATCTGCTGCTAAAATGGAAATACTTAGCGTAAAATAGTTTGAGGATTTCTTTCAATATCTTTGTATCTGCAAAGTATACTGTATTTGCTTATGTTAGTGACTATGCTCCATTCATTGTTTTTAATGTTAAATGTACACTCAGATCCTACAAGAAAATATATTATTAGTACAGTACATTAATTGCAAAGGGGAATTGTGTTTAGCAGCACCCTGTCAGCACACATTTTCAGGACATCATTTTATTACAACATAAAACCTAACAGTGTGTAGAAAAAAAAAAAAAACATGTATGAAACATACAGTTGGATTTACAAACATTACACAATGTGTGAGTAGTAAACAGTATATTTCTAATGAACCATTTCAGCATTTTCTCCACAGTGTTCCATTAAATCTTTTACTATTGCCTTGGATTTTCAGTTAGGTGATTCTGAATACCCTTACTTCCCACATCAGTGACGAGAAGGTTTCAGTGCCAGATCACAGGATATATCACATCTTTAAAAGTCTCCCTGCATTATTAGCATTGCATTTTCGTCCAAATCGCTAGCAGTCAGTCCATCATTTTAAGTGCAATTTGGTTGCTCTGGAAAATATACCATTTTTATGCCAGGGTTACTTTTTAACATCACTAAAAAAACTGCAAGTAAAATACAACTATACTAACAAGTTCCATGGATATCACAGTCTACCATTGAGATGCAAGAGGTAAAATGATGCTGCGGTTGTGTTTGTAGAGAAATGTTGATAGCTTTATGCTCTGGTTGCTGTTACTGAACAGTGCAGCAGATGCATGACTGATTTCACACTTCATTCGGCTGTGTATGGTAGCTTTATGATATGCGTGCTCTGATGCTTATTGAGGTGTTGCTTCTGGCTGAAACATTCCCCACACTCAACACACGTGTATGGCCTCAAACCCAAATGAGTTTTCTGATGTCGAACAAGCCCCGAGTATCCGCTGAAGTTTTTGTCACATTGAGTACACTGGTACGGCCTTTCTCCTGTATGTATGCGTTGGTGCTTGATAAGAACAGAGTTATACATGAAGCTCTTCTGACATTCGGTACACTGATACGGTCGCTCACCGGTGTGGGTTCTTTGGTGTTGAACAAGGTTCCATTTCTGAGTGAAACTTTTTTCGCACTGAGTACATTTATAGGACTTTCCTCCAGTGTGCGTTCGCCTGTGTTTTGACAATCCTGTGCTGTCACGAAAGGTCTTACCGCACAGAGCACATTTGAAAGGTCTATCTACTTTCGGCTTGGTTTGCTGTAGACTTAGGTAGGCTTTCTCGTTAGTCCTGATCTCAAATTTATCACAGGGGTAGGGTCTCTCTCCACTGTAAGTGCCTTGTTGAACTATTAAACTGTGTAAGATGCTAAACCCTTTTTCACTTTCTCTGGGTTTATGTAGTCCAAACTGTGAAGGTTTCCGATGATACCAATGGGAACTGGCCTGTCTGTTGAAGGGTTGCCCACTTTCAGATAAGAAGTTATTTTCTGTAGGTATCTGGGACTTCAGGGCCTCTGTTTTTAGATGTTGTAGCAAGTTTCCATGCGGTCTTTCCTTAGTTTTGCTGCATGTGACAAACTCTGTGAAGTTAAGAAGAGAACTGTCAGCACATTGAAGGCCATCAATCTAGAATAATTCACTATTGTTTATGTCAGACCAACTCACAAATCCTGAAAGTTCTAGTGTACATGTATGTATATCTTTATTTATACAGCGCCCACAGCTGTACTTGGCGCTTTACAAGAGATAGTACAGGGAATTATAGTACAATAAGTGCAACAAACAAGATCAGACAATAAGAGACAGGGATTTCCTTTCCTAGAGTTTACAATCTTAGGCCTCGGCTATAGTGGAAGCGAGCGTGCGCACGCCTCGGCGCAGCGCACGTTTGCCTGCAGCAGGAGAGATTTCCTGTCCTGCAGGCAGAGGCGTCTCGGGTGTGTATTGGGGGTCACGGCTGTGACGTCACGGAACTGGTTCACCCTCATTGGGTGACCCGGCCGTCGTGCGGGAAATTTAAACTTGTTTGTAGCTCAAAGCAACGGTCTCCCCGTCGCGCATGTGCTCGCGCACACTGTACCAAAATGCATTGTCGTCCTAGTGTTTGTTTTTGGCGCAAGCTACGTAGCTCGCGCCGTCTCCTGCACTATGGACACAGCCTAAGTGGTATGATGTGAGAGTTACAGAGACAAAAGCTAAACACACAAGAGTCAAGATAAATGCAACTTGGGATGCCCCAACTCTATGGGAACAAGAGCAACAAACAGGAATTGTGGTTGGTGCTTCAAGCAGACAAAACCTAGTCAGGGTAACTGCGTATAGAACAGAAGGGAAGCCGAGCACACCAAAAGAAATGCAATCATTTATAAAAAGTACATTTAATTGACTGATTACGGTCACAAACCATCCAACGTTTCGGTGTACAAACAGGGAAGATGGTGTTTGTACACCGAAACGTCGGATGGTTTGTGACTGTAACCAGTCAATTAAATGTACTTTTTATAAATCATTGCATTTCTTTTGGTGTGCTCGGCTTCCCTTCTGTTCTACATAGAGTTACAGAGACAGCAGGTGAGGGAATAAGTGCAGTTGATGGCAGCGCTTGACCACAATGGTCAGTAGGAGTGACTGTGGGTGACAGTAGCCAGACGGAATTTCCTTGTGGATAACATTCACTTTGCCTTTAAAGTGTTTGGCAAAGGCTTGAAGAGAAGTGAAAGAAGGATGGAAGGTGGGAGGTGGTCGGAGGAGGAAGTCAAATACAGAGAAAAGACCGTGTGAATTGGATTGGTGAGTTTTGACGAGTGAGTAAAAGTAGTGTTTGAATTTAGAGAAAGCAGAGTGAAAACAGAAGAGTAGACATTTATAGTGCAGAAAATCAGCCGGACTGAGATTTCTACCAAAGGCGTTCAGAGAACTGAGTGCAAGTGCGAAGGAAGCGTGCTTGTGAATTTAGCAAAGGCAGTGGGTTAGAGACACAGGTTTCTTCAAGAGCAGGTGTGTATATGGCTGGGTCCAGGATTTGAAGACATATCTCCAGCAGCAAGGAGGAGCGAGCGAAAGAGCGAGCGAGCGAAAGAGCGAAAGAGAGAGAGAGCGAGCGAGATGCGGTGAGAAGAGTATTTGTGATGGTGCTTTTTACTGGTGGGTGAAGAAGTTGCTGGGCACAGACAAAGCTGGAGGGAAGGAGAGATGAGGAAATGCAGATAGGAGGAGAGCGGGAAAGGTGGAGAGAATAGAAAGGTTTAGAAAGGAGTGAGAAAACTACTAACAAAAAAGGAATAGGGAGGGCATAATGAGATGCAGGTAGTAGGGAAAGAAAGGTAGGAGGACATGGAGTAGGAGTTGAAAGAGCAGGTGTATAAATGGCTTTGTATTACTGAAGGTTAGACAGCAACTAAGACAATTAGGGGCCAATGCTATAAGCCTTGATAAGACACTTATTGAGGCCTTTTCAACAAAAAGGCCTACTGCTATTCAGTAAGCCTCGATAAGTGGCCGATAAAATGTTTTGTGCATTTTTTTTTTATCCCCCCCAAAAAAAAAATGCTGGGCGAGCCGTGATAAGCCACTTATCTGCAGGTTGTCACATTCGTGCAATTCTAGTAACCTCAAGAAGGTTATCAGGGCTAACCAGGGCTCTAGAATGGCGATGTCCTCTGAAAATCCTCCCGCCAGAAAAAGTTGGCATGAAGGTGGCGAGAACCTGCCAATAAGGCAGCGAGAGAGCACTTTGAAAAATAAATGCATTTTTCCTGCCTCAGATTGATGCCGGGAGTCTCCGGAGCTGATACCGATTAATATCAGCACCGGAGACCCCCGGCATGAATCCCATGCAATAAAAATGCATTTACAGACAACTTCATTATCTTAGCGGCTAACCGCTAAGGCAATGAAGGGGTTAACTAGTGGTGCCAGGTTTATTATGGGTAGCGGGGGTGGGTGAAGGTGGTATTTGGCCCTTGGTGGGTGTTTAGGCCCTGCGGGGGGGGGGTTGCAGGTGGAGTTAACTCCTTCATTACCTTAGCAGGTGATAACCGCTACCATCCAGGAGGCCTAACCACCCACCACGGGACCACTATACCCACCGTGTACCATTGATTGGCATAGTGGTATGTCATACCAATATAATATGGGCATGATAAACCACTATAGCAGTCAATGGTCACACTAATAAAAAAAAGCATGACGGCCAAAATACACAATAATAAAAGATATACACAAGCACCTAACCACCCCAATTAAATAA
The DNA here is from genome assembly GCF_040206685.1 of Ascaphus truei. Classification (NCBI taxonomy): domain Eukaryota; kingdom Metazoa; phylum Chordata; class Amphibia; order Anura; family Ascaphidae; genus Ascaphus; species Ascaphus truei. The sequence goes on from NC_134498.1 coordinate 12,195,205, forward strand.
ATAAAAGCACTAGCCAACAAAACAATTAATGAATATAAACCATTAGCCAACAAAACAAATCATTGAAACCTCTAACCAATCCTAAAATGTACTAAAAAACAAGGCATCCAAATTCAAAACAATTTAATTCAAACAATAAACAGATAATGAAAAAATAACAATCAATAGAAAACAAGCATTTGCAAAAAATGCATTGGCTGTATCTGTACCCTCACAGATTAATACATTGTCAATGGGCAAGCAAATCCATCAAAATAAATACAATAAAAAAAACAATTTCATACATTAAATATTTTACTTACCTGTAGAAGTCTTCGCCCTCTGAATCCCTGCGTATCTGGAAGCTCTCGTACCGCGGCGTCATCACCCACAATCCAACGCCATCCACCTTGAATACCAGCATCAGGTAACAAAAAACCAGCAAACTTTTATCACGTCTTCTATCTTCATCTGTAATTATTTTTATCTTTTCATGACAGTTCTTTCTTCATCTGTCAATCAAAAGCCCCATGGTAAATCCACAACAGGATGTCGTCTCGTCGGCTTCTGGAGGTAAAATGAGACATACAGGCCATATATATGGCCCGTGATGTCACATTTTAGGGTCAGATGGTACAGCTCCAATCCGACTGGACGCTGTATCATGTGGCTTTTTTTTTTTTATAAGGAGGTGACGTCATCTCCAAGGGAGGTATGTCACATCTTTAAAACCACACCGTATTACAGGCAATGGGATTGAAGACAATCCCATTGCTTGCTTTACCATGTGATGGGTCACATTAGTTCAAAAGGATGTGACGTCATCCCTTAAAGTGATGTCACATCGTTTAGAACTAATGTGACCTATCACATGGTACAGCAACCAATGGGATTGTCTTCAATCCCATTGGGTGTAATACCATGTGATATAGCCATGTGGTTTCAAAGATGTGACATACCTCGCATCCTAAAAAATAAAAAAAAGAAGCGGGCACATGACAGCGTGATATATACCATGTATAGTGATATACAGCGTGATATAATACCATGTGATATAGCCATGTGGTTTCAAAGATGTAACATACCTCGCATCCTAAAAAATAAAAAAAAGTGATATATACAGTATATAGTGATATACAGCGTGATATAATACCATGTGATATAGCCATGTGGTTTCAAAGATGTGACATACCTCGCATCCTAAAAAATAAAAAAAAGAAGCGGGCACATGACAGCGTCCAATCGGATTGGAGCTGTACCATCTGACCCTAAAATGTGACATCACAGGCCATATTTAAGGCCTGTATGTCTCACTTTACCTCAAGAAGCTGATGAGACAACATCCTGTTGTGGATTTACCATTGGGCTTTGGATTGACAAATGAAGAAAGAACATTAAAGAAAAGATAAAAATAATTACAGATGAAGATAGAAGACGTGATAGAAGATTTTTTTTTACCTGATGCTGGTCTTCAAGGTGGATGGCTTTGGATTGCGGGTGATGACATCGCGATACGAGACGTTGCCGATACACAGGGATTCGGAGGGTGAAGACTTCTAAAGGTATGTAAAATATTGAAGGTATGAAATTGTTTCTTTCAGGTTTTTTTTATTGTATTTATTTTGATGTATTTGCTTGCCCATTGACTGATAATGTATTAATCTGTGAGGGGTATGTGGGTGTGTAGCACACCAAAACAATGCAAATAAATGCAAGGAAAAATTAGATACTTGCGCACAATGCCGGAGCTCCTGGTTCAAGGATGGCCTATCTGCAGCAATTAATCTGTGAGGGTACAGATAAATACAGTGACAGCCAATGCATTTTTTGGCAAATGCTTGTTTTCTATTGATAGTTATTTTTTCGATTTCTGTTTATTGTTTGGATTAAATTGTTTTGAATTTGGATGGCATTTGAGGTCTGGGGACCCCGTTTCCAGAGATACAGGCCCCGTTATGGGGTGCCGGTATCTTCTATGCATTTAAAATGTCCTGCGTCACATGACCGTGGGAATAAAATGCATAGGAAATACCGGCACCTCATAGCATGGCCTGTATCTCGAGAAGCAGGGGGTCTCCGTGGCTGAAATCAACGCGGTTCTGCTCCGGATACCCCCTGCTCATCTACACTAGTATTAAAAATGTATATTAAAAAGTTTTGATCGCTGGCGAGATATGTGCAGGGAGAGAAGAAAAAAGGGGGAGAAGGTAGCGCTAAACACCTTTACAGTTATGGATCTCCTGATAAAGTACACTTAAAAACCCAAAGTAATAAATGAACCTAAAAACACCAGTAAAAACAACAATGAAACCAATAAAAGTCCAATGTTTAAGTCCTGCTGCCAAAGTCCAAATCAGAGAGTCTGACAAAAGAAATTTGGACATTCCGGCGCAAAGGGCTGCAACAAAGAAATATGTAGAAATACATGGAAGAGAAAAAAGCAGCTAAACGTAGTATACACTCATAAGATACGGGTAGATACATAAAAGAAATACTTAGCTCAATAAAATAATGTTCTCAGCGATGCTTGATGTGTAGACTCCTTCTGCAGTCTTCAAATGGTGGAGGACTGCATCTTATTGTAGGAATACAGAGAACAGCATAGCATAATATCATTTTAATAGACACTGTAAAAGAAATTACGTTTGCAAACTCACCGACTGGTCTTGATTTTTGTGCAGTTGAATATTTAGCTTTCCAGTATGGCACTACAGGAGGCCTCTGTCCAGGCACTGTATCTGCAACTCACTCCGTCAGGGCTAGTAGGATCCTCCCTCAGGGGCCGTCCGCTCCCCTCAGCCAGGACTGCAGCAGCCCACACACGAAAGGAGGGAAAACTATACTCTCACCCTGGGCAGTGGTCTGGTTCACTCGATTCCCGTGCCCGAGATCTTGCCGAGCTCCGTGTCCCGGCTCCACTTCCGGGTATGACACGTCTAGTGACGTCAATGTCAAACTACGGTGGCTCAACTAGGACACCCCACGCGTTTCGCGAAGTTCATTCGCTTCATCAGGGGTACCCTGTGAACCAGAGCGCAGCCCAGGGTGAGAGCTTGGACTGCAGCAGCCCACACACGGAAGGAAGGAAATCTACACTGAGGGGAGCGGACGGCCCCTGAGGGAGGATCCTACTAGCCCTGACGGAGTGAGTTGCAGATACAGTGCCTGGACAGATGCCTCCTGTAGTGCCATACTGGGAAGCTAAATATTCAACTGCACAAAAATCAAGACCAGTCTGTGAGTTTGTAACCGCAATTTCTTTTTAAGTGTTTATTAAAACGGTATTATGCTATGCTGTTCTCTGTATTCCTTCAATAAGATGCAGTGCTCCACCATTTGAAGACTGCAGAAGGAGCCTACGCATCAAGCATCGCTAAGAACATTATTCTATGGAGCTAAGTATTTCTTTTCTGTATTTACCCACATCTTATTTGAGTGTATAATACATTTAGCTGCTTTTTTCTCTTCCATATATTTCTACATATTTCTTTGTCACAGCCCTTTGCACCGGAACGTCCAAATTTCTTTTGCGCAGGGAGAGGCGGCTCTCTGTGCAGCTGAAAGAAATCGCCGGCTAAGGCCTTTTCAGAGAGGAGATTATCACGCCGCCGGCTACTTGCCCATTTTGGGAATTTTGCTATCAAGGCTTTCTCAACACCGTGATCGCATGGGCCTCAGTCTTTAGGTGTGCAAGAATTGTCAGAGCATTTAGAAGGCCAAGTTCTCTCAGTTGCAGGGTTGTTGATAAAGTGCAGAATCCAGCTCTTTTACTGTTCACCTCCAATTTTAACTCCACACACTTCATATGTGACACAGCCATATACATGCAACACATCATTTGCTTTTGTTAAAATAGAGTTTTAGCCGTAGTTCTAGAGTATTGACCTTTTTTTATTGGCCAGAAAAGGAGTTCTGCAGGCACACATCCTGAGGGTCAAAAAATAAGTAAATACCAGTGCTCCTAGACGTAGGGAAAGCCCGGCAAATCCCATGGAGTACTGGAGTACAAGAACAGCAGGGCACAGACTTTGCATGAAGAATATTTAATCCAGCCAAAGTAACCAACGTTTCGACTGCCACGCAGTCTTCATCAAGGTGAGGGCTATACAACATCAAATAAAGTACAGTATATATCTGGACAACAACCTACCTCTCACGGCAGCTGCCCCACGGCACCAAACTCGCACTCCCATGATGTCACGGCACCGGTGACACCCCGTGCGCCTCCTACGTGTCAGCGTCAAAACAGAGCCCAAGCATGGCCCCCATGGAGACGCAACTCTCCGTGGCAACCATGCAGAGAGGCGGGGAACAAACCCCACAGAAGAGAAAAGAACAGCCAAATGGAGTCAAATTATAAATGAAAATGTGATCAACCGCCAGTAACTAGGTATAGCCCTCACCTTGATAAAAAAAAGACTACATGTCAGTCGAAACATTGGTTTCTTTGGCTGGATTAAATATTCTTATTGCAAAGTTTGTGCCCTGCTGTTCTTGTACCCCTTTTTTATTGGAACACACAAGCTCTTCCTTCCTGACAGAAATCTTTTTCATTCTGATTCACAAAGTTCCCATACTCAGATGGGGAAAAAGTCTCATTTTAGATTACACTTCCCATCTCCGACACATGGGGATATCAATATATCCCTGTTTGATGGGGCTACTTCAATGTATATTGTTTGCTAAGCAAATGGTTGTTTAAGCGTTTGGAAGTACATCGGGATATTTAGTATAATTATTCAGTGCAGCATATTAATTCACAAAAAAATGTATAGAGATAGACATCTTTATCCACTGGACAAAATGCTGACCTTATAGACAATGGAAACATATTCAGCAGTCTCACCTTTGCCTTCTCTTACTTCAGTTGGGTCTGTCTGTGTCCCCTTATCATTTTTTAGTAGAAAGTGATCAGAATCAATACCTTGAGATCCTTTAAGAAAATACATTTCTGCATTAAATTTTGTAAATGGTAGAAACATCAAGCCATTAAAAAAATATTGGTTACACGTCTATAATAAAAAAAGACGTCACCCGTCTCTGTAGCCCTTGCGAAAGTTGTAATTTGAGCTTTGGAGACGTCTCTTGCTACAAGGGGAGTGACGTCAGACAAGGGGGAAGGCAGAGGGGCGGAGACAAGAGCAAAGGGGAAGGCAGAGGGGCGGAGACAAGAGCAAAGGGGAAGGCTGAAACGGAGAGGAGTTGTAATTTCTGTTTGTATGCTGAATTTACTTTAAATTACGGGAGCATTTACTATTTTAAAGTTGTTAATATAGTGTGTTTCACTTGACAGACAATCACACATCCCACCCCCCCAATTCCACACACACACACACACACACAACCCCACCCCACACACATCCCCCACATTCCCCCCACACACACACACACATCGGCGCGCACACACACACACGCGCGCACACTCACATCACGCATCCCCCCGCACGCGCATCACGCATCCCCTCCGGGCGCGCACACACACGCACATCACGTATCCCCCCGCGCGCACATCATGCATCCCCCCCGCGCGCGCACATCACGCATCCCCCCCGCACGCGCATCACGCATCCCCTCCGGGCGCGCACACACACGCACATCACGTATCCCCCCGCGCGCACATCATGCATCCCCCCCGCGCGCGCACATCACGCATCCCCCGCACGCGCGCACACACACGCACATCCCCCCTGCGCACACACGCACATCCCCCCCCGTGCGCACACACGCACATCCCCCCCCGTGCGCACACACGCACATCCCTCCCGCGCGCACACACACACATCCCTCCTGCGCGCACACACACATCCCTCCCGCGCGCACACGCACACGCACATCCCTCCCGCGCGCACACGCACATCCCTCCCGCGCGCACACGCACATCCCCCCGCGCACACGCACATCCCCCCGCGCGCACGCACATCACGCACCCCCCGCGTATCCACACAAACACCACACACCCTCTCCCTGCATCAGAAGCTATCTGATTGGTTTATAGCCTGTCACATGGTGAGACCGTCGCTGTAAAAATCAAATTCCACTGACTACAGAGATTTAGGTCGCTCCTACTATAAGCGCATGCAACGGATTCCATGAATTTTTGACGAGACGTCGCCGGCACTATAAGCGCAGCCTTAAGGTTGGAGGGCAGGAGATTTCACCAGCAACAAAGGAAAGTGTTCTTTACAGTAAGGGCAGTTAAAATGTGGACATTACCCATGGAGACTGTGATGGCAGATACAATACGTATCTTCTAAAAGAAGTTGGGCATCTTTTTAGAAAGGAAAGGTATACAGGAATATACCTAATAAGGAAACGTTGGAAGGGTGCTGATCCAGGGAGTTATGAATGCCAATATTTGGAGTCAGGAAGAAATTTAATTTTCCCCTTATGAAAAATTGTTGGATAAGGCTTCACTGGTGTTTTTTGTTTGCCTTCCTCTTGATCAATATACTGTAAGTACAAATATAGAATAAGTATCTGTCGTCTAAATGTAGCATACGTTTAACTGGTGAGATGGCATGAGATGGTGTGGTGGTCAGTTGGCATGGGGAAGGTTGGCGTGCGGGACGGGTCAGTTGACATGCGAGAGGTTTTAGCAGGGGGGAAAAAGGGGGTTTTGGTCAGTAGAGAGATAGCTATTTATGTGCTATTAATTATGACTTTCTAGAGACCAACATATGTCCTGTGTGGGCTCGTTCTACTATTGTTAACTTTGTTTTGTGCATAGTATTGCAATACACCTGGCAGGAAGCTAAGAACATTAAATATTACAGGAATAAAAACAGGACTGGTTATATGCTATGAGACCAGAAAATAGAAGCATGTGAGGAAAACCTGTAAGCTGCATAGAAAACTGTGAATAGCTAGATAATGTAAATATTGAAATGCGATATCAAATTGTGCATGTCTCATCGTATTCTGGGTCCAAAAATCTGCAACGTTACTAACAATTTGCAAAAGATGTTAGAAAAAGTTTCTTACATTTCACAGAGGCTCGAGCAAAACATTGCACAATGCAACCAAACTATTCTTTACATTTTAACAGACCCCTGACACACACACACACACACACACACACACACACACACACACACACACACACACACACACACACACACACACACACACACACACGTAATATGATTCATTCTCACTAACTGGTGGGCCAATTATTATCCTGCCTAGTCTTCGTACTCTGTTGCTATCTTGCACTATCCTTGTGCATATGTACAAATTGAAAACCAAAACATCCCTGTATATAACAATGACACATGTATGCACATATTTACTAAACAGTGCTCAGTCGCTACACACATTATGACCATGTACTAAAATGCCCCACTTGATAAACCTGTGATAAGTGCTTTAGTATGTACGATCTGAAATTATTATCATGGAGCAAATCATTTATTACTTCATTAGTACTAGAGAGGAACTAAATCCACGTTAACACCTTATATAAAACTTGCCATAGTCCTTGTTACATTCAAGATACGGTTGTCCTTTACGCTGTATGGCTGTACGGTGTCAGTCTTCCTGCATGGAAGGGGTTTTACAGACTACGACATCTTAGTAAATATGACCCTTTATGAACCATTTAAGTGAATAGGACTGTAAGGTATCTTCCAGCACAGAAAGTCTCTTATCGAGGATCACTTTTTGGTAAATGCAGCCCTAACACTTATAGAGCTTGTGCAGCCTGATTTAGATTTGCTCTCATCTTTCAATAGTGCTTCTGGGATTAATGCACCCAATTTATGCACACTGCACCAGGAGTTTTATACTCTGCTTTCAAGAACTCTAAGCATTATTCTTCAATTAAAACTGGCTTAATCAAAACGCTAATGTTTGTTCCGCGAACCCATAAATAATACAGCTTATTGTCAACCCAACAGACTATTGCTAACAGAAGTGTGTGACTGATCCCATGCAGTATAGTGCCCTGAGCTCGCGAGGGGAACATGCTTAATAAGGGCCCAACCTCCACCTCAGTGTGTGCAGGCAACATGGGTGATATAGCTGTTAATTACTGCGGAAGCTTCCAAAGTCACACCCCACAATGGTGTGGATGCAAAGCATTGTGGGTAACATTGGAAGCTCCTGCTGTAATTGATAGCAATCTCACCCCCCCATACCCACTAAGGTGTAGTTATGGGTCTTAAGTGAGCAGTCCCAACATGGGATCTCAGCAACCCCCTCACTGCCTGGGATCTGCCATTACATTTTTTGGGTGGTGGGCTCCCTGCAGACACCTCACAAACCCTCTGTGCTAAACTGTAGACAAAGGCAATGAAGCATGCCAACGCTGCCTCCTAGTGGTAGTCATCACTACACAACGTATTTCACGCACCGTTACAGTTTAACATGTACTCTGTACTCGGTGTGAGTTATCTGCTACTCTGTGTGCTTGCACAGAGTCTCATTATCAGGATTTACTTTTATTTTTAAAGCTTCGCACTACTAGATCATTTCATCTTTGGAGGTGATAGAAACTCTGGGTGTTAGATTGTGATAATACCAACACATACATGCAATATATTACATTTATCATATTTCTGAATAATGCAATAACACCTACACCTATAGAAAAAACACCTACACACACTTTCATCTTCATTTCATTAATAAACACTTCACTGATCTTCAATGCGTCTGCAGCACTAGGTTTAACCATGTCCCTATGTAACTCACCTGCAATAGGTCTTTGTGTAGCTTCCTTGTCAGGATTGCCAGCTGGAATACGATTGTTCTGAATTCTTATTAAAATGTTAGGTTTGGCCCCCGAATGACCTGTCAAAGTGTAGAAGAAATGAATTAACTTTAGTAATATCCCTTATGTCAAAGATTTTTCACAAACAGCGCAATTATGCTTTGATTGCAAAAAGACGTCATGGAAAAGTGATATTGAAAAGAGACTGTACTAACAGTAGGAAGATAATATTTACATCCTGTATTAATGGATGGACAACTTCAGTACCCAACTTCTTTAGAAGCACCAATCCTTCAACATGTATTTTGTTTTATGTTATCTGATCCGGGCATCTAATCCATGTAACACCCTTCCAATCTCCTCCAGCAACTTCTGAGGACACGCCCGTTGCTGGTAATATAAACTTAATTTGTTGTCATCTATGTGAAAACTACAAACATGGCTTTGGTTTCTTTAAAATAAGGTTGCAACGTCATCTTCTGATGCTTTCTGTTGGTCGTTGGCCCAAGCCTGCCCCCACCCCCAGGCATTATGTGCCCCCTGGGCAAGTGTTCTTGCCTGGTGCCAGCATCTCAGGAACCGGCGAGACCCCGGCCTCGGATCCTAGACTTAATTATCACAGTGTAAAATCGGACATTACAGGCATAAATAGAGAACATTTTTTTAACTCCCACCCTACACACTCCCACCCTACACACTCCCACCCTACACACAATGTGCACAGCATCGCGCCTTCCTAAACACAGGTATTTTTGTATGACCTCTGTAACTGCGCAGTTTGTAGCTTTATTTTGCTCTGAGCCATGATTATAAAAAGAATATAATGGAAGAATGCAGCACACCAGGAAAATACATGATCGTACAAAAAAATATAAGCTCATTCTGGCTCAAATAAAAGCATTGTTAATGGAGCAGCATTTAAATGTGGTGGTCTTTGAAATAATGTTTAACTTATTCAGTCTGACACTATATCAGAGATAGAAAAAGGTTTGAAGACCCTTGGTCTGGACACATTATTCTGACACTGCTTGGAATGTCCAATTTGCAGCCTCGCTGAAGTCACACATATGTCTCTGTACTTTAGCGCTTACCCACAATGTGCCGGCTTAGGCCGCGCTTAGAATGCCGGCGACGTCGCCCGAAAACAAATACATTGCCGCCGCCTGCGCTTATAGTGCACGCGACTGTGACAAGCGACGGAGCAACGTCGTGAAAACCTGAAGCCGGCAAAATTTGATTTTTCAAGAGCCGTCGCGTTACGTGACGGCCCTTGAACAAATCAAATTGCCGGAATCCCGCAACCCCGCCGAAACATAACTTTTGCCGGTGGCGACGTCACCCACCGTGTCGCCGTCGCCAATGACAGCTCCTATAGGCACAGCCTTAGAAGGTTCTGAAGAAAGAAATCTGCTGTCTGCGTTTGGTTCCACACAGTTTTTGTCCTTTGACTAAAAATGTTGAAGGGACTTTACAATCTCTGTGTGATAAACCCTGGTTTATAGTGGCATAGACATTTCCCTTTTAACCCTTTCCGTGCGGGAATGCCAACAGCCCACATCATGTCTCCAGGGCCATGTGATTGTTGCTTGTCTAGCAATTACATCCCAAATCTGCTCTTTTTGCTATTTTCATAAGATGACACCCTGCTCTTCAGTTCCAAACGTGACCTCCGACTAGCGAAAGCTAAAGTTGTGATCTCAACTAGAGACAAGCAAACAAGCTGTGGCGTTGGGAAATGTCATAAGGTCACTAGTGTTCCAATAAATGTGACATTTCCCCAACATCACGAGTCCCTCAAGCAATTAAACAGAGGACTTCAAAGTGTAAATGAAGGGAAACCTGCACAACTCCAGGTTCTTACTAGAAGTGGAGGAAGATGAATAGTCTCTTCTGACAGAGTCATGGATGTCTTTGTAATATCTTGGTTCCTCTTTAATCCTAAAGAATACGTCCGAATTCACTATTGTATGGCCTGCAATGGAAACAAAAAAAGAATACTGAATGGCAATTGACACCCTGCATTTGACTTGAAACAGGGAACTTAATATATTTAGAGTTCTTTTATCCATCCCAAACATTGTAGGAACAATTATGGCGTGAAGCACCAAAACCATATAACATTTGCACTACTATTTTTAATGGTTGTTGAATTACACAACATTAGTTATGAATATGTTTAATACCTTCATAAACTGAAAGCTTTACTAGGCAACAGTAACAAGAGAATCACAAGTTAATATAATAATGCAGATTAAAAAAAGAAAATCCATCTACCAATATGATGTAAATAATAGCTGTATCCGGTGCCGTTTTGTTGCCTGAATATTTAAATCAAGATAAATAATGTTACATAGTAGATTAGATAAGGTTGCAAAAAGAGATATGTCTATCGAGTTGAACTTTTGGTAAAGTAGAATTAATTGGTTGAGATACTAATCATATATTAATAGTTATACTGATCAAGGAAAACACAAAAAAACAGCGACCGCAGTGTGATGCCACCGTCGCCAGCACTAGAAGCGCAGCCTTAGGGAGGATTTGTTCCTATAAAGTACACCTAGTTTGGCATAGATTTTGTATGTCAGGGTATCAATGTGCATCCCAAATATTAAATGGGAGCCAAACCATATGCCCAAGTATTTGAACAGGGGCTAGGATGGTATTAAAGTTAGTTCTGATCTGTAGCTCATTCATTGGTAGTTTTAGAAATTTAGCCTTGGTCCCAAATACCATTGTTACAGACTTGACATTGTTTAAAAACCGTTTATTTTGGGAAATCCAATTTTCAAGTCTCAAAAAGTCAGATTGAAGAACTAATTCAAGGTCGGAAAGGCGAGGGCTGCGTGCATATAAGATTGTGTCATATAATAAACTGTTAAACACAGAGGGAAAGATGTATGCAATAGTATACCATTATAATTAAAAGGGAAAGGCAATTTTTAAAACCCGAAAATGTGAAAGTGTACGTTTGTATACAGGAACGAGAGTGCTCATTTGTATGTCATTACCTAGAATCCCTGGGTGCGGGGAACGCATTGCTTGCTGAGTGATCATGGGGAAAGGCAGGGTTGCAGATCTGTTTGAGACTGTGAATGTGCCCACAAGTGATATTTTTATTAGCTGTACACCATACAGTAAAGCAATGATACCCTGGATTAGTTAATAAGATATGAAAAGCGGTACTTCACACTGCAGCCATTGCACTCACTAATACTAGAGTACATTAGAAAGAACAACAGAAAGTGAACGCTGAATTGTTTGAGTCCAATAAAAGAAACTTAATCACTAATATTTAAACAACTAAACCTCTCTATCGTCACTGGAACTGTACTTTAAACAAGGAGGAGGGGGGAGCGGGGGAAACAACTCTGCATCAGTCGGTATTCCGTCATTATCATCTATAATTCTCTCCTAATCAGTGCATGGGAGGTCTTTGCTGATCCTTTAGTTACTGTAGATTTCACACACAAAAGTGTTGTCCACCTGCACCAATATGCTCCAGTTGTTTTCTCCTGTCTTACAGATTGCCCCTTCCATATTCTGTAACATTTTCATATATACAGGTATGCACTTGGGTTATGTGGACTAAAAGGTATTACTGGGCACTATAACAGGGCACGTGTCCTCTGAGCCACAATTCAAAGCTCACACAGCCGTATTGGACCTCCAGAAGTGTACATTTGTTGCTTGTTGTGTACACATGAAAACAAAAACTTGCTGTTTCAAAATCTCTGAGAATCAACTCAATCTGTGAAAGAATCGTGTTGGTCCATTAAAGCTGCAGTTCAAGCTGCCGTTTTTAATTTATTTGTTTTCCCTTTAATATGTGCATCAATACAATCCACACAATGATAAGAAATTAGCCAAGTTGTCAATCCGTTCTCCTGTGATTGATCGGCAAAGATTCGGCTAAGTGAACCCCGACTGTCAGTGCAGCAGAAGAGGACCAAAGATGCAAAGATCTGTGGGGAAGATCATGTGACCAGGTAGGTCTAGGTGACTAGATACAATTGGTGCACTGCTAGAGAGGGCAGGGCTCAAAAGGGGTGTGCCAGAGCCTATTTCAGAAGAGGAAAGGGGTGTGACTTTATATATGGTTGCTATAGAAACAAAAATGCTTGTTACATTGCATTGTAATACATTAAAAATATCATTCAGAAATGGGGTGGGGGGTGTTAATGCTACAAGTATTTTCTCTTAGTAGAGAAGGATTAAAAAAATAAAAATAAACAGTAGGATATTGCTTAGTCTGCAGCTTTAATAGGTATCACAACCTACAACAAATCCAGCATCCTCTGGCCTGCAAATAGATTTACATGACAAAAGCACAATGATGTGGTTTTGAGTAGAGGTCGTCAGTGCCCTTTCCCTTCACACCTGATATAGGCATTGCCAAGACACAGAGGGGATCGTTTACTAACATTAGATTATTAGCCATTGTTAACTCGGCACGCCCCTTCATTGAATGGAAATGAAGAAGCAAACATGGGCAGCCGTAAGATGGACTGCTATTATAATAAAGCAGTAGCATATATAAATGCACAAAATACAGAAGGACTAAAGACAGCAAATGTCACTGTTTACCCAGGAGAGTCCCTGTTTGCAAACATCTGTCCAACAGTGAAAAAATAGTGAAAATAAGTGCGCTACTAGTAATTGTGAAATGTCCTATCACCACACAATTGTGACATATGACAGAATGTGACAAACCCCACATACACCAAAAATTGTGCGTGAACAATATAGTGAAAATAACGCGTACAACAAAATATATATAAGATATATGTGTACAAGACCTTGTAAGGTAAAAAAAGAGAAGAGAGCGTCTGCAACTGTACAAGTAGGGTGGCCCAGCACCCCACAGACACTAGAGGAGAAAAGATACAAAAAAACAGCGCACGACGCTCATAGTGTATTATCTTTTTAGTAAAAAATATATATATAAAAAGTGGCAAGTATTATGCGTACATCAAAAAAGAGATATCAGAGCATATCATATGACAATATATATGATACCAACGCTGTAGCAGGACCAGTCAGAAAGGGGGACTTCTCTCGTCACACAACGGGGGTTGCCCGCAGATGTCCTTCAGTCCCAGGTAGGTGGCACCACAACAAGGACCACTAGAAGTCCTCCAGGAGACAATATTGACAAAGTGTGGGACAATTCAAAAGGGCTAACAGAGTTCCCAAATTGAAGATGGTATGGTCATGTGTATGGCAGTGAACCTGAACTGCTTACCGGGGGAACACAATCCACTTAATGACTCACTACCAGCGTGAGGTTGCGGGTGTGACTACAAGGCGGCAGGTTAACTGTTCTCGCTGCTGATTGTTGCCTCATATTGCTAGTCACTTTTCCTTCCGTTTTTGGTGACGTCACTAGGGGCGACGCACGCCCTAGACACGTAAACGGAAAGAAGCTTGGCTTTCGGCGACTTCACCTCCGCTGCTGAACCTGCCGCCCGGTAGTCACACCCGCAACCTCACGCTGGTAGTGAGTCATTGATAAGTGGATTGTGTTCCCCCGGTAAGCAGTTCAGGTTCACTGCTATACACAGGACCTTACCATCTTCAATTCTTTTAAAGAAGATTATGAGGCTATTAGGAATTAACTAATGAGGACATGTGACGTGAATTACAAACGTCCTAAATCCCGCCTCTCAGGAGGGGTATTTTAATCCCTATGATAGTACATGCACACTCCTCCCCTTTGAAGAAGTGTCGGTTGGCGGCACGAAACGATCGTCGGGTTGTTGGCGACGCACTGACTGATGACGTCAGCCGCCGGAGCTGTATGCCGAGTGAAACACTAAGGCAGCCGCAAGTAATCTGGTTGTATGAACCTAATACAGCAGTGTTAGGGGGCTCTTTGTAGCTATATACAGATGTCTACAGATATGTAACATATGTAACAAGTGGTTGTTACTCATTAGCATCTTTTGCATCCAATAGGGGTATTAACCCCTTGTGTAGCTATAGTAATTACTTGCTACACAGGAGTAACTGGTCACACGGATATACACAAAGTGTGTGAGAGTTACAATTATATCAGTTTACTGCTACTGTTACTGGTCATAGTACCATAGGAATTGTTGTGTAATTTATGGCTTAATGATATATTGGAGAAAGCGCTATAAATGGGTTTGTAGATGTTTCAATGTATACACTTGATATAAGAGGACCATGAATGAGTATATACTATAAATGATTGCAACCTCATACACCCAGAGATGTATCTCAAAGGCGTTCTGCGCTTAAGTGTTCCTCAATAAGCATAGATCTATACTATTGGATTAAATTACATGACTATGCTTAGATTTGAATAAAGATATCCTCATATATATAACTATTGTGAGGTTAACTATTCAAGGCATATTTTAGTGGTTTTATTTCAACTGATTTTATTATATTTTCACTTAGAAGAGTTAAAAGTAATTAATAAAATGTTATTGTTTTTCTTGGGGTTTATCCCTCCTGTTTGTTTCATCACGAGTATGCTGGGACTAATTGGCTCCCTACTATTGTCTGTTTTACTGTTGGCTGTGTGCAAACTAGTGGGTTTCTTTTTTATGACCGTTTTCTTGGTCATTTTTGTAAAAAATACATATATATTCCCCATGCACCGCCAATACATTTATATTATGTGAATATTAAGGTAGAGCTATGATTATATCTCCATGATTCCCTTAACGCTTAATAAAGCAAATTGGACACGGTAAAAATATTTGCACCTGGGTTGAAAACTGGTTAAAAGATAGACAACAGAGAGTTGTAATAAATTAAACTTTTTCAGGTTGGGTTCAAGGGTTCAAGTGGATCTCAGGGATCGGTGCTGGGACCCCTGCTTTTTAAACTTGTTTATTAATGACCTTGAGGTTGGCATCGAGAGCAAAGTCTCCATCTTTGCTGATAATAAATTGTGTAAGGTAGTAGAATCAGAGCAGGATTTAGGATGCTTGTAGACAGCAGGCTTAGCAATAGTGCCAAAAGTCATGCAGTAGCTGCAAAGGCAAACAATATCTTATCTTGCATTAAACGGGCAATGGATGGAAGGGAAGTAGACATAATTATGCCCCTTTATAAAGCATTAGTAAGACCACACCTTCAGTATGGAGTACAATTTTGGGCACCACTCATTAGAAAAGACATTATGGAACTAGACAGAGCGCAGAGAAGAGCCACCACATTAATAAAGGGGATGGACAATCTAACTTATGAGGAGAGGCTAGCTAAATTAGGTTTGTTCACATTAGAAAAGAGGCGTCTAAGAGGGGATATGATAACTAAATACAAATATATTCGGGGACAATACAAGGAGCTTTCAAAATAACTATTCATCCCACGGGCAGTACTAAGGACTCGGGGCCATCCCTTAAGGTTGGAGGAAAGGAAATTTCACCAGCAACAAAGGAAAGGGTTCTTTACAGTAAGGGCAGTTACAGTGTGGAATTCATTACCCATGGAGACTGTGATAGCAGATACAATAGATTAGTTCAAAAAAAGGTTGGACATCTTTTTAGAAAGGAAAGGTATACATGGAAATACAAAATAAGTAAACATGAGAAGCATGTTGATCCAGGGAGAAATCTGATTGCCAATATTTAGAATCAGGAAGGAAATTATTTGTCCCCTTATGAGACATCATTGGATGATATGTTGTTGGTTTTTTTTGTTTGCCTTCCTCTGGATCAATAAAATGTAAGTACGGATATAGGATAAAGGATCTGTCGTCTCAATTTAGCATAGGCTGAACTGGATGGACACGTGTCTTTTTTCAATCTCATCAACTTTATAACTATTTAACCCCTGTGTTACCAGAAAGTAAAAGTTAGAGGGCAGGAGCCGTGATAAAGAACAAATAAATAGCTGTTGTGCACCCTGTCCATTGGGATTGGCTTTCTAACTGTATTAAGCTTATTCCCATGATGTGTTATATTATTATGTCACTTGTGTTACTGCTGTGAAGCGCTGTGTACCTGGGTCGTGATATATTAAGATATACATACACAGTATGTAACCTTTGCACTAGTAAAGAGGTCTATAATAATATATACGTTGCCCGGGATGTAATGTTCCAGCTCCTCTCTCTCTTCCCCTGTCTCCCCCCTCTCTGTTTGTCCCCCGTTCACATCAATCCAGTCCCCCCCTCTCTCCTTTACAGCTCTGTTCCCCCCCCCTTTACAGCTTCATGCAGTGTGTGTGTGTGTGTGCGCGTCAGTCATTGTGTGTGCGTCAGTCAGTCTGTCTCTGTGTGTGTGTGCGTGTGCCTCAGTCAGTGTGTGCGTGTGCCTCAGTCAGTATGTGCGTGTGCCTCAGTCAGTATGTGCGTGCGCCTCAGTCAGTGTGTGCGTGTGCGCCTCAGTCAGTGTGCGTGTGCGGCAATCAGAGTGTGTGTGTGTGTGTGCGTGTCAGTTAGTAAATGTGTGTGTGTGTGTGTGTGTGTCAGTGTGTGTGTGTGTGTGTGTGTCAGTGTGTGTGTGTGTGTGTGTGTCAGTGTGTGTGTGTGTGTGTGTGTGTCAGTGTGTGTGTGTGTGTGTGTGTGTCAGTGTGTGTGTGTGTCAGTGTGTGTGTGTGTGTCAGTGTGTGTGTGTGTCAGTGTGTGTGTGTGTGTCAGTGTGTGTGTCAGTGTGTGTGTGTGTGTCAGTGTGTCAGTGTGTGTCAGTGTGTCAGTGTGTGTCAGTGTGTGTCAGTGTGTGTCAGTGTGTGTCAGTGTGTCAGTGTGTCAGTGTGTGTGTGTGTCAGTGTGTGTGTGTGTCAGTGTGTGTGTGTGTGTGTGTGCGTGCGTGTGTGTGCGTGCGTGTGAGTGCGTGCGTGAGTGCGTCAGTGTGAGTGCGTCAGTGTGAGTGCGTCAGTGTGAGTGCGTCAGTGTGAGTGCGTCAGTGTGAGTGCGTCAGTGTGAGTGCGTCAGTGTGAGTGCGTCAGTGTGAGTGCGTCAGTGTGAGTGCGTCAGTGTGAGTGCGTCAGTGTGAGTGCGTCAATGTGAGTGCGTCAGTGTGTGCGCGTCAGTGTGTGCGCGTCAGTGTGTGCGCGTCAGTGTGTGCGCGTCAGTGTGTGCGCGTCAGTGTGTGCGCGTCAGTGTGTACGCGTCAGTGTGTGCGCGTCAGTGTGTGCGCGTCAGTGTGTGCGCGTCAGTGTGTGCGCGTCAGTGTGTGCGCGCGCATCTGTCAGTGTGTGTGTGTGCGTGCGCATCAGTCATTGTGTGAGTGTGTGTGCGCGCGCCAGTCAGTGTGTGTGTGCGTGCCAGTCAGTCAGTGTGTGTGCGCACACGCGTCAGTCACTGTGTGTGTGCGCGCCAGTCAGTGTGTGTGTGTGTGCGCGCGCTAGTCAGTGTGTGTGTGTATGTGTGCGCGCCAGTCTTTGTGGGTGTGGGTGTGGGTGTGGGTGTGTGTGCGTGCGCGTCAGTCGGTGTGTGTGTGCACGCGTCAGTCGATGTGTGTGTTTGTGTGTGCGCGCGTCCGAGTGTGTGTGTGTCAGGCAGTGTGTGTGCTCATCAGTCAGAGTGTGTGTGTGCGCGTCAGTCGGTGTGTGTGTGTGCGGCAGTGTGTGTCAGCCAGTCAGTGTATGTGTGTGTCAGTCTGTGTGTGTGCGCGTCAGTCTGTCTGTGTGTGCGCGGGCGGCAGCGCGGGCGTCATTGTGCGCGCGCGTCAGTGTGCGCGCGCGTCAGTGTGTGTCAGCCAGTCAGTGTGTGTCAGCCAGTCAGTGTGTGTGTGTGCGCGTGGCATTCAGTGTGTGTGCGTCAGTCAGGGTGTGTGTGCGCGTGTCAGGCAGTCAGTGTGTGTGTGTTTCAGACAGGCAGGTCGTGTGTCAGTCAGTTTGTTGTTGTTGTTGGTTGTTGTGATACCTGCTCGCGCTACCTGCTGGCGCCCCCCCCCTGGCGCTCCTGGCTGCGGGGGGGGGGGGGGGAGGGGAGGGTTTGTGGGGTAGTGGTGGCACCTGCTTGCGCCACCCGGTGCTCCCGGCGCGGGGGCGGGTACCTGCTTGCGCCACCCGGTGCTCCCGGCTCGGCCGCAGGGGGGGGGGGTGCGGTTACCTGCTTGCTGGCGCTCCCGGCGGTAATACGGGGCCCCGTGGAGAAGAGCCGTGTGAGAGGCGGCGGTTATTCGGCGGCGGGAGTTTGGCTGGCGGCGTGTCGAGAGGTGAGGTGGAGGAGGCTTGGCACTGTTAAACCACACCGGCCAATGAGAGGTGTGCGGGGGCGGGCGGGCCAAGGGAGCCATCTCATTGGCCTGAGGCGGAGTGACAGGCCAAAGGTCCAATGTGATTGCCCCTAGACACAGGGACATACAATGTTTTCAAAAATATAGATATAGAAGATAATGGTACGCTTCATTTGTAAACTGCACTAGCAGAAATTGGGTTAACAACTTCTTTGCCAGAGGGGCATACAATGTGGTGCACTAATCTCAGGCAATTAAGCTAAAATAGCTTTACCCAGTGATATCAACGCCGAGTGAACTCCCTTCATCACATCTTTGTAGAGCTCTTTCTGCCAATCTTCCAACATCTTCCACTCGTCTTCGTGAAAATAAACCGCCACGTCACTGAATGCAACAAAGGCCTATAGAATAAAAGAAAGAGAGTCTATGCATTATTATCTTCACATGGTGCCAATATATTCCGTAGCGCAGTACAATATGGGCTTAAGACGCACTCTAAATCCAGGGGGAGGGGACAACTCCCATCCTCAAGGGCCACCAACGGATCAGGTTTTCAGGATATCCCTGCTTCATCAACGGTGGCTTAATCAGTGGCTTAGTTGAAGACTGCCCCACCTGTGCAACAGCAAGGATATCCTGAAAACATGACCGTTGGTGGCCCATGAACACTGGAGTTGCCCACTCGAGCTCTAAATACTTGATAAACGCTTTGCCACCAGGGATGCCTGTAACACACACTCCTTTTTGAAATGTCCCATGCTGCTATTCATAATTCAGTTTCATCAAGTAGAAACTTTTTGCCAAGTGGCCTCGTCCCCTCCCTATTATATAATAATAATAATAATAATAATAATAATAATAATAATAATAATAATAATAATAAACAGTCACAGCTTCTTTTTCAAGTGCTCAAGTAAAAACATTTTCTACATGTTTGGAGATACAAAAAAGTGACATCTATATATCAAATAATGTGTTGTTGCCTAATGATTCCTTGTACATAATATGAATACCCAAATATTTTGGAGGGGGCGGGGTTCCTTACATTGCATCTGATCTTAGGCACGCTATTAGAGAGGATTGGCGTTCCTTACAATGTACAGATAGGTCCGGAAATAATTGGACACTGACACAATTATCATAATTTTGGCTCTGCACGCCACCACAATGGATTTGAAATGAAACAACCGAGATGCAATAGAAGTGCAGACTTTCAGCTTTAATTCAAGGGGTTGAACAAAAGTATCGTATGAAACGTTTAGGAATTGCAACCATTTTCATACACAGTCCTCTTATTTCAGGGGCTCAAATGTAATTGGACAAATTAAACACAATCATAAATAAAATGTTCATTTTTAATACTTTGTCGAGAATCCTTTGCAGGCAATGACTGCTTGAAGTCTGGAACGCATGGACATCACCAAACGCTGGGTTTCCTCCTTTGTGATGCTTTGCCAGGCATATACTGCAGCTGTCTTCAGTTGTTGTTTGTTCGTGGCTCTTTCTGCCTTAAGTTTTATCTTCAGCAAGTGAAATGCATGCTCGATCGGGTTGAGATCAGGTGATTGACTAGGCCATTGCAGAATATTCCACTTCTTTGTCTTAAAAAACTCCTTGGTTGCTTTCCCAGTATGTTTTGGGTCATTGTCCATCTGCAAAGTGAAGCGCCGTCCAATCAACTTTGCTGAATTTGGCTGAATCTGAGCAGACAATATATCCCTATACACTTCAGAATTCATCCGGCTGCTTCTGTCACATCATCAATAAACACTAGTGACCCAGTGCCATTGTAAGCCATGCATGCCCATGCCATCACAGTGCCTCCAGTGTGTTTTGCTTCGGATCATGAGCCGTTCCAAGCCTTCTCCATACTTTTTTCTTCCCATCATACTGGTACAGGTTGATCTTAGTTTCATCTGACCAAAGAATGCTGTTCCAGAATTGGGCTGGCTTTTTTAGATATTGTTTGGCAAAGTCTAATCTGGCCTTTCTATTCTTGAGGCTTATGAATGGTTTGCACCTTGTGGTGAACCCTCTGTATTTGCTCTCGTTAAGTCTTCTCTTTATGGTAGACTTGGATAATGATATGCCTACCTCCTGGGGAGTGTTCTTCACTTGGCTGGATGTTGTGAAGGGGTTTTTCTTTACCATGGAAAGGATCCTACGATCATCCACCACTGTTGTCTTCCGTGGACGTCCATGCCTTTTTGTGTTGCAGAGCTCACCAGTACGTCCTTTTTTTTCCTTAGAATGTACAAAACTGTTGATTTGGCCACTACTAATGTTCCTGCTATTTCTCTGATTTTTTTTTTTTTGCAGCCTAAGGATGCCCTGTTTCACTTGCATTGAGAGCGCCTTTGACCGCATGTTGTGGGTTCACAGCAACAGCTTTCAAATGCGAATGCCACACCTGGAATCAACTCCAGACCTTTTACCTGCTTAACTGATGATGAAATAACGAAGGAATAGCCCACACCTGTCCATGAAACAGCTTTTGAGTCAATTGTCCAATTACTTTTGGTCCCATGAAAAAGAGGGGGCTACATATTAAAGAGATGTAATTCCTAAACACTTCCTCCAATTTTGATGTGAATACCTTCAAATTAAAGCTGATAGACTGCACTTTAAGCCCATATTCATTATTTAACTGTAACTTGAATTTATTTTGGTACACAGTCGAAATAACAAAACTTGTATCAGTGTCCAATTATTTCCAGACCTAACTGTATCTGATCTCAGATGCGTTATTAGAGAGGGTTGGGGTTCCTCAGAATTTCACAATATAGTTATAAGGTTCCTTAACCAAAAAAGTTGTGTGTGCTGAGCACGTGCATTGTAAGTGAAACTTCTTTGCGTTTTGTCACTGTTTTGTGACAGACATTTTATTTGTGATGGTGATTAATTAAATTAAAGAGATGTTAGAGTATAATGTATGTTATTTATTTTGGTGTCGAACTTTCCATACAGACTATAATTGGCTTATGTTAACTAAAGTAACATACATATACATACAAACAAAAATCATAACAATGTGAGTGACAAAGCGCAAAGAATTTTGACTTATATCGCAAGTACCGTTTTTTTTTTTTTTAATCATTACAGTTACTATATTATATTAATCTACTTACAATTTATGTTATACGTTTACACATCTTGCTTATTTTCCACTTCTGGTTTTTAATGATAAATGATAGGTTAGTAAAATGTTTGCTTTTTGTACTTCTATATTTATACTCACTGGGAATTCCTTTAATAACAGTGTTCCTTTTGTTTGTTTGTGTATACACAGACCACGGGGGAGGGGGTGGTGTGTGTGGTCTGTCAACGGCCGCCTTCGCATGACATCCCTTCCGTTTACTGCCGTTTCTGCGCATGCGCACTCTTACAGCATATGCTACTGTGCATGTGCACCCAACACCAGCCCATTATGTCACTTCTGTGACGGATTTTCATCCCCATGAAGGAGATTTTACCCATCAAAATTCAGTTTGTGCCACCAAAGAAGTTTCACTTCGAAAAGGTTGTAAACCACTGGGTTAGGAACTTTAAATATTAGACGGCAACAACATAAAATCATTTGATGCCAGAGGTGGAAAGAAAGCACACTGCTTGCAACCTCCTCTGGCACCGAAATTTTGTGCTAACAAAATATTTGCTCTGTCTGATTAACCTAACGGTGTATGGTTCATTTTGGTCGTACGAAGAACTACACCGTAAAGCAGCAATCTCTCCAAAATGACGGTTGAATTATTTTTTTTACCTTAAAAAAGGTACAAGGGTCCCGCAGAGCTCGCAGCGCTCACAAATAGAAAGAGTCATGATAATTACTACTTCGTCATTCCGGTGACAATGTTTGGAGTGTTTTTGTAATTATAGACCAGTGACAATATTGAGTTTGTGGTTAATGCGGGACCCATTGGAGCTAAAGGAAAGACCAAGCTCCCTCCCCCCCCACCCCCCACACACACGCAAAAATAAAATTATTTTCACACCCAACTGCACCTAACCCTCAATATCTTTTTTTGTTTTGTTTTTTTAACCTTACCTGAACCAGGGACTCGCAACCAACTTCTGGGCACGACCCGGTTCCGAGAAATGTGTTGTTTTTTTGTATGGTTTTGAGACACACACCAAAAAAAACCTACAAATATGGCGGTGAATCACAAATAGAATGTGATCTCCCAATGCCGTCGCAGCTTTCTATTGGCTGCCGGAACAAGCCCTGACCGCTTGGCTATTATATTTTGTGTTTGTTGTGGAAACCAGGGTTTTTTTGAGGCCGGGGTATCCCCTGGTTAGGTAATAAAAAAATACATCTACACATATGTGCTGACGAAACGTCTTGGGACACGGATGCTAAGACGTATTACGACATCACGAGCAGCTAGTGTATTGAGACACTTGCGCAACTTAAAGTGGTTAAGTTGATACAATTGGACAACTTTGTTGCTACTTTGTTTCCTGGATGGTTCCAAGGCTAGGACTCCCTTTCGTCATCATGGACTCCGGATGCGGAATGATTGTCCTCTGCTATGGAGCATAAGAAGTCCCAGATGAGTACCACCTGAGATAATATATATCTCTCAAGGCGCATGTTCTACCTACACGTGAGAGTGCCATTTTTACCTTCTATTTTTGATAATAAATGTCAACACAGATTTATGCTATGTGGATATATATGTGGATATATATATATATATATGGAGATATATATATATATATATATATATATATATATATATATATATATATATATATATATATATATATATATATATGCGCAAATACAACTGTATGCTCATCTGCATGTCTTAGGCAGGTCTGCAACCCCGCCTTTCCCCATTGTCACCCAGCATACAGCACTTCCACTGCAGCAAGGGATTCTGGGAAATGACATGCAAATGAGCACACAGTGTAACTTTTTGCCTCAATGACCATTTTTAACATGGTTCCCTATAGGCTTAAGCTTGCTGCATGGTCACAGCTTTGAGCACAGCCAGGGTTAAGGTGCTTACTATATATATATATATATATATATATATATATATATATATATATATATATATATATTAATAGTAAAGCGCTGTATACTCTGTGGGCGCTCTACAAATTTATATTTACATACACACTCATACATCACTTACATTCAGGGACCATTTAACACCAAGTCATAAACAGCATATCGCACAGGGGGAGGAGATAAGCTTCAATCACAGATCACATTCCAGTAGGCACTGTTTTAACGGAAAAAACTTTTTTGGCTTCATTCATTGTAACACCGCCGGAAGAGGAGATCAGTGTATCTCGAAAGCTCGCACAAATAAAAGCATTTTGTTAGCCACAGAACGGTATCGTCTATTCATTTTTTATTATTAAGCTCGGCTAACATGGTACAGATACACACACACACTAAAAAGATCACATTCACATGTCTTAGGCAGGTCTGCAACCCTGTCTTTCACCATTATCACCCAGCATACAGCACTTCCACACATTGTGTGCTCATTTGCATGTCATTTCCCAGAATCCCTTGATGCAGTGGAAGCGTTGTATGCTGGGTGATAATGGCGAAAGGCTGGTTTGCAGACCTGCCTAAGACATGTGAATGTGATCACAAGTGATCTTTTTATTTGCTATATGCAAACGGTGAAGGTCTCTTGTTGCCTTTTTCACCCACCATAACTTAAAATGTCCCGTTTTCTGGGACCGAAACGTTGGAATTTCTGTGCCTTGTTTCGAATACACTATTTCTACTGCAAGACTGAGTGCTGTCTCCTAATTTCATGGGATCTACACGTTATCGTTCATTTACTTATATTAAAGAGAGAGGCAGACGGAGAGGCAGACGGAGAGGCAGACGGAGAGGCAGACGGAGAGGCAGACGGAGAGGCAGACGGAGAGGCAGACGGAGAGGCAGACGGAGAGGCAGACGGAGAGGCAGACGGAGAGGCAGACGGAGAGGCAGACGGAGAGGCAGACGGAGAGGCAGACGGAGAGGCAGACGGAGAGGCAGACGGAGAGGCAGACGGAGAGGCAGACGGAGAGGCAGACGGAATCCACTCCAGCAGGAGCAGACACAAGACAGCACTCAAAGGTAAGAAAACTTATTCAAAAATAAACATAGCACAAAAATGACCAATGTTTCGGTCCTCGTGGGACATACATACACACACCCTTAAGCAGCACAATTGCTGCTCTAAACCGTATCACTCAGCACGCGAACATTTAGATGTCCTAATGATGTTATTGAAGATTAAAACTGCACAGGACAGTAGTGCTGTATTTACATATTTCTATACTGTAAGTAAACTGATTTTTCTTACCCGCAGAGACATCTCTTTAGACATTTCTTGCCACTTTTTTGTATGAAAGCTGGATACAGAGAACCAACCAAATTCTCTCTGTGAAATTCTGAAATCACAAGAAGAAAAATCATAAACCACTTCAAAGGCTGAATATCTAAAATTGCACCAGAAAAAAAAAAAAAAAAAAAAAAGGTTTACGGCAGTTACCAAGTAATAATACAAAACGTCTTAATGAACACAATGCTATTTTAGTATCCCAAGTAGTGTGGTCCCAGTGACGCGGAGTAGTGGATTATAGAGGTCCGATCAGAAACGCTTGGAAATAAACTCTACAGAATGATCCATTTGTAACATTATTCAGTATAGCAGACTGAGAAATCGTTAGGAAAATAATTGAATTCCCTAAAAAGATTTAATGGCCCTTAAACTTTCACGTATTTGCTGGGTAAAAATGAATGTATTTTTAATCTTATTTGGTCCTTATTATTAGTGCCCAAGCACGGATAACATTGAGTTTTATAGCCAGCACCGCTTACCCATTTTCAATGCCAGAGGGAACTTCACAGGAATTAAAAGTAAGCAGACATTTACCTACATGACAGACATGTTTAACAAACTTTCTTGTCATTTCTTTGCACAAGTAATAATGACTGTACTTGTGTCTAGACGTGCTAAATCAACCCCTTTTTAAGGCTTTATATCCCTTGTGTTCTAGCTTAGGTTAAATAAATAATAATAAAAAAACACTCAGGTTAGATCCCAATACATGTCTACAAACATATCACGGCATATTATAACTACAACACAAATAAAAACATCTCCCCTGTATATCAGAGGGCAATATCTTAGTACACAACTAGCCAATACACACGCCTATCTAGATTTTAGCCACTTTTTGAGCTAATGGTATTGTCAGGTTCATTACCTGTTTCAGGTAACCCTTCCTGTAAGGTTTCTAAATCTCTGTAATCAACACTATTTTTACTAATAAAATTGCACATATGAGGTATAAAGTGCAGTAACCTTTGTGCCTATTGCAACATGCAGTCATGTGACATGGAACTAGGGGGGGTCAGCCTGGAACTAGGGAGGGGGTCAGTCTGGAACTAGGGAGGGGGTCAGTCTGGAACTAGGGGGGCAGCCTGGAACTAGGGGGGGAGCCTGGAACTAGGGGGGGGGCAGCCTGGAACTAGGGGGGGGGGCAGCCTGGAACTAGGGGGGGGGGCAGGGCAGCCTGGAACTAGGGGGGGGGGGGGCAGGGCAGCCTGGAACTAGGGGGGGGCAGGGCAGCCTGGAACTACGGGGGGGGGGGGCAGGGCAGTCTGGAACTAGCCACCCACCAGGTTTTTGACATGATGGTAATTTATGTATGTTACTGATTTCGTATATGCAGCACCCCAACCCACAGCACAGTTCTTGTTCTCCTGCATGCAGCTGACATGTCTGCTCCTCTCTTCCCACAGGAGAAGTGGCTGAATCCGGCCCTTGTTTTACCATGCCAGCGTCACCTGGTGCCGGTGGGCTTTCCATGCAGCAGGGTCAGAGCATGTTTCTGCGGGGAGAGGAGGAGGGGGGTGGGGGCGTGTGGATACCTGGGCTGGATGGGGCAGATCCTGGGGTTGCAGAATCCTTTGCCAGGGGACTTTATTACCTTTCTTCCCAAAATGTGCTCTACAGTCTCAGGGGCCCCAGAGAGAGAGGTGAGGAAGGCACTCTCTGATCCGTGTGTTAGGTCAGATGGCTTCCTGGTAGAGGAGTAGTAATGAGATTATATACATTAGGACATGGCAGCGGCGGCCATCCCTGCCCCGCTCCCCTGCGCATGACGCACGAGATATCCGCCTTTGTCCTGCTGCGGTGCCGCACGGCATTGTGGGTATGTCAGGCTCACTCACGCTGATTGCTTGTGGCTGTAGTTACAGTTGCGCTGCCGCACAGCATTGTGGGCATGTTAGTTAAAGTTGCAGTCCTCAGCCGCACACTGCGCTGAGAGCATGCGCACGCGGGCGTGTCACACACATGTTAACCCCTCAGCCCCTGAACTGAAATGTTTCATATGTCACTCGGCAAAGCTGGCAGAATTATATACATGTGTTTCATGTGGTTTTTGGTGAGGGTACCTGGTACTCCCTATAGTGTAGAGGTGAATGGGTTGCACGGTGTACCTATGTGAATGCATTGCTCTGAAGGGAAGGGGGGTGGTACACGTACACACATGTGCATGGATTTATTTTTAATTTTTGGCAGAAAAATATTTTTGAGTACACAGTAGTGCATAGGTGTACATAGTAGTACATAGGTGGACATAGTAGTACATAGGTGGACATAGTAGTACATAGGTGGACATAGATGTACATAGTTGTCGTTTATTGTGTTGGACAAATGCTTCAAACATAATATTTCCAGTTCTCATGTGTGATACTGAAATAATACAGTGTGCCAACAGTGAGGACTTCCTATCAGTAGCACTATCACTTTCGGTGCCGGCTTAGAGATCAACTGTCTCTGTGGCGCAATTGGTTAGCGCGTTCGGCTGTTAACCGAAAGGTTGGTGGTTCAAGCCCACCCAGGGACGAGATGATTTTTTTTTTTTATAATCAACTTTTGATTTTCTTCGACATTGTACACTTTAACTATAATGTTTAGTAATAGGATAACTATACTATCACTTGCATTGTAAAAAAAAAATAAGCAACCCATCCTTTGTTGATACTTTTGGAAGGTATGCTCTTTAATATAATTCTGATAAAACACTGTACATCTTCAAATTAATATCGGATTTACTATCTATTCTCCACGTTACTTTTTCTATATATTACTAATGAATTCATTTGTACAAAATCTTTTCTTGTCTTCCTATTTGTTCTAGTGTATGGACAAACGAGAACTGTAATATATTATACTTATTAATTGACTTATGTGTAGAAGAAAAAATAAGTTGCGTTGGCCGGGAATCGAACCCGGGTCAACTGCTTGGAAGGCAGCTATGCTCACCACTATACCACCAACGCAGATGAGTAGTTTCTTCAGATAAGATTGCTTATCTGTGTTTCTTCTGCTGATTGTTTCTTGCAAGAGTATGTACTGTAATTACTGTACCAGAAATGTTTTCACGTTAGTGACTACTGCTGGATCATACTCAGACATATGTTTACGAATTGAAATAGCATAAAACACACCAGTATACTTGCAAACATTACTTTTTTTTATTTATTTTTTAACTCAGCCCCTTTAGTGCAAGTCACAAATAATGTTCTGCAAAGCAATGTGATGCTATGTAATGCATTTCTTACCTCTCACAGGTATGTAAAAACCGTACCAAGAATTCAGTATTATGTTTTCATGTTGGTGTCTACTGCTGGATCATGGCCCAGCGTAGGTTTAGGGCCCCAAGAATGTTCAAACAATGGATTCATCTTCCCTGATCAGCTTGATGGCTGTTCCATCGGTGCCACCACACCGATCCGCGTGGTTACAATGAACCTAATTGCAGATTGACAAACTGTCTCTGACCTTGTCCAGTGGCATCTCTTACGGGCAGGGTCCCGTTAAATGGCGTCGCATTGCCATGAC
The DNA here is from genome assembly GCF_040206685.1 of Ascaphus truei. Classification (NCBI taxonomy): domain Eukaryota; kingdom Metazoa; phylum Chordata; class Amphibia; order Anura; family Ascaphidae; genus Ascaphus; species Ascaphus truei. Next base: position 12,223,932 of record NC_134498.1, read on the forward strand.
AACGTGACGTCGACTGATTTGATCAATAGTATTAGACAAATTACTAATGTTGACACTCACACTCTGCTAGTTACACTAGATGTTTCTAGCGTATACACCAACATCCCCCATGATCTTGGCCAAGCAGGAATCAGGGTGCATATCTTAACAGATACTTGTTATGCGATTTGGGAGAAGAAACATTTTTTGCATATCCTGTATGGGTTTACTGTAAAACCTTGATGCGGAGATCTCATATAATGTCATGTTCCGACTGCGTGCCCGTGACAGTCCTAGATTAGTTTCCTTGACTGTCTCCCTTTCTGAAAAGTAATTCATTTGAACTACTCCACTTTCCAGGCTTTGGGACTACTTAAGCCACGCACTGTCTTTCCTTCCATGCTCCTGAAACAGGTATATTTGCAGGTAACAGATCAGGTACACACCGGGTTCCCAGCAGCGGAGGATCAGGCCTCCTGTGAGCCACGGTTAAAGCACCACACACTCAGTAGCCGCCACATTTCCCATAGGGTGGGGAAAACAGTGCTACATATATTTCATCAAATGTCCATGTATGGTCTCTATTACATAGGTAAAAGCTCAACAATGTTGTAAAAGCTCAACAATGTTCAAAGAATGCATTCATTTCCATATGTTAAGCATTGAGTAACCCTATGGATACTGAAGAACTGAAATTTCAACCAGTGGCACGCCACTTTGGCGAGAGGGAACATAGTTTATCGGTTTACCCTATCAGCTCTTCTGCTAGACAAACATTACCCAGCAAACGCATAGATCGTGGGGAAAGGGTTTTTTCTTTCCCTGTGCAGCTCTTTCCAACTTTGTAATAATTGACTTGTCAGTTTGTTTCCCTTTTGTATTATTCTCAATCAGTCATATTATATGGACTCGCTGCTTGTGGTGGATAAAGAATCCCAAGTGAGTTTATTCCATGTTGTTCATATTTTGACTCTGTCTGCAAGCAAAGGATGTTTCATCTACCGGTCACCGGCAGGTGTCATTAATATTCCTTACTATTTCTTGTGGGATTATTTCCAACCGGGCTGCATCCTTTGGGACATCTCAGTATATTAGCAATATAGGGTTGTCTTCCATATATACCTACAATTTTTTCTTACTACGTATTGTCTTGAGAGCACCACACATTTTTCTACTCTGTTGCCCACTAGTATGAAGTGGCATACCCGAGGCTAGGCAGAACTCCTTCCCTGTGCACTGTACTCGGTGACTGTTCTGGCAAGTGCTCTGTGGTGCGTTTTATGTGGGTGCTAGCCAGTGTACCGGGCATCTCCCTAAGTACGGGCGTCCCTACTTTTGGCCACTCATAGTGCGGGCCCTGGGCCATGGTCCCTGGACACGTTAGCAGGCTAACCCCCCCAGTTGCCTCAAACTATCTGCCTCAAGGGACTAGAACAGCTATAGCTATGCACCCATCTTACGCCACCCTCTTAGGGTACCCAGGGCGTACTGTGCGGGAGCGGAGGTCCACACTCCCCTGACTACCCCCGGTATGGCAGGCCCTACTTTCTTTAACACTTGCGCGGAGAGTGCACATCACTCTTCCCGCTCTGCTTCGCTGTAAGCCTGTCCTGTTCTGGATCTCAGCAGCTCGCCTCCAAATGTAACCCATATTTCCCCCCCCCCCCCCCCCAGACACATATGCTATATCTAGGGTGTGTGAGGGCTGGCTACACGTGCTTGAGTGGTGCGTACCTGCCGGTAACAAGAGGGCCTGAGCTTCCCGCGATGATGTTGGGGACACAGGACCAGGCTTCTGGGGTAGTTGCCTCATTCTTTAGTGGTGGTGCAGCGCCTCCATCCTCTATACCTTCCCAGGGATATGGGGTAGGACCCGTATAGAAGAAATAACCCTGGTCCCAGGGTGGATGCTCCAGAATTACACACAGTCTCTAGTAAAATCAGCAATGTCTCTTTATTGTCTCTAGCTCGCACATAGCAGCCTTGGCAGCACACAGCAGCAGCAGCACACAAGGCACTCCAAAGGTGTACCGGCCTTCTCCTCTCCTCTCCTTTCCTCCGCGGTTGCACTCCGACAGGATGGTCTGTGAGGGGCCTCAATACCCCCAATGCCCACCTCAGAGGGTATCCTCTGGGTGGGGAGAGATCTTTCCCATCACCCCCTCATCAGGGTGAGGGGCATTGGTCCACTGGAGCTCTGCTCACTCTCCAACTAATAGGCCAGAGTTCTCTCTCTCCTGCTCCCAGGACAGAGCTCGACCTACTCCTCTCCTCCAACTCCCAGGACAGACTCGAACTCCAGCTCGAACTAGACTGTCACACAGGAACTGGCTGCTAAATAGAGTCAGCCCCACCTCTCATGATGTCAGCAGAACCTCCCCTCTGTCTCATGCCTGCAGCAGAGTCAGGGGCCTGCATCTATCACTCAAGGCAGGGCGTGAAGGGGGAAAACCCATGATTACTACTGGCGCCTGCCCTTAACAGGACTTACCACAGTAGGAGAAACATATATATAGCCCGTGCTGTATACAGGGGGCTACATATACATATGATGTTTCATCTCTTCGTTACATTACTGAAACATGGTGGGATGAAACACATGACTGGACAGTTAATTTAGAGGGTTATACTCTTTTTCGGAAGGATCGAACAAATAGAAGGGGAGGTGGAGTATATTTATATGTTAAACCGGATCTAAAACCTATTATAAAGGGATGATGTCTATGAAGGGAATGATGAAAATGTAGAGACCTTGTGGATAGAAATTAGCAGTGGAGGTCAAAGTATAAAGAAAATATTTGTGGGAATATGCTATAAACTCTCAAATATCTGTGAGATTGAGGAAGCTAAAATACTTTTGCAAATGGAGAAGGCATCAAAACTGGGTCATGTTTGCATAATGGGGGATTTTAATTATCCAGACATAGACTGGGGCAATGAGATTAGCTAGGGTGACCACCCGTCCCCCTTTTGCCGGGACAGTCCCGGTTTTTCGAGAGCTGTCCCGGTTTCCTGTGTGTCCCGGAAATGTCCCGGTTTTTCCTCAATGTGTTCCCGTTTTTTTTTATTGTCGCCTGCGGTGCGCGAGTAAGCTCCGGTGCGTGAGTCTGCGGCGGCGCGGAGGAGGAGACTGCAGCAGCCTGGCTGGTAAGTATTTTTTTTTTTAATGCCAGGGGTTGGGGTTGGGCTTGTGTAGAAACTGGGTCTTGCTGATTGGAGGATGCGGCCCGGCATTGTACAAAGTCCCGGCCCCCCCGCCATTTTCCTACCTTGGCCAATCCCCTGCGTCCCGGCATTAAGCCCCGGCAGCGGAGGCAGTGAGGAGGAGAACCCGAGGACCCGAGGATGCGGCAGCCCGGCTGGTGAGTACTTTCAGATGCCAGGGGGTTGGGTTTCTTACTTGAATATGTCGGACTCCTGGGGATTGGTGGATGATGCATGGGGCGGGGCTTTGGCTCTTCCCTGCTTTCCCCCCCACCTGCCCCCCCCCTTCCTCCCCCCGAGCCCACTCACAGCCGCTCGTGGCACTTCCTGTGCCTGCTGCTAGTGAGCGCGTGACACAGACTCTTCCTGCTCCTCTACTGGTGGCTACACAGTGTCCCCCCTTCTGCCCCGGGTCCCCGTGGCTGCCCGCCCGCCCGGGGTGATAGTAGGTAGGTGCGGGGGTGCGGCTGCCAGGGGGGGAGGGGGTTGCTTCCTGTCCTGGTACTCCCTTCCCCCGTCCCCTTGGTGTGGGAGATGAGCGCGGGGGCGGGTAGTGGTGATGCACTGCTGGCTGGTCGGATCGCCGGCCTTTTCCCCCCCCTCCCGCCCCCAGTCACTTACATCCGGCGCTGCATCTCTTGCTCCACTGTGTGTGTGTGTGTGTGTATGTGTGCATCAGTGTGTGTATATATCTGTGTCTGAGTGTGTGTGTGTGTGTCTGTGTCTGAGTCAGTGAGTGTCTGTGTCTGAGTCAGTGAGTGTGTGTGTCTGTGTCAGTGAGTGTGTGTGTCTGTGTAAGTGAGTGTGTGTGTCTGTGTCAGTGAGTATGTGTGTCTGTGTCAGTGAGTGTGTGTGTCTGTGTCAGTGAGTGTGTGTGTCTGTGTCAGTGAGTGTGTGTGTCTGTGTCAGTGAGTGTGTGTGTCTGTGAGTGTGTGTCTGTCTGAGTGTGTGTCTGTCTGAGTGTGTGTCTGTCTGAGTGTGTGTCTGTCTGAGTGTGTGTGTGGTCAGTGTGTGTATTGGTCTGTCTGTGAGTGTCTGTAGATCAGTGGCTGTGTGTGTGTGTGTGGTCAGTGTGTGTATTGGTCTGTCTGTGAGTGTCTGTAGATCAGTGGCTGTGTGTGTGTGTGTGGTCAGTGTGTGTATTGGTCTGTCTGTGAGTGTCTGTAGATCAGTGGCAGGTCAGAGAGAGAATGGGGGGGAGAGGGAGTGAATGGGGGGGAGAGGGTGAAAATGGGGGGGAGAGAATGGGGAGGGAAGGGAGAGAGAGAATGGGGGGAGGGTGAGAAAGAATGGGGGACAGGGCTGGCAACGGGGGTCTGTCGGGGTTGGCGTCCCGGGCCCGGTGAGTCAGGGGGCCCACCCACGTGTCAGTCAACCTCTCTGTCTCTCTGTCTCTCTGTCTCTCTGTCTCTCTGTCTCTCTGTCTCTCTGTCTCTCTGTCTCTCTCCCCTGTCTCTCTCCCTCTCCCCCTGTCTCTCTCCCCCTGTCTCTCTCCCCCTGTCTCTCTCCCCCTGTCTCTCTCCCCCTGTCTCGAATCGGCGTTCTCCACGCTCCCCACACAGAGCACTCCCTCCCCGCAGGGAGCCCCTGGACACACAAAACAATCCTGCCTTACCGGCCTCCACGGCTCCCCGCCCCTGCCGCCGTCGCGGGATCACTCCCCTCGGCAATTCCTCTGCTCAGCGCCGGGCGCGCCCACGCCCTCCTGCACGCATACCTGCACCATCCACTGGCTCGGTTCACGCGCGTACACGAGTTATGGAGCACGCTCAGTCTGCACACTCTTATTCCGCCCCCGCACACTGCACAAGCATACTCAGGTTAACAACAAGACTCACCTGGCCTGTTATTCCTGCACCAATCTGCAGTGTCTCCCTGTAGCTCTTCCTGTCCCGCCTCCGTTCCTAATTGGACCTTCCTGCTTTATCTAGCTCCTCTCTGCTCTCAGTCTTTGCTCGACATAGTCTCTGTATGGAAGTACTTCTGGATTCTCTCAGTGTTTTCACAGGTTCTGATGTGGCTTGTACGACTACCCCCTCTGGCTCTCGATCTCGGCACTCCTTGGACAACGCTCACTCTGGTAACCCCTTGAACACGGCTTGGACTACGACCTATCTCCATCCTCCACTCCGACTTCGGCAAGGCATCCTTCACTATCTCTACAACCGGTACCGGCAAGTATTGTCTACCTTACTACACCTGGCCTGGCAACACTTTATACCACACTCCGGACTTGCTCCCTTTGCTGCGGGTGCGTGTATTACCACTTCCCCTTTCAGCTCAGGGGACGGGTCTGGTTTGCGGGCAGCACCGGCGTAACATTCCCCCTGTCTCTCTCCCCCTGTCTCTCTCCCCCTGTCTCTCTCCTCCTGTCTCCCTGTCTCTCTCCTCCTGTCTCCCTGTCTCTCTCCCCCTGTCTCCCTGTCTCTCTCCCCCTGTCTCTCTCCCCCTGTCTCCCTGTCTCTCTCCCCCTGTCTCCCTGTCTCTCTCCCCCTGTCTCTCTCCCCCTGTCTCCCTGTCTCCCTGTCTTTACTTTTTCTGCTTGGTCAGTCAAATCTGAATTTTCCAATTTCAGACTCTCATTTTCTTGCTTTACAGTCTCTAACTCACTTAGGGCAATCTTATGGGTTTGCTTCAACATTCCCAGCTCTGTGTTCAGACCGTGGCCCTCCAGGCGTAAGTGTTGCACCTCTGTGCTGAGCGCATGAACCTCTTGTAGAGCCTTCCCGTATTTCTGTTTTAGGATAGCAATCAATTTTTCAGACTTATTCTGTTTTTCATCCATGCTGGCAATTACGATGTTGGCCTTTTCCAGACTAGTCGTCACCTCTTCCAGCTCACTCCGTAAGAGAGACTCTGTTTTCTTCAAAGCCTCGTGCTCTTGTAAAGCTGGAAGTATACACCTCTGTAACTCGGCGTTCGCTTCTCGCTCCTTGTTCCAACATTCTCGCACCTTATTGTTAGATTCTTGCTCCTTCTTCCAACATTCTCGCTCCTTCATCAATCCCTGCCGCAGGACTTCATAATCATGGCGGGCAGCTTGGAGTGCAGAAACCAAAGCCTCTTTATCCTGGTTCAAGGATTCAGCTTCCCTTTGCTCCTCCTTTTCCTTTGCCACTGTTCCCGTGACAATTCTGCCGGTCACTCCGGTCTGCAGCACATCTCGGCGCCTTTCTGACGCATGTCCTGACAGCGCAGGTTCAAGTGGCTCGGTCACTTCCCCTGTGACTTGAGGAACAGTTTTCTTTTTCTTCTTTGTTTTTGCTTTATTAGCTCCAGAGATATCATTGGTACTGGGCACACGCTCACTGGTATCAGCTTCCACATCTTGCTTGCACTCATAGGGCGTTGCTTGCTTTTGCAGCTGTTTGTCTTTGAAAATTTTGGGGCACAAATCTTCCATGTGACCTACTTTATGACAGGCCCAGCATACTAAATTCATCTGTGGGTACGGCTCTCCTCCAGGGGCCACATACGAGTCGTCATCATCATCATCATCGTATGGCCTGAAGGGACACTGTTTTTCATGATTATGTACATTACAAAACAAACATTTCACGTCGGCCATTTTAGAATCCCGGCAGGGACAATTTGCTAGCTGCAAATTCACTCACTTCAGCAAAAGGCATTAGCTTTACAAACAGCACTTGCTAGATGCAATTTTTTTTTTTTCTTCAGCAAAACATTTTGGTTTTCTGTTTGGGTTCAGGGTGCTATTGCATCCACACTTCGCACATTCTCTGTGTATGCTAGAAGCACAACTGATATACACAGTGGGACAGACTTCACTCATAGCATCTGTACTTTAGTTCAGCTGGGCGGCCATTTTAAACCCCCGCATTTATTTGCAAACCCACAGACTTTAGTGTCGACCCGCATTCTCCACCATATGTGATAAACGCCCCTCTTTTGTAGTGCTGACGTCTGTCTGGGTTCTTCCCGACACAGTCTTCTAGGGTTAATTATACAACAAACAGGAACATGCAATGTATTACGTTGCTTAACTCAGGCTTCTGCCTGCTTTATTTTCATCCAAGTAAGGTACTGCAGCTTTAACATGTGTAGGTTAGAGGTACTCAGATACTTTCATTCAGCAGTTCACACATTTCAGTGTTACAGTATTTCCCACACTGTTATTTTTAAGAAATAAAACCAAAATCATATAAACAAAATCCTATCCCTTTCAGGGATCTAACTACACATCAGAATCAGTCTCTCTAACAGCTGCTGGCCAACTAAACTGATTCCCCAGCTTAAAACAATGCCCTTTCATTTAGGGTCACTAGATGCAGCACAGTCTTTTAGCAACAGCAATAACCATTTGTTTTGTCTTATCTGTTCGTGGTGTCCAGGCAAATCCTCTGGTACTGTGATACTTGGAGGGGCCGTCCACCCCAAAACTGGAAACAGGGGAGCAGCGATACCCCCACCCTCCAGGCTTTTAAGGAGAGAGTGAAATGCAAAACCTCTCTGTTCTAAATACCTGTGCATGTGATTAGAAGAGCAGGTGAGGGAGAACTAGAGCCATTGTAATCTGTGGTCTGGATTTTCCATCCAGCAGCCTGAGTTAATGGGAAGCTGTGGAACGGATCATTTTTAACTATTCCTGCACTTTCTGACCTAAAATGGGGCAGAAAGCTGCCTAACATCTTTGGACTATGTCACAGTGTGTGTGTGTGTGTGTGTGTGTGTGTGTGTGTGTGTGTGTGTGTGTGTGTGTGTGTGTGTGTGTGTGTGTGTGTGTGTGTGTGTGTGTGTGTGTGTGTGTGTGACACCAGAGGTACCCCCCAATCAGTCAACCCCCCACCTAGTCAGTCAAAGTCACCCAGTCAGTCACCATCTCCTCACCCAGTTCCCCCCCATCAGTCAGTCCCCCCCATCTTCTCTCTGTCTCTCCTCTCTCTGTCTCCTCTCTCTCCCCTCCGTCTCTCTCCCCTCCCTGTCTCTCCCCTCCCTGTCTCTCTCCCCTCCCTGTCTCTCCCTTCCCTGCCTCTCTCCCCTCCCTGTCTCTCTCCCCTCCCTGTCTCTCTCCCCTCCCTGTCTCTCTCCCCTCTCTGTCTGTCTCCCCTCTCTGTCTGTCTCCCCTCTCTGTCTATCTCCCCTCTCTGTCTGTCTCTCTCCCCTCTCTGTCTGTCTCTCTCCCCTCTCTGTCTGTCTCTCTCCCCTCTCTGTCTCTCTCCCACTCTCTCTCTGTCTCTCTCCCACACTCTCTCCTTCTCTCTCCCACACTCTCTCTGTCTCTCTCCCACACTCTCTCTGTCTCTCACCCACACTCTCTCTGTCTCTCACCCACACTCTCTCTGTCTCTCACCCACACTCTCTCTGTCTCTCATCCACACTCTCTCTGTCTCTCACTCTAGATCTGGAAATCTTATTTACCCTGTATATCTTAACTGCCCTATACTACACCGAAATAACCTATACTGCTTTCTTCCAGATCTGACTCAAGCTTCACACAGGAAACATTGGAACCCCCCCTAACCCAGAAGACAGGTAAGGAACACCTCCCCTCCAATGTATAAGATTTGGGGAATGAAGGTATCTGGACATTGAGGGACTGCGGATCAGGTAAGATCCCAGGCGGGATTGTGAAGCGGGGATGTCCAGACAATGGTTAAGGGGTTCAGGAAACTAGTCATTCACATCTGGCTTTTATTTCTAGATCCAACATTTACACACACACACACACACACACACACACACACACACACACACACACACACACACACACACACACACACACACACACACACACACACACACACACACACACACACACACACACACACACACACACACACACACAAACACACACACACACACACACACACACACACACACACACACACACACACACACACACACACACACACACGTAACAAGGACTAATTGTAGTATAATGTAATACAATTAATACATTTCTGTCAAAAACGAATGTTGTTCTATCTAGGAATGTATTAAATGTATTTTATTTATATATTTTATTTTAAAGCGGGGTTGGGGGCGGAACTAGGGTTGGGGGCGGGACTAGGGGTGGGGTTGGGGGCGGGACTAGGTGGCAAGTAGATTTTTTTGGTTGGGCGCGTAGATTTGTGGGTGATTTGTCGAACACTGTTTATACGGCATTCCAATTTGCCCGCGGGGGCTGGATTCTTTTTCGTCAAGAAAAAGGACGGTACTCTCAGACCGTGTATAGACTACCGGGGACTGAACCGCATTACGGTGAAGAACCGTTACCCACTTCCACTCATCTCTGAACTCTTCGACAGACTTCAAGGTGCTAACCTGTTCTCCAAGCTTGACCTTCGCGGGGCGTATAATCTTATTCGCATCCGGGAGGGCGACGAATGGAAGACCGCCTTCAACACGCATAGTGGCCACTACGAATATCTCGTGATGCCCTTCGGCTTATGAAATGCCCCGGCGGTTTTTCAGGACTTTATCTATGACATCTTTCGGGATGTCCTTAATCGTTTTGTAATTGTTTATCTGGATGACATCCTTATTTTTTCCAAGAATCTACAGGATCATATCATCCATACTAAGTTTGTACTCTCCCGCCTCCGAGAGAACCGATTGTTTGCCAAGATGGAGAAATGTCTCTTTCACCGATCTACCACCTCTTTTCTTGGGTATATTATTTCCAACACGGGATTGGCCATGGACCATGAGAAACTTAAAGCCGTAGTAGATTGGCCGCAACCCGACTCCCTCAAATCCATTCAGCGGTTCCTAGGCTTTTCCAATTATTACCGGAAGTTTATTTGTAACTTCTCCACCATCATCGCTCCGATCACGGCACTGACCCAAAAAGGAGCTGATCCTTCGTTTTGGTCTCCTGAGGCAGTCACAGCTTTCAAAACATTGAAACAAACATTTGTCTCAGCTCCCATCCTCCGACACCCGGACACCAATTTTTCATTCACCCTAGAGGTAGACACTTCGGCCTGCGGGGCCGGCGCAGTCCTATCCTAGAGATTTTCTCCCCAGGATAAACTTCACCCTTGCGGTTTTTTCTCTAAGAAGTTTTCACCAGCTGAGAGGAACTATGACGTGGGCAATAGGGAACTTTTGGCCGTCAAGTTGGCCCTTCAGGAATGGAGGCATCTGTTGGAGGGGTCAAAAGAGCCGTTCACTATTCTCACGGACCACAAAAATCTTTTATACATCGAGAATGCCCGCCGCTTAGTCCCCCGCCAAGCCCGCTGGTCGTTATTTTTTTCCAGGTTTAATTTTATTTTGACTTACATTCCCGGCACTAAAAACGTCAAGGCAGATGCCCTCTCTAGACAATATTCTTCTGAAGAGAGACCGGAGAAAACTACTGAGTCTATCCTTCCCAAGCAAAAGGTCGTCGCGGTCGCTACGTTCAAGAATCTTGAGAACATCAAGTCTCAAAGACACCTTCCTAGCAATCTTGAGATTCCGAAGGACACCTTATACATGGAGCCCAAGTTTATTCCTGAGATTCTGGAATGGGGGCATGCTTCCCGTTCGGCAGGACATCCAGGGTTCAAGAACACTTTGGATCTCATCCGTCGCACCTTCTGGTGGCCCAATATGGCCAAATCCATTCTTGAATTTACCCGGGCCTGTCCGCTATGTGATCGCAATAAGATTCCTCGCCAGAGACCCCAAGGTCTTCTTTTGCCCTTACCCATCCCGGAGCGCCCCTGGTCCCACATATCCATGGACTTTATTGTCGAATTGCCTCGGTCGAATGGCATGAACACCATTCTAGTAGTGGTGGATCAGTTTTCCAAGATGGCACATTTTATTCCTCTCAAAGGATTACCCTCCTCACCCGCCCTAGCCGATATTTTCTCCAAAGAGATTTTCCGGATCCATGGCATACCCACATCCATCGTATCGGATCGTGGCTCTCAATTCGTTTCCAGATTCTGGATGACCTTCACCAGAAGACTGGGCATTGCTTACTCCTTTTCTTCGGGATATCACCCTCAATCTAATGGACAGACCGAGAGGGTTAATCAATCTCTCGAGAAGTATTTAAGGTGCTTCGTCTCTGACTCCCAGGATGACTGGGCGGAATTACTTCCCTGGGCTGAGTATGCCTTTAATTCCTCCAGGAATGAATCCACTCATGAGACACCTTTCTTTATTAATTATGGCTTTCACCCGGCTCGCCTACCTATTTCCAATATCTCCTCTGGAGTTCCAGCTGTGGATGAACACATCTCCCTCCTACAGGACTCTTGGGCTAGAATTCAATGGGCACTTCAAAAGGCCTCCCGGACTTCTAAAATCCAGGCTGACTGCCGTCGCCAAACTGCACCCAACAACAAACCTGGGGACAAGGTTTGGTTGTGTACTAAAAATATCCACCTCAAAACCCCTTCCCCTAAATTGGCACCTAGGTTTCTGGGGCCGTTTCCTATCGTGGAGCAGGTAAACACAGTGGCCTTCCGTCTTCAATTACCTCAAAGCATGAGAATTCCTAATGTTTTTCACACATCTCTTCTCAAGCCGTTCATTTCCAGTCCTCTCTTTCCGGACCACACTCTGCGACCAGACCCAGTTATCATACAGGGCAACGAAGAGTATGAGGTCCAAGCCATACTGGATTCCCGCCTCTCGAGAGGTAAGGTTCAATTCTTGGTCCATTGGAAGGGCTTTGGACCCGAAGAGAGATCATGGGTATCTCTTAAAGACATTCATGCACCTGGGCTTCTCAAACGTTTCTGAAAGAAGTTTCCGTCCAAACCATGGGAGGATCGTCCTGAGGCCGACCCTGAAGGGAGGGGTACTGAGAGGATGCAGGGATCGCAGCGCTCACAGCGCGACCCCTCCTCACCTCTGAATGCCCCCGCTGCTGTGAGACGGCTTCCTCTCCTCGCCCAACCTGCTCCCGCTGTGCGGGGGCACCCCCATCGTTCCTGGCATGCCGGCGCTGCCTCTGTGCCTCTCAGGGCTCTGGCAGTTCCCTCTGGTCCCGGGCGCGCGCTCTCCGACTTTACAGAGCACGTGCCGGGCAAGGATAATTTATTCACTGCACTAGCAGTGAAACCACGCCCCCAAATCTCACAAAGGCTGCCACTTAACCCTAAAGCTCCCCACCTTGCTGCCTACCATAGGAACCAATCCAGGACAGCTCCTCATGTTCCTCCAGGACTGCCTCCGTTCCCTATTGGTCAGCCGCAATATATAGTACCTGTCTTGCCTCTCTCACATTGCTCGACATATTCTCTGCTTACAGACATCTATTCTGGCTCTCCCTTTGCTCTTCGTTTATTCAGGTTGCGACCTGGCTTGGCGGACGTTCCTCTCTGGCTCTGGACCCCGGCTCCCACTTAACCTTGCAGCTTCTCTCATCCCTCGACCACAGCTTGGACCTCGACCTCCCAGATCTCTCTCTCCCTGACCTTGGCTAACGGCAACGACTTCGTCTCTTCTGTACCGGTACCGGCAAGTATGGCTACACCTATTCACACCTGGCCTGGCAACGCCAAGACACCACACTCCGGACACGCTCCTTCTGCTGCGGGTGCGTGCACATATACGTCCCCACCTCAGTATTAGGGACGAGTCTGGTCTGCGGGCATCACCGGCGTAACACGGTCCAAGTTATCCTCGGTCTGCCCTGGTTCAGAGACACAATCCGCGCATCGATTGGATGGATCAGTTACCAATTCAGTGGCAGACCTCTTCGGGACAGTTCAGTCCTACTACGCTCCTTGCTTGGTTGTAAATACCTTCCTCTCTTCCCTCCTCTCTTCCGGAGGCATACGCAGACTTCCAGGACGTCTTCAGAAAGACTCACCTTTTACCTCCGCATCGCCCGTACGACTGCCCCATCGATCTGGTTCCAGGTGCGATCCTTCCCAAATCCAAATCATATCCACTGTCTGTACCAGAGACTACAGCCATGGCGAAGTACATTCGGGAGAATCTCCAGAAGGGATTCATACTGCACTCCACTTCCCCAGCCGGTGCAGGGTTCTTCTTCGTGAAAAAGATAGATGGGACGCTCAGACCTTGTATCGATTACAGAGGTCTCAACCGCATAACGGTTAAGAATCGCTACCCTCTTCCACTCATCGCTGAGTTGTTTGATAGATTACAAGGGGCCACCATTTTTTCGAAGCTCAATCTCAAGAGCACGTACTACACACCAGGCTCGTTCTTGCCCGTCTCCGTCTCAATCACCTCTACGCCAAACTAGAGAAGTTTCTCTTCCATCAGAGGTCCACAGCCTTCCTAGGCTATATCATCTCTGACAAGGGGTTCAGTATGGATCCCGAAAAACTGAAGGCCATACTGGAATGGCCCCAGCCCAAGACGCTAAAATCCATTCAACGCTTTCTCGGATTTTCCAATTATTACAGAAAATGTATTCGTAATTTTTCCACCATAGTGGCCCCCACTACGGCTCTCACCAAGAAAGGAGCCGACCCTTCTGTTTGATCCTCCGAAGCCTCAGCTGCTTTCGAAACTCTTAAAAGTATCTTCGTTTCAGCACCAATTCTTCGACATCCGGATACCTTTCACACTCAAGATGGACGCCTCAGACTCAGGAGCTGGTGCAGTGCTTTCCCAAAGAATGGGTCTTCAAGACAAACTACATCCATGTGGATTTTTCTCAAATAAATTTTCTCCGGCCGAGAAGAATTATGATGTTGGTAACAGGGAGCTATTGGCCATCAAGATGGCCCTTCTAGAATGGCGTCATCTTCTAGAGGATACCCGGGAACCTATCTCCATCCTCACAGACCATAAAAATCTTTTATACATCGAAGGAGTACGCCGGATAGGGTCCCGACAGGCTTGGTGGGCATTATTCTTCTCAAGGTTCAATTACGTCTTATCTTATATACCTGGCTCCAAGAATGTGAAAGCCGATGCCGTCTCGGCAATTCTCCCCAGAAGATAGGTCGGAGGAGATCCCGGAAACCATCCTACCGTCCAAATTTATAATTTCGGCAACCTCGTTTGATGTCCTGGACAAAATCATCAAAGCTCAATCCCACATTCCCAGAGGTCTAGAGGTTCCATGGGGGTACTTTATACGCATCACCGCAATTCCGGCGGAAAATCCTGGAGTGGGGTCATTCCTCCAGAACTGCTGGGCATCCCGGCTTTAAGAAAACCCTGGATCTCATCGGAAGAACTTTCTGGTGGCCCAAGATGGGGAAAGAGGTTCAGGAATTCACCAGTGCCTGCTCAGTATGCGCCCAAAGTAAAACCGCCCGACACAAGCCTTCGGGTCTTCTGTTACCGTTACACATTCCCGAACATCCATAGACAGACATATCCATGGATTTCATAGTGGAACTTCCGCCCTCCAAGGGAATGACTATTATCCTCGCCATTGTGGACAGATTCACTAAACAGGCGCACTTTGTCCCTCTCAAGGGTCATCCCTCTTCTCCGGTTCTGGTGGATGTTTTCTCCAGGGAGGTGTTCAGACTTCACGGCATCCCCACGTCCATAGTGTCCGACAGGGGTTCACAATTCATCTCCAAGTTCTGGCGGGCCTTCTCCAAGTTACTCGGTATCTCGCTCTCGTTCTCCTCCGGCTACCACCCTCAGACCAACGGGCAGACCGAGAGGATGAACCAGAATCTGGAGCAGTACTTGAGATGTTTTGTGTCTGAGACTCTTGACGACTGGACTGACTTACTACATTGGGCCGAGTTCACGATCAATTCACACAAGAATGAGTCTACCCAAGAATCCCCATTTTTCGCGAATTATGGCTTCCATCCCGCTCACCTTCCCATCTCCAGCATTTCCTCAGGGGTACCAACAGCTGACACTCAGGTGTCCGTCCTACAAGAGTCCTGGAGGAGAATTCAGACAGCACTCACTGAGATACAAACGTCAAGCCGACCGGCATCGTCAGGAGGCACCTGAATACAAGCCTGGGGATAGGGTGTGGCTCTCTGCCAAGAACATCCGCCATAAAACCCCTACCCTGAAATTGGCACCTAAATTCCTGGGACCCTTCGAAATTCTCGAACGGATAAACCCAGTCACGTACCGTCTACAACTTCCTCCTACCATGATGATACCCACGGCATTTCATGTTTCCCTACTCAAACCCTACATTCGGAGTAACCGCTTTCCGGTTGTCAACCACAGGCCCAAACCTATCGTCATACAAGGACAGTCAGAATTTGAGGTTCAAACCATCCTGGACTCCCGGATCTCCAGGAGGCGATTACAGTTTCTGGTACATTGGAAGGGGTACAGGCCGGAGGAACGTTCCTGGATACCCTTAGATCAGATCCACACCCCGGCATTGCTCAGATGCTTTCATCTCAACTCCCCGCACAAGCCTTGGGTGGATCGTCCTGAGGCCGATCCTCAAGAGGGGGGTACTGTAAGGAGGCAGGGGACACGCAGTCCTTGGCGCACCCTCCCCTTTCCTCCTCACCTTGCCACTGCTCCCTCTCTCCGGGCTCCACGGCGTCGGCTGCAGCACGTCTGCGCACTGCCCCCTCACTCCCCCGCGGCTCTCTCTCACGACGCCGTCACGCTCACTGAGCGCGCGCTCCATCAACTTACAGAGCGCGCCTCACAGGATAATTTATTCACCCCACTCTGCCCTACGCTCCGCCCACCGCCGGACCCAGGCACAGATTCCCCACTGCTCCAGCTGCAGCAGGACAGGTTATTACCTGCTGTCCTATCACAGGAGGCTCCTCGGTTCACCTCTGCCCTGCCCCCTCCTCTGATTGGTCTTCCTCGCTTTATTACTCCTGTGATTCCTGTGCAACCTCGCTCTGCATAGTTCGTCTGCCTTGTGCTGTTAGATACTGTGCCTAGCTCCCTCTTACGTTACAGATCTTGTTACCGAACCGGCTTGTCTTCCTACCCTCTCTGGCTCCTCGACCTCGGCTTCCACTCGACCTCGCTTACCTCTCGGATGCCTCGGACTCGGCTCATGGACTACTACGATCGGACCTCTACTACCCTCGACCCTTGGCTTCGGACTTCACCACGGTACCCCCTCTACGCCCGGATCTGGCAAGTACTACTACTAGCCCCTTGTACCCCTGGTCTTGGCCACGCTACCAAATCCACACTCCGGGCACGCTCTCACTACTGCGGGTGCGTGGTTACTCCCTCTCCACCTCATTACTGGGAGTTAGTCTGGTCTGCAGGCAGCACAGCGTGACATCTAGTGACTGGTTTGTTCTTTTGGTTTGTCCGTTGCTTTGGGGATGATACCCAGAAGAAAAAAGAAGAGTGATCTCCAACCTTTGAGCGAAGGCACGCCAACATTTCGAGACAAACTGTGACCCCCGATCGGACACTATATAGTGGGACTCCATGAATACGAAATATTTCTTTGATATAAATATCTGCCAAGGTGGCAGAATTAGGAAGACCCATGAGAGGAATGAAATGGGCCTGTTTTGAAAACCTATCAAAAATAATGAGAATAGTATTCATCCCACAAGAAACAGGAAGCTCAACAATAAAGTCCATTGAGAGGTGGGTCCACGGTCGGTCCGGAATGGGTAAGGGACGAAGCATACCAGACGGCTTATTGCGGATGGACTTATTTCAAGCACAGGTGGAACATGAGTTGATGAATTGCTTGATATCCTTAAACATATTAGGCCACCAAAAGGTACGTCTGATCAGATCGAAAGTTCTCTTTGTACCCGGGTGACCATCAGACTTAGAGGAGTAACCCCACTCAAGGATCTTCTGCTGAAATTGAAGTGCCGCATACAAACAACCCTCAGGCACCTCCATACCCTCGGGATGAGCGTCTGAGTCTCCAAGAACTTGTCCAATACATCAAAAGAGTTAGCCAAAATGACATATTTGGCGGGTTGCATGGTCTCAGGAATGTCTTTGGATCTGTCTTCACTGACGAATTGACGTGATAAAGTGTCAGCTTTTAGATTCTTACTACCAGGAATGTAGGAAATTATATAGTTGAATCTGGAAAAGAACAATGCCCAGTGAAGCACCAGGAGCTGAGGCGACGGGCACCCTCGAGATATAATAGATTTTCATGGTCCATAAAAATCGAAATCGGATTTTCAGTACCCTCCAGGAGGTCTCTCCGCTCTTGCAGAGCAAGTTTGATGGCCAAAAGTTCCTCGTTGCCAACATCGTAGTTTTGTTCTGCAGGGTAGAATTTTTTTGAGAAAAACCCGCAAGGGTGTAGCTTATCCTGGGGGGACTGTCTCTGTGAGAGTACGGCTCCAGCTCCAAAATCCGAGGCATCTACTTCCAAAGTTAAAGGAAGTTTAGGATCCGGATGGCGTAAGATGGGATCAGCGACGAATGCTTTCTTAAGAGTTTCAAAAGCCTGGCATGCTTCAGGAGACCAGGAAGAAGTGTCCGCATCTTTCTTCATCAGGGCGGTGATGGGAGCCACTGTGGCGGAAAAATTACGGATACATTTACGGTAATAATTGTCGAAGCCAAGAAACCGCTGAATCGCCTTAAGAGAAGTGGGTTGGGGCCAATCTACCACTGCCTTAAGTTTATCAGGATCCTTGGAGAAGCCTTTATCAAAGATAATGTATCCCAAGAAAGATGTGGATGTTTGGTGAAAAATACATTTCTCCATCTTGGCATAGGAATGATTCTCACGTAGACGAGAGAGAACAAGCTTAGTGTGCTGGATATATTCGGATATAGATTTAGAAAAAATAAGAATATCATCGAGGTAGACAATTACAAAAATGTTGAGGACAACCCGAAAAATATCATTCACGAATTCTTGAAAGACAGCTGGGGCATTACAGAGCCCGTGTAACGCGTAGCTCACCACAAACGAAGCGCGACCGCGGTGCTGAGGTAGGGAATTGGTTAACGCCGACCCACAGCCACGCATGTGTGCCTAGGATGTAGAGTGTAAGGATCTGCGCTGCGGGTACACCCGCTTCCAGCGCCTCCTTACCTTTGCTTTATGCCGCCCAGGCTCCCCGGCGGCGTACCTCACTCCTTGCGGCCCCCTCCACGGCTGCTCCCACACTTCCGGGTCACGCGTGTCACCCCTACGGGCACGCGAACCCAGGCTTCAATTTGCTGGCGCCGGCGCCTGACTCCGTTTCCTCTGACGCGGCGCGCACATCACGCGCTTCCCTGCCCCTGCTCCGTCAGGTCCGCCCCCCCAGACACTTCTCTCCTATCAGGCCCTTCCCCGGGCCGCTCCTCCGCTCCTCCCCTTGCTCTGACAGGCCCCAGCTGCCCAGGCACCTCTCCCCTATCAGGTCCTCCCTCGGGCCGCTCCTCCGTCCCTATATTACTGATCCCTGTAGTAAACCCTTTTAGCCATAACCTTTGGTGTGGGTTGGTTACTTTATGGATGTTCCTATGTGAGGGCCATTCTACATTTCAGAACCCCACATAGGTGGAGGCGCTAACCGAAGAGATGTTCCAGGAGCACCCCACGTTCCCAGTAAGCGGAGACTCAGGGCCCCGTTACCAGCATTTATACGCACCACACATATCATGTGTAACAGGGTCCCCCCTGGACCCCTCACCTGCGCGGAGTAGCGTGTACCCCTGAGCTGTGCCGGGGATATGTGTGGACGGCCGCGTTGCCGGGGGGCTCCCGGCGGCATCTGCTGTCAGGCGCCACCATTTGGTATGCGTTCGCGCATGCACGGAAGCTTGCGCCTGTGCAGTGTAGCTCCAGGAGTTGCGGAAGCCATATTGGTGTTGGCACTGGTGTTTACGCATATGCGGGAGCATGCGCAGAGGTTCACGAGAAGCGGCGGCCATTATCAGTTCACGCATGCGCAGGTAGAGTTCGTGGCGGCCATTACAATGTTGCGCATGTGCAGCTGCGATCGCGCACGCGGCCACAACAGAAAAAAGGTCTGCCAAGGACTACAAGCCCCAGGATGCATAGGGGCATGCCAACCACCTGACCCACAGCAGCCAATCGCATGGCAGAGCTTCCCCTGCAGAGAGATACATTTTGGCGCGCTGGGGAAGGACAAGAGAGTCAGAGCTGGGAGCAGGTTAGTGAAGGGTGTGTGTAGGGAGCAGTAGCCCCTGCATACTAGACCAGGTTACCCCCCTATGCCCCAGATAGGCCCTGAGTCATAACCCAGATTGTGGTTGCGACAGGGACAGGCCCTAGGTAGGTGCACTGTCCCTTTAGTTATTTGTTACGTTCAAGGACACAGCTGCAGTGCTGCGAGCCTCTGACAAGTGTGGTCTGGGACCAGACCTACCTCACTCACGATAGAGACTATCTGACGGTGAGATCACCCAGGGGCGAACCTCCGAATTGGAAGAGGACACCATTGTTGTGGATTCAGCGCTGGACGCAGATGGATCCCCTTATCGTTATTCTGCTGTACCCGGGTGCAGGAGCCCGGGCAGGTATACACCCCAGGCTCCCAGTGGCGGAGGTTCAGGCCTCCTGTGAGTCTGACAGGTAACGCACCATACACCTGGTAACATATGTAGATTTCCCCACATGGACCCTATCTGCGATTGATGGGGGGCGGGGGGCGGGTGCAAAATGTGTTACACATGTAACCAGGAGAGGAGTGAATATCTTCCCCGGGAGGCCCAATGTGAGATAGGGTAGGGGAAACAGGGTTGCATGTATATCTTTATTTATATAGTGCCATTAATGTAAATAGCGCTTTACAGCAGAAAATATGCCATTCAATGCTTTACTAACTGTTAAGGTTACGTGGTTAACTCCTGCCACCTCCTCCCCTACCCCCAAAAGTAATGGGCAACTTTTGTACAGATGCAGCCACCAGTATCCAACGACTTGCCTGGGTTAATACTGTGACTGTATATCAGTTCTTGAGTACCTAAAAGCCGCCTATATACACAATATTTCCTTATAATCTAGAACTAGCTTCTGCGGTTTCTCTCTTTTAAATTTGATGACCTCTTCCTTATGTCTCAATATACTAGTTTCTAGTTTACTAAGCCAATCCTACGATTTATCTATGTCCTTGCATGCAGTTACTTTTGTCTGCTACACACACACAGTTTATTTTTGTTTTTAAGCACACAGTTGTGATCAGTCTGTATAGCCTGGCTATTGGTTGCACTTGACTTTTGCTGGATTAGCACAGGGCTCACTCTCTGTGTGGCCCCATGTCTCCTAGTAAGCAGGCACTGTTTTTTGTGCGGAACAGATAGTTTGGTGTTCTGGGGGCTCAGTATATAATTTAGCACAGTCACTTCATTCTGAATCTTGACAAAGTTCCTAGGGGACCGAAATGTTAATCCTATTTCTTAAATAAATGTAACAACCCCCCCCCCCTCATCCTCCAGGGAGATTTGCTGATACTAGGGATATTACCGTGTTGTGGTGCTCGCCTATTGGCTCATAGAAGGCTGTGTCTCTGGGGAGTTGAGGCACAGGATACTCTTTAGTGATGGTGCAGCGCCTCCATTCTGCAGGGCTCTGCCATTAGCAGGGGTTCATCCCCACAGGAACATTGTGAATAAGGGACTAGAAACAGGATATAGGAACGATACAACAGGATTTATTGTGGCACATCCATTATAACACATCCTTCATACCTTCTCTACAAGAGAAGTGCATTCCCTAGACCCTTCTTAATCCAGGTTACTGCCACTTCGCAGCTTGCAGTCCTTCCCAGGGTCAGAATCAAGCTTGCAGGTAGGGTTGCCAGGTGTCCGGTTTTCACCAGGACAGACCGGTAATTCCGATGCCTGTCCGGTATAAAATTGGAGGTAATATGGAACACCTATGTCCGGTATTATAGCATTATAAATTGCAGCGGAGGTCTGGCAGCGCAAGCGCGAGGGCGAAAGCGAGAGGGCGGCCGGAAGGCGGGCAGCGGCGAGTGCGGCTGGAAGGCGGGCAGCGCAAGCACAAGGGCGGAAGCACAAGACCGGCTGGAAGGCGGGCAGCGCAAGAGCGAGGGCCTAAGTGCGAGGGCGGCCGGAAGCCGGGCAGCGACGAGCGCGGCTGGAAGGCGGCGAGCGCGAGGGCGGCTGCAAGGTAGCCTGTGCTACGGATATGATGATGGGGGGGCAGGGTGAGATGATGGCGAAGGCAGGGTGAGATGATGGGGGGGGGGAATATGATGATGATGATGGGGGGGGCAGGGTAAGATGATGGGGGGGAGATGATGATGGGGGGCTAGGGTGAGATGGGGGGGAAATAAGATGATAATGGGGGGGATACGATGGTAATGGGGGGATAAGATGGTGATGGGGGCATCCTGGGAAGATGAGATCATGATGATGGAGGGCCAAGGTGAGATGAGATGATGATGGGGGTATATTTTATATGTATTGGGGGAGGTGGGGGTATATTTTATATGTATTGAGAAAGGTGGGGGTATATTTTATATGTATTGGGGAGGTGGGGGTATATTTTATATGTATTGGGGAGGTGGGGGTATATTTTATATGTATTGGGGAGGTGAGGGTATTTTTAAAATGTATTGGGGAGGGGGAGGTATATTTTAAATGTATTGGGGAGGTGGGGGTATATTTTATATATATTGGGGAGGTGGGGGTATATTTTATATGTATTGGGGACGTGGGGGTATTTTTTAAATGTATTAGGGGGGAGTGGGGGGATTTTTAAAATGTATTTGGGGGCGTGGGTGTATTTTTTATATGTGTTCAGGGGGCGTGGGGGTATTTTTTATATGTGTTCAGGGGCGTGGGGGTATTTTTTATATGTGTTCAGGGGCATGGGGGTATTTTTTATATGTGTTCCGGGGGCGTGGGGGTATTTTTTATATGTGTTCAGGGGGCGTGGGGATATTTTTTATATGTGTTCAGGGGAGTGGGGGTATTTTTTATATGTGTTCCGGGGGCGTTGGTGTCCAGTATTTTTGGACAAGCAACCTGGCAACTCTACTTGCAGGACCCCTCTTCATTTGACTAGGCCTCCCAGGAGCTTGAGACCCCTGGGCTAGTCTCAGCACCCCCAACCCCTGATGGGGAAAGGTAGAACACTCCAGCACACACCCAGCCCATGGCTAGAGCTGGGCAGAACACACCAACACCCTATTTGATGGCCACCCACATCTTTTATACAGGGTGAGGGACCATGATACTCTGCTCCACTGATTGGACAGAACCAAAACTGCAGCTAGGCCTTCCTCCTGTCATGTGGTCCCAGCAGCTTACAAGCCCAGACATGAGCCTGTAAGGCCTCGTTCAGGGTGGCAGGGACCGGAAGTGGATGGTACGCGTCCGCGTCCGCGTGTGCGCGCGTCAGTCTGCTGGACAATGTGTGCTCATCATCCCCAGCAGACCTTTTCAAGCGTTCAGGAGGCGAGTCTACAGACCTGAGGTTAGGGATGGGTGTTGCTCTTCTCACTACACTTTCCCAAATTATTTCATTGGCTGCCGAAGTTCCAGTAACGCAGCTGCAATTTGAAAAAACAACTTGAGTTGTTTATCCAAACTGTAGCCAGCGTCAACTCCGTACTTGGGCGACAGGGTAGCTTCTACCCTCACTACTGATATTTACTTTAAACACTTTGTTTCGAACGTGTGCGTGCACATAAGCGCGTGCACGTTGCGAAGCAGGCACCCTGAACAAGGCCTTAGTTGCTACAATCATGTTGCGTAGGAGGGGTGGGACACCAAAGGTTTTCAGGCAGACACCTGAAAACTGCAACAAACTAACTTCCCGGAGAGGAGAAGAGGCACATGCTGGTCCATGTGAGAGGGGATTAACCCTAGCACTGCCTTCTCTCACCAGGACTTCCTATATTAGTACAGAGAATTTAGTAGCCAAGCTACATTCATATTTCTGATATTCATAAGATCTCTGGAGTGACACTCTTTTTGTTCTTCATATTATATCAGGGGGGCGCAAGATTATTTTGGGGGGGCGCGGACTTCACCTACCTTTCCTCTGCGCCGTGTCGCCATGGCAACACGGCGTCAAATTACACCGTGGGGTCATGTGACGTGCGTGTCGTCATGGCGACGTGCGTCAAATTACGCCGCGGATGTCATGTGACATCACGTCACCCGCGCGTCATTTGACACTGGATATTGGGTAAGGGGGGGGGGCGCGCGCTTAGGGGCTGGCAGGCAGGCTGGGGCGCAGCACAGAAAGTTTGCGCGCCCCTGTATTATATTACACCCCTGGATTAGGATTTGTTTGTACGTGCACCCGTGACAGATCTTTACGTAACGTGAGAGATCCTCTTCTACATATTTGTGTTCATCAGTACACATATTTGTAATTAATTGTAAGTGGGAAAATGTTAAACATGAATTTTCTACTTCTCATTGGTGACAATGCAATAATATTAAACAGTACAGTATAGTACAGTACACAGGCACTACAGTTTCAAACAGCTATACAACAAAATGCAGTTGTCTCTGTGGCGCAATTGGTTAGCACGTTCGGCTGTTAACCGAAAGGTTGGTGGTTCAAGCCCACCCAGGGACGCTGTTTTTCCTTTTTAGCAACATTTGAACCACCAACACCCCACTTCAGTTTGTTCTCTGATGCACTTGAGCTGTACTCCTTGTAAGTATTATTTTTTAGTAGGTTAACTATATTTTCACCTGTATAAAAGAAACTAAGCAAACCTCCATGTTGTTAATTTTGGAAAGTATACTCAATTATATAATCATGACAGATTACTGCAGAGCTTATATTCGTCATCGCAGGCAATCAGTTATAGCAGCGCACCAAGGGCAGATCTGTGTCCTTGCATGCAGTTACTTTTGTCTGCTACACACACACAGTTTATTTTTGTTTTAAGCACATCGTTGTGAGCAGTCTGTATAGCCCAGCTGTTGGTGACGCTTTACGTTTGCTGGATTAGCACAGGGCTCACTCTATGTGCAGCCACATGTCTCCTAGTAACCAGGCACCTGTGGAGGGTTTTTTTATCCTTTTTTGTAAATAAATATTTCTCATATTCATAAGATCTCTGGAGTGACACTCTTTCTGTTCTTCATATCTTATAACACCCCTGGATTAGGATGTGGTTGGACGTGCACCTGTGACAGATCTTCACAGTAACGGGAAAGTTCCTCTTCTATGAACATATTTGTAATTAATTGTAGGTGGGAAAATATGTTAAACATTAATTTTCTACTTTTCATTTGTGACAATGGAATAATGTCAATTAGAACAGTACACTACACTACCATGCCAAGGTCATATCATTATCACTATCACAAAATAGCTCTGTGATGGTATCCATCGGCTATCTACTGTATCTCCGTTTGGCTGTTAATCAAAAGGTTGGTGTGTGTGAAGCCCACCCAGGATGTTGTTTTCCTTTTTAGCGTGCTTATAGTGCTGGCGACGGCGACACGACCGAGGACGTCACTCGTCGCTGTCGCCACCAGTGAAAGTTGCAATTTGATTTTTAGCGACGTCGCTGGCGACAAGGCCAGTGACGTCACTAAAGGGGGCGGGCCGCGCAACTTGATTGGTTTAGAGACAGTCACATGTGGCGACTGTCTCTAAAAAATCAAATTTACCCGGCTTCCAAATTTTTAGTCGCTCCGTCACAGTCGCGCTTACTATAAGCGCTTGCGACGGAGTCAATGGATTTGTTTCGGAGAGACGTCGCCTCGCCGTCGCAAGGCACTATAAGCGCAGCCTTACAGTCTCTGTTGCACTTGAGAGTTACACTTTGTAAATACACCTCAACCCCCTTATAACGCTGTGCTTGGGGTCCAAAGAATCACATCGCGTTATAAGCGGATCGTGTTAGAAATAATGTATAATTGGATGCATTGTACAATAAAGTATTTAAGACACCAATAATCGTGTTGTAAAGTATTCATAAATACGAAAATTGAGAGCCACGCTTGCATCGCGTTATAAGCGGATTTGTGTTGTACCAGATCGTGTTATAACTGGGTTGAGCTGTATTATGTTTAATAAGATAACTATAATATCGTCTGTATAAAAAAAAAACTCAATGTTGATAATTTTGAAGGTATACGCAATTATATAATCATGGTAGAGCGCCACATTGATGTTGAATTTACTATCTATTCAAAACTTTTATTTTTTCTATATATTACTAATCATTTAAGGTACATGTGTATAAAATGTTTTTTTAGTTTGTGCCTTGTTGATTGGCACAGACTATCTGTTTTAGTGTATGCACAAAAGAGAATTGTAATATACTAAATATACTATGAAAACACTATATTTTTGTAACGCTTACGCTGCCCATGAGCAAGACACGACCCCGGTACTGAGGTGGGGAAGTAGCAAACCACGCACCCACAGCAGCAGAAGCGCGCCTGGCAGGCGGATTGTCAACGTACAAGACACAGAAGGGAAACAAAGAATGCTTCCCAAAAAGATCCCCATTCACTGCACAGCAAAAGCCAAAAAAGTATATTAGATCCGGGTACAAATACCCACTAGCAATATAGTAAAGTCAATACTTGATGGTACCCCATGCAGCCGACTTTACTATATTGCTAGTGGGTATTTGTACCCGGATCTAATATACTTTTTTGGCTTTTGCTGTGCAGTGAATGGGGATCTTCTTGGGAAGCATTCTTTGTTTCCCTTCTGTGTCTTGTCTGTCAATACTATCCCCTTGCACCAGCTGAAATTGAATAGCTATCTACATAATATTTTAGACTGTGGTGAGCGGTATCTCAATACGTTATATAAATAGGATTGTCAACGTAGCCTGGTCTGGGTTGGAAAGAGTGAATTAGAGTTTACTTGCCAAGGTTTTGGAATGGAGATGTCAGAATAGTCAAAGTCTGTTAGCCGTGGTCTAAGGTTGGAGAGGTCAGAATCGTGGAAGTCCGTATAGCCATGGTCTGGGTTGGAGAGGTTAGAATCGTGGAGGTCCGTATAGCCGTGGTCTGGGTTGGAGAGGTCAGAATCGTGGAGGTCCGTATAGCCGTGGTCTGGGTTGGAGAGGTTAGAATCGTGGAGGTCCGTATAGCCGTGGTCTGGGTTGGAGAGGTCCGCAGAGTCGAGGGTAAGCCGGGGTCAATATTCAGAGGGATTCCAAAGTCAAGCCGGGTCGGTACACGAAGAGTCAAACTGCAAGAAGAACACAGGACAAGGAGCAAGGCACAGCATACACAGGAGCTCAAGGATTCAACAAGTGATGCTCAGCAAAGCAGGAAGGGAACTGCAGGGTATTTATAGCACACAGGAACCAGTAGCCAGGGAGGCGGAATGAAGGCGCAGCCACAGCGGAGGCAAGGATTGGCTGCAGGAGACAAGTGGGCTTAATGAATACTTGCCAAGCAGCTGGAGAGCGGTGCACATCATCACGTGTGCGCTCCACTCGTGAAAGAAGCGTGGCACGTCCGAGGGGGCGGAGCTAATCTCCATGGCACTCTAGAAGAGCTGTGCGTGCGCGCATGCTCTGTAAGCAGAGCGGGGTGTGCACACGCGCTGGTGTCAGAGTGGAGGTCTGAGTGATGACAGGTAAGGAGGGAACACGTCGCAAAGAACTTGTTCCCCGATTCCTTACAATTTTATACCGCGTTGGGATGAGCAACTAAACGTTGCTTTTATAATGTGTGCGTGATCAGTGTTCTGTTTTATCTGAAACATCACCAGCAGAGATCTAAATCCAATCAGCAGTTTTTAGCCAGAAACAAAATTATGTAATCAATATTTTTAACATTCTGAATTTAAAAAAAAACGTAATATATTCTCTATGCGTTTGCGAAACACAATACGTTAAATACAATTTCTCATGCAACATTTGTAATTATATAATCATTTGCAATAATAAGTATGCTCAATCAATTGAGTCACAATGAAGCTTTACGTAATTTAACGACGAAACATTAAAATCAGCAATACAGGCGTACCCCGCATTAACATACGCAATGGGACCGGAGCATGTATGTAAAGCGAAAATGTACTTAAAGTGAAGCACTACCTTTTTTCCACTTATTGATGCATGTACTGTACTGCAATCGTCATATACGTGCATAACTGATGTAAATAACGCATTTGTAACAGGCTCTATAGTCTCCCCGCTTGCGCACAGCTTCGGTACAGGTAGGGAGCCGGTATTGCTGTTCAGGACGTGCTGACAGGCGCATGCGTGAACTGCCGTTTGCCTATTGGGCGACATGTACTTACTCGCGAGTGTACTTAAAGTGAGTGTCCTTAAAGCGGGGTATGCCTGTACTGTCATTCTTGTATGAAGTGAAGGTGAAAGAAACGGCGCTAGCTCTATTAGTGTGCTCTTGTGTTATACAGTGAGTTAATAATAAAATCGAATGATTATAAAACTTTGTGACGTGATTCAATAACGTGCAAAACAATATAATATAATATATTTCCCTTTATGCTCCCCCTGGATTGCAGTTGGAGATTCTTGTATGAAGTTCATTACACTACAATGAAAATAAAAAATGCATGGGCCGGGAATCAAACCCTGGTCAACTGCTTGGAAGGCAGCTATGCTCACAACTATATCACCAATGCACAAGCTCATTATATAAGTAATATTCATAAAATGGCTGTGTGTCCTGCACTAATACAGTGGCGAGAGAAAGTTTGTGAAGCACTTAAGATTTTCACATATTTCACATATTACAAACCTAAAATGTTAATAGATCTTAATCTAAGTCCTAATACACTGGCGACACACTTTATTCGAGCACGGCTAGTCCCGCGAATTCGGGTATACTCGGGTGTATTCAGGTTTCTGATAGTTTTCTGCCAGAATGCATTGCGTTATTTTCCGGCCGGAATTTAAGCTTTTTATTCCGGCTGGTTACAATACTGCAATGCCGTCAAAATACACATGGTGGCGCTTGCGAGCTATTCTCTGTGAAGCCGTCCCCTATAATGAATTGTAATGCAGTATATACTGTATACTATATACTGTATATACTGTATAACAACAACCCCTGTAAGCCCTAACATACAGTACTGTACAGTACTGTACTGTACTGTATATGCACATACATAAATGATACTACTGTATGGGCGGCGGGGGCGAGATATGTTTGCAGCAGAGAGAGATCCGCTGCTCTCTCTCTGCGCAAACATCCGCACATTAAAAATTATTTGAAATACATTTTTATTGATAGTGTAGATGTGCAGGGGGTCTCCGGAGCTGAACCGCGTTGGTTTTAGGTCTGGGGACCCCGTGCCCCCCGAGATACAGGCCCCTTTAGGGGGTGCCGGTATCCCTCTGCGTTTAAAGGTCCCGATCACGTGACCGCGGCCTGTAAACCAAGCAGAGCAGAGGGATACCGGCACCCCCTAAAGGGGCCTGTATCTCGGGGGGCACGGGGTCCCCAGACCTGAAACCTGTGCGCTTCTGCTCTGGAGACCCTCTGCACATGTACACTATCAATAAAACACATACAATATACAGTATAAACAAACACTCGTTCTTTACCTTAGCGTCTATGCGCTATGGTAAAGAAGCATTATTTTAATAATATTGTAAAGTGAGCAGGGGGTTCCCTGAGCCAGAAATTAATGCTCAGGGAACCCCCCCCCCCCTGCTCCTGATCAATATTATTAAAAATACGGAAAATGCTGCGTCATTACCATAGCGGATAGCCGCTAAGGCAATGAAGGGGTTAACCCACCGTGCCCGCTTTATTGTGTGTAGTGGGGATTGGTGAGGGGGGTATTTGGCCCTTGGTGTGAGTTTAGGACTTGCGGGAGGGGGGGGGGTTGCGGGTGCACTTAACCCCTTCACGACCGTAGCAGTTAATACCGCTACGGTCATGAAGGGGTTAAGCCCTCCCGCTACCCCCCCCCCCGCAAGCCCTCCCCAACCATCGTTGGGGCGAATACCCCATTCACCCACCCTCCCGCAACCCACAACAATAAAATACACACAGCAGCCGCCAAAAAATAAATAAATAAATGACAATAAATACATTTGAAATACATTTTTATTGATAGTGTAGATGTGCAGGGGGTCTCCGGAGCTGAACCGCGTTGGTTTTAGGTCTGGGGACCCCGTGCCCCCCGAGATACAGGCCCCTTTAGGGGGTGCCGGTATCCCTCTGCGTTTAAAGGTCCCGATCACGTGACCGCGGCCTGTAAACCAAGCAGAGCAGAGGGATACCGGCACTCCCTAAAGGGGCCTGTATCTCGGGGGGCACGGGGTCCCCAGACCTGAAACCTGTGCGCTTCTGCTCTGGAGACCCTCTGCACATGTACACTATCAATAAAACACATACAATATACAGTATAAATAAACACTCGTTCTTTACCTTAGCGTCTATGCGCTATGGTAAAGAAGCATTATTTTAATAATATTGTAAAGTGAGCAGGGGGTTCCCTGAGCCAGAAATTAATGCTCAGGGAACCCCCCCCCCCTGCTCCTGATCAATATTATTAAAAATACGGAAAATGCTGCGTCATTACCATAGCGGATAGCCGCTAAGGCAATGAAGGGGTTAAGGCATAATAAACAATTAAAACATTCAATACATATTTTTCACGTCTGTGTTAAAACTCCCTGCCTTCTCTCTAATTTATGTAAAACCCCCTCCCCCTATTCTCGCTTTTAAAACGCCCTGCCTTCTCTCTAATCTATGTAAAACCCCCTCCCCCTATCCCCCTATTGTGTGTGTGCGTTAAGCTTCCCTGAAAGCTATGTAAAAAAACCTCCCCCTATTGTGTGTGTGTGTTAAATCTGCCTGGCCTGTGTTTCTGAGTGCTGAGTGCTCTGCGTTTAAAGGTCCCGATCACGTGATCGCGGCCTGTAAACCAAGCAGAGCAGAGGGATACCGGCACCCCCTAAAGGGGCCTGTATCTCGGGGGGCACGGGGTCCCCAGACCTGAAACCTGTGCGCTTCAGCTCCGGAGACCCCCTGCACATGTACACTATCAATAAAAATGTATTTCAAATGTATTTATTGTCATTTATTTATTTATTTATTTATTTAGATTTATTTATTAATTGTGCTGCTGCTGCTGCAAGTCGTAAACTCACACCAAGGGCCAAACACCCCCCTCACCCCCAATAAAAAAAATTCACGCACAGCAGCCCCACAATTAATAAATAAATCTAAATAAATAAATAAATGCCAATAAATACATTTGAAATACATTTTTATTGATAGTGTAGATGTATATATATATATATACAGTATACAGTATATATACACACATGATGAACCAATAGTACAAATACATGTAGAATGGTTATCAAAATCATACTGTCCTACAGATAACGCTTCTCTATACAGACAATAATAATAATCCATTTAATAATCCTACAGTAACTTATTTTACAATATAAAACATAACATTACAATCCACACAGTACATTGCATTTACATTGTATACTGTAAATGATGCATAGCATTAAATCTATGCACCATATACAATACTGTACATTCTGCAAATGAATGTTAACAATATAATTGCAAGCTACTCTACCAGTAAATACTGTACAAACACTTCCAAACAAGTCAAATACAGTATTTTAACCAATCAAGTAAACCAAAATCAATATATACTGTAAGTACCAACCAGAAAAGACAATTTAAAACCAAACTAACCCTTACAATACCAAGGATTACATCTATCTAATTGTAAAAAACCTTATACATTATACACAGCATTGTTTAAAACCCCCTTCCCCCCTAATGTTTCTGTTAAGCAGATTACACTGAAGGGAGAGAGATATAAAGGCCTAAAGCCCCTTCCCCCCTAATGTTTGTGTTAAACAGATTACAATGAAGGGAGAGAGATATAAAGGCCTAAAGCCCCTTCCCCCCTAATGTTTGTGTTAAACAGATTACAATGAAGGGAGAGAGATATAAAGGCCTAAAGCCCCTCCCCCCCCTAATGTTTCTGTTAAACAGATTACAGTACATTGAAGGGAGAGAGATTTTACAGAAACACACATTAGGGGGGAGGGGGCTTTAAACAGATTACATTGAAGGGAGAGAGATGTTTCTGTTAACAGTAAATCTCCCTCCCTGCATTGCTAACCACCCTCACCCCCTACCCACATACCGTTAACCCCCCCCCCCATCCTGGCCATGGCCCCTCCGCTTCTGCAAAACAGACACAAAAATTAAAACATACAAAGTAATGTCCCCTAACCCCTTAATCACCATAGCGGTTATTAACCGCTACAGTCATGAAGGGGTTAACCCACCCTCACCCACCCACCACTCGGGATGCCTACATACCCTCCCACACTAACCCCCCCCCCACCCGTGAGGCCTAACCACCCAGTCAGTACCCACAAGGGAGGCCTACCCACATACCGTTGGGGAAACACCCCACCCCCACCCCAGTACCCACAATAAAAACAGTACAATCACCCACAATAAACAGCATTCTATTTATTAAATACATTACCCACCCCCTGTGCCCCCCCCCCATAAATACAAGATTTATTCTTTTACATTCAGGGTCCATAACGCAGCCCCAAGCTAGTCCCCGGTGGGCTGGCAGGGCACCTGGACAGACCTACAGTTTACCAGCAGCATTCCACAGGTTCTGGAGGCCTGCTGGTGGATCCTGCCAGCACCATGGCGCCCAGGTGGTCTCCTTGGGTCACCGTGTGCCACAATTGGGTCCACACGGTAGGCCCAAGGATGTCTGGGAGCCCCGGGTCAAACCCACAGGTGTCTGCGGGGCCTCGGGTGGTTCCCATGGGGGTCTGGGGAACTCACGGGTGCTCACTACGGGTCCGCGGTGCCCCCACAGAAGTGGGACCACACATCATCATCCCCGCACCTACGGCTCGGAGGTGCCCCCACAGAAGTGGGACCACACATCGTCATGCCCGCAGACTACGGGTCCGCGGTGCCCCCACAGAAGTGGGACCACACATCATCATCCCCGCATGTGTCACCCGTGGAACCACCAGCCTGCTACCCTTTAGGATACCCGAGGATTCCCCGCGGGTGGTCTCCAGAGGTCCCACGCAAAACCACGGAAGTAACCCTGAATGTAAAAAAAATAAACCTGGCCTATACATTCAATACATACACCCTCCCCCCCAACACCTACAGTACAATAATGTGCAAAATAACTATTATCCAGATATGGATAATAGATTAATTGCCCATTATTAAAAACATTAACTAGCATATACAAATAAATAAAGTACTACTGACCTCATCAATACGAAGTGTCCGATGCCAGCGCCTTCCTTCTCTTGCCCACACAAAACATAGCCAAAACCAAGCCAATACATTGCAATTACATTCAGATATCAATTAACCCCTTAAACACCTTATCGGATAATAACCGCAAAGGTAATTAAGGGGTTAAGCCACACAGGCACGATACCCACCCTTCACCCATGAATTTGTACTGTGGCTTCATCATGCAACTATATATATATACTGTATACTGTATATATACATACAGAGAGACAGAGAGAAAGAGAGAGAGAGAGATATATACAGTATATATATATACACACGTTATATACACACCCATGATAAACCAAATATACAGTACAAATAAATGTAGAAGGGTTATCAAAACCATACTGTTCTACAACCAAACACTTCTCCATACAGACACTACATTAAAATCAATTTCCTTTAAAAATCCTAACTGATCTCACAATCTACTGTACTGTATATGATCACAAACCAATGAAAAAAGTCACATTCCAAAATGCATAAAATCTATGCACCATACTGTATACATTCTGCAAATTAATCAACGTAAACAAAAATCAATTAGCAATCATTATTTAGATCCCTAAACATTTCACACTCAATCATGAACAATGAAACCATTAACAGATTCACGCCTAGAGCAGAACAATTAAGCCTTTGAAAAAATATAAGTACCGACAAAAATACAACCTTTACAGTACAACCAAGGCTATCTATCCCTGACCTTCCTCAAACACACAATACAATACCAAGGAATAATACATCTATCTAATTTTAAAATACTTTAAACTCACAAAATAATTAAAAACACATCCAATCCAGCTTTTAAAACAACATCATTTCTTACCCTGAATGTATACTGTACAGTATATCTCTCTAGACATATATATTGTACATACATACATACAGTGGCAAAAAATGATATACCACAAAAAAAAAAAAAATACACATGTTAAAAAACCTTTTGAAAAAATTAACAAGTTAAATAAAATACATTTCTTTACTGTAGTTCACTTACCATTACTTGCCCCCACCGACTCCCGTTGCCCAGCTTACTCACGAACCAATCCACGATCAGGAACCCATAAAATAATAAACCATTCAAAATAATAAACATTAAACTAAAAATCCAAACCAATCCACGGGTCTTCTACTTGTAATACATCTTCATCTGTATTCTTCTTTCTTCTATCTCCTTCCGGGCGGGGCAGGGCGTGGTCTACTTTCCATCATCGGCCACGCCCTTGTCTTTTTTCTTCTCCGGAGGTCCTTCCTCCGCGGCGTCTGGCTGCAAAATGAGACGACATAGGCTTTTAAAGGCCTATGACGTCACATTTTGCGTCATGGTTCCCACGGTCCTGATTGGACCGTGAAAACCATGTGTTTTGGCCGATAATAAAAAAATGATGACGTCACTTAAAGGGAATGAAAGCACAGCCAATCAGAATGGCTTTGCTTCAATTGCCTTTAAGTTGACGTCATGAAAAGGCATATGGCCGTGCACACATGGTACTAGAGCCAATCAGAGCGTGGAAACTTTATCCCTACTCTGATTGGCTCTGGTATACCATGTGTCAGGGGCTTGGGGGAGAAAGGATGTGACATCAATGAAAACCTGTCACGTGGTACGGTAGCCAATCAGAGCGTGGGAACTTTATCCCTACTCTGATTGGCTCTGGTATACCATGTGTCAGGGGCTTGGGGGAGAAAGGATGTGACGTCAATAAGGATAAAGTTCCCACGCTCTGATTGGCTACCGTACCACGTGACAGGTTTTCATTGACGTCACATCCTTTCTCCCCCAAGCCCCTGACACATGGTATACCAGAGCCAATCAGAGTAGGGATAAAGTTCCCACGCTCTGATTGGCTCTAGTACCATGTGTGCACGGCCATGTGTCTTTTAATGATGTCACCTTAAAGGCATTTGAAGCAAAGCCATTCTGATTGGCTGTGCTTTCATTCCCTTTAAGTGACGTCATCATTTTTTTATTATCGGCCAAAACACATGGTTTTCACGGTCCAATCAGGACCGTGGGAACCATGACGCAAAATGTGACGTCATAGGCCTTTAAAAGCCTATGTCGTCTCATTTTGCAGCCAGACGCCGCGGAGGAAGGACCTCCGGAGAAGAAAAAAGACAAGGGCGTGGCCGATGATGGAAAGAAGACCACGCCCTGCCCCGCCCGGAAGGAGATAGAAGAAAGAAGAATACAGATGAAGATGTATTACAAGTAGAAGACCCGTGGATTGGTTTGGATTTTTAGTTTAATGTTTATTATTTTGAATGGTTTATTATTTTATGGGTTCCTGATCGTGGATTGGTTCGTGAGTAAGCTGGGCAACGGGAGTCGGTGGGGGCAAGTAATGGTAAGTGAACTACAGTAAAGAAATGTATTTTATTTAACTTGTTAATTTTTTCAAAAGGTTTTTTAACATGTGTATTTTTTTTTTTTTGTGGTATATCATTTCTTGCCACTGTATGTATGTATGTACAATATATATGTCTAGAGAGATATACGGTACAGTATACATTCAGGGTAAGAAATGATGATGTTTTAAAAGCTGGATTAGATGTGTTTTTAATTATTTTGTGAGTTTAAAGTATTTTAAAATTAGATACTGTAGATGTATTCCTTGGTATTGTATTGTGTGTTTGAGGAAGGTCAGGGATAGGTAGGCTTGGTTTGGAAAGGTTGTATTTTTGTCGGTACATATATTTTTTCAAAGGCTTAATTGTTCTGCTCTAGGCGTGAATTTGTTAATGATTTTATTGTTCGGGATCTAGTCTGAATTGTTTAGGGATGTAAATAATGATTGCTAATTGAGTTTTGTTTACTTGGTTGATTACAGTAATTTGCAGAATGTATATGGTGCATACAGTAGATATTTAGGCATCATTTATATTGGAATGTAAGTTGTTTAAATGGCTTTTCAGAGGTTTAGTGATGATTTACAGTAGATTGAGAGTTCAGTTATGAATATTAAAGGAAATTTATTTTAATTTAGTGTGTATGTATGGAGAAGAGTTTGGTTGTAGGACAGTGCTTTTGATAACCCTTCTACATTTATTTGTACTGTATATTGGTTTATCATGGGTGTGTATATAACGTGTGTGTATATATATATATATATATATATATATATATATATATATATATATATATATATATATATATATATATATATACTGTATATATATATCTCTCTCTCTCTCTCTCTTTCTCTCTGTCTCTCTGTGTATATATATATACAGTATATATATATAGTTGCATGATGAAGCCACAGTACAAATTCATGGGTGAAGGGTGGGTATCGTGCCTGTGTGGCTTAACCCCTTAATTACCTTTGCGGTTATTATCCGATAAGGTGTTTAAGGGGTTAATTGATATCTGAATGTAATTGCAATGTATTGGCTTGGTTTTGGCTATGTTTTGTGTGGGCAAGAGAAGGAAGGCACTGGCGTCGGACACTTCGTATTGATGAGGTAAGTAGTACTTTATTTATTTGTATATGCTAGTTAATGTTTTTAATAATGGGCAATTAATCTATTATCCATATCTGGATAATAGTTATTTTGCACATTATTGTACTGTAGGTGTTGGGGGGGAGGGTGTATGTATTGAATATATAGGCCAGGTTTATTTTTTTTACATTCAGGGTTACTTCCGTGGTTTTGCGTGGGACCTCTGGAGACCACCCGCGGGGAATCCTCGGGTATCCTAAAGGGTAGCAGGCTGGTGGTTCCACGGGTGACACATGCGGGGATGATGATGTGTGGTCCCACTTCTGTGGGGGCACCGCGGACCTGTAGTCTGCGGGCATGACGATGTGTGGTCCCACTTCTGTGGGGGCACCTCCGACCCGTAGGTGCGGGGATGATGATGTGTGGTCCCACTTCTGTGGGGGCACCGCGGACCCGTAGTGAGCACCCGTGAGTTCCCCAGACCCCCATGGGAACCACCCGAGGCCCCGCAGACACCTGTGGGTTTGACCCGGGGCTCCCAGACATCCTTGGGCCTACCGTGTGGACCCAATTGTGGCTCACGGTGACCCAAGGAGACCACCTGGGCGCCATGGTGCTGGCAGGATCCACCAGCAGGCCTCAAGAACCTGTGGAATGCTGCTGGTAAACTGTAGGTCTGTCCAGGTGCCCTGCCAGGCCACCGGGGACTAGCGTGGGGCTGCGTTATGGACCCTGAATGTAAAAGAATAAATCTTGTATTTATGGGGGGGGGCACAGGGGGTGGGTAATGTATTTAATAAATAGAATGCTGTTTATTGTGGGGCTGTGCATTGTTTTGATTGCGGGGACTGGGGGTGGGGGGTGGGGTTCCCCAACGGTATGTGGGTAGGCCTCCCTTGTGGGTAGTTAGTGGGTGAGGGTTGAGGGTGGTTAGGCCTCATGGGGTGGGGGGTTAGAGTGGGAGGGTATGTACAGTAGGCGTCCCGAGTGGTGGGTGAGGGCGGGTTAACCCCTTCATGACTGTAGCGGTTAATAACCGCTATGGTGATTAAGGGGTTAGGGGACATTACTTTGAAAGTGTTATTTTTTTTCTCTGTTTTACTGTACAGCAGCGGAGGTTGCCATGGGTAGTGGGTAGTGTATTGAATGTATTTATTGGTTATTATGCCTTAACCCCTTCATTACCTTAGCGGCTATACGCTATGCTAATGAAGCCTCGTTTCTGAACTTTTAATAATATTGTGCAGGAGCAGGGGGTCCCCTGAGATTAGATTTCTGTCTCAGGGAACCCCCTGCTCACTGTACAATATTATTAAAAAGACAGAAATGCTGCTTCTTTACCATAGCGCATAGCCGCTAAGCTAAAGAATGATTCTTTAATGATGTGTGTGTTTTATTCACAGTGTACATGTGCAGGGGGTCTCCGGAGCTGAAGCGCACAGGTTTCAGGTCTGGGGACCCCGTGCCCCCCGAGATACAGGCCCCTTTAGGGAGTGCCGGTATCCCTCTGCTCTGCTTGGTTTACAGGCCGCGGTCACGTGATCGGGGCTTTTAACGCAGAGGGATACCGGCACCCCCTAAAGGGGCCTGTATCTCGGGGGGCACGGGGTCCCCCGACCTGAAACCAGTGCGGTTCAGCTCCAGAGACCCCCTGCACATCTACACTATAAATAAAAATGTATTTCAAATGTATTTATTTGTATTTATTTATTTATTTATTGCGGGGATGCTGTGTGTGATTATTTTTTATTGTGTTTAGCGGGGGTTTATAAATGTGAGTTTATAAATAAAATAAATAATATTATTTATAGGGGCCTTAGAACAGAAGTTCCCACGCCAATTGCGCGCTCATTGCTCTTTTGTTACAATGTTGCTGGTCTTGCGGGTTTGCAGTCTGGCAGCAAAAAGCAGTTTGTACAGTAGTACTGAGTGTGAGATATTTTATTTAAAAATACAGTACAAAAACCGTGCAACACACAACAACATTCAGTATCCTTTGTTTAAGTACAGCAGGTACTATAGGGTAAAACATGTACTGTACAGTACAGCACAATATTACAGTATGGTTTCACTGAAAGTCCTCCCCATTTTCCAGCCATGGCCGATGCCTTGCATGGCGCAAAACGCCATTAATGCAGTCTCTAACGCCTCTCATTACAGGATCTGTAACAGAGTAATAGCGCTGCATTTCTTCCACAATCTTTTTCCTTAAATTGGCAGGAAGGGCATTTTTTTGGCGATTCCCATCATAGTTCACTTTGAACACCCACTCGCAGTACAATGTGTAGGGAACATGGTGTTTAAATATGATCAAGGCATACTTGTGTGGTATACCAGCACTCCTCACCCTATACTTCTCCCTCAGTGCCGGTGGCAGATCGCACAGGGAGATGTCGGGCACTGTTTGTATGCGAGCGGGTGTAGGAGGTCTTTTGGGAGCGGGTGTACTTGAGGCGATGGGCAATGGTAGGGTGTCTGAGAGGAAGCTTTCCTCCGGTAGTGGTCGCCGGGTTGTCTCCTGGCGTGGTCTTGACGGGGTTGTCATGTCCTCCTCAATAGCATAGTACACTGTATCTTCTGGTGGAGGGGGTGTGCTTGGTGATGGAAGGGGGTCGAAGGTACCATGCATCACATCCATGTCACCCCCCTGCTCCAGCGTCGGGGAAACAGGGGCATTAACACCGAGCAAATAATGTATGCCCGCTATGTCTGCCTCTATCTTGTGCATCCGTTGATCCAGCCGCTGCTCCATTTGTAGCATCCGTTGCTCCATATGTAGCACCGACTCCAGAAGCAGATCTAGCTTTGCCAGCACACTAGAATTCCCGGGGAGATCCACACTTAGCCCATTCAGGATCCGGTCCAACGAGCTGCTTGTGCATGGCATCTGGAGATCTGGGGGGATGGGTGCAACGGAGGATGAGATGGGGGTTCCCTGGAGAGAAGCGGCATCGATGGAGAGTGGAAGAGGTGACCTGGGGATGCCCGGTACAGGAGAAGCTGCAGCGTGGTGGAAGAGGGATGGAGAAGGTGACCGCTGGATTTCCGGGAGAGAAGCAGAGTCGTGCAAGAGCAAAGGAGACAGTGACCCGTTGATTTCAGAGGCAGCAGCATCTTCAGATGGAACCGGAGAAGATGGGGGTGGAGAAGCCGGGCTGAAGATTTCCGGGACAGCTACAGCAGAGTCGTCGAAGCTTATGGGAGCAAGTGGTCTGCGGATTCGGTGAGTTGGCTGCCATGCGTCTTGCGTACCGAGCACAGTACCGTATTTCTTCTTCACATAATAAGGCTGACGTGTTTTAAAAGCCTTAGCCTTTGGGGTCAGCAGAAGGTTTTCTTTGTTGGCCTTAGCCTGTTGCTTTGCCTTTGGCTTGGAAACGGTAACTGCCTTTCTCTTTTTCAGTGTGGCAGGCACAGCAGAGGTGAGATGATTCTTTCGTCCATAGAACCGGGGCTGCTCCATGTAAGCGGGAGGCACAATGCAGTATCTGGACAATGGCTCAGATAAAGATCAGCAAGTGGTGGGCTATGCAACGTGTACAACCTTTTATGCATGGCGGCCAGGTACAGGTGTTGAAAGTGGGTGGTCTGTTATGTGAGTCATTAACATATAAATACACCATCCATTTTGTGGATTCACTGCACATTGAATACACATCGACTAAACATCGAATATACATTCTTGTGTTTGTATTTCTTTCTACAGTACTCGCAGCAATGCCTTTTAAGAAGATTTCAAAGGATCTCAGCATGAGAATGAAGGAGATGTACACGAGCGGAAAACGAATTGCAGATATCCAGCGCTGGTTAACTGCTTCTGGCCTCGTTGTGCCATCAAGCACCGTGTGCTATCATGCACAAGGAAAAAACAGAGACCGCAAAAAGGCACCAAAGATAACAAATGCGTAAGTATACTGTATTTATAAAACTTAACCAAAAAAAATATAGAAAACTGTAGTGTACATCTACAGTATACCGTATTTATATAGTATATTTATTATATTACAACAGTATATACTGTAGTGTACTGTATGTGTGGTCAATTTATATTTTTTGTGCAGCAGTATACACTTTTGGTATATTGCAATTCATCTGACAACGAATATACAGTATATGATGTGTATTTATTATGATATAACAACAGTATACCGTATTTATATAGTATATTTATTATATTACAACAGTATATACTGTAGTGTACTGTATGTGTGGTCAATTTATATTTTTTGTGCAGCAGTATACACTTTTGGTATATTGCAATTCATCTGACAACGAATATACAGTATATGATGTGTATTTATTATGATATAACAACAGTATACCGTATTTATATAGTATATTTATTATATTACAACAGTATATACTGTAGTGTACTGTATGTGTGGTCAATTTATATTTTTTGTGCAGCAGTATACACTTTTGGTATATTGCA
The DNA here is from genome assembly GCF_040206685.1 of Ascaphus truei. NCBI lineage: Eukaryota > Metazoa > Chordata > Amphibia > Anura > Ascaphidae > Ascaphus > Ascaphus truei. The sequence goes on from NC_134498.1 coordinate 12,264,025, forward strand.
ATTCATCTGACAACGAATATACAGTATATGATGTGTATTTATTATGATATAACAACAGTATATCGTATTTATATAGTATATTTATTATATTACAACAGTATATACTGTAGTGTACTGTATGTGTGGTCAATTTATATTTTTTGTGCAGCAGTATACACTTTTGGTATATTGCAATTCATCTGACAACGAATATACAGTATATGATGTGTATTTATTATGATATAACAACAGTATACCGTATTTATATAGTATATTTATTATATTACAACAGTATATACTGTAGTGTACTGTATGTGTGGTCAATTTATATTTTTTGTGCAGCAGTATACACTTTTGGTATATTGCAATTCATCTGACAACGGAATATACAGTATACAGTATGATGTGTATTTATTATGATATAATAACAGTATATTTATATAGTATATTTATATTACAACAGTACTGTATACTGTATATTTTGTCTATTTATATTTATAGTACAGCAGTATACATTTTTTGTATATTTATATTTACTGTATATTACAACATTACATGTACAGTATACAGTATACATTTTATATTGCTGCATATTAATAACACAATATAATTTCTTTGCATTGTAGGGAGACTACTCTTCTGGTGGACAGAATAAGTGAGGAGAATGATGAGAGGAGCGCATTAAGGGTTAAAAACACTCTTCAGGAAAACCACAATCTGACTGTATCCGAGAGCAGCATAAAGAAGATGAGACGCAGAATTGGATGGAAATATGGACGTGTGAGGTTAGTAGTGGACAGTACAGGAGGTACTGTACTGTAAAGTAAAAGTGTTGTTTTGCAAACTGTACTGCGCTGTGACGCTAACATTTTTTATTCATTGTCATTACAGAGCGTACCCCATGATACGGGACGCAAACAAAATCAAAAGAGTGCTCCAGGCCCAGGCATGGATCGACAGCGGTGAGACTTTCCAGGATTGCATCTTCACTGATGAGTCTACTGTGTCGCTGGAGAGATTTTCAAGATTTGCGTTCCACAAAAAAGGCCGCATAACTTTGAAGCCGCGGCCAAAACACCCTGTGAAGCTGCATGTGTGGGGTGCCATCTCTAGGCGTGGACCGGGATGCATTGTCGTCTTTGAAGGTACAATTTCTCAAATATAATGCCGCCTAATGCACTGTACTTGACTAGTGTTGCCTTACCGTATGCACTGTACTGTACTATTGAGCACTTTTCTTTTCTTGCTATAGGAATCATGAATAAAGATTTCTTCCAAGACAACATTGTGCCCGTGATAGTGCGATACATCACACAAGACTTTCCCAATGGTCATCGCTTTTACCAGGACAATGATCCCAAGCACACCGCGTCGACGGCGCATATCCTTGAGCGCGGCATCAACTGGGTGAAGACGCCAGCGGAGTAAGTGCAGTAGACCGTGTCCCATTTATGTTCCCCACTGTTTGTACTGTGTACTGTATCTCTTAAACTAATTGTCCTTTCTTTCCAATCACAGATCGCCAGACTTCAATCCGATCGAAATGGTCTGGCATCAGCTGAAGGACCACATCCGTAAAGTGGCGAAACCCTCCAAGAAGGACGAGTTGTATAAAGCCATAATGAGTTTTTGGAACGATGTACTCACCGAGGAACGATGCAATAAATATATAGACCATATTGCCACTGTGTTGCCCATTGTCATCGCGCGCAATGGACAAGCATCAGGAAAGTAGTACAGTGCTGTAGTATTGTACAGTAGGTACAGTATGATACAGGTAAGTATGGCACAGATTTTAGCTTTCCCAATAGTCAGAGTATACAGTAGTTCCAGTATACAGTACAGTAGACTAGTTTGACATACTACAGTAACTGCCTACTAACTGCTCCATTTTTTTCTTTCCAGAGAAAGCTGCACCAGCCACCTACTGTACAGTAGTTCTACCATAATACAGTACGCACATACAGTACAGTACAGTAACTGAACAAAGTTTTTGTTTTCTTGTCGTTCCAGGAAAAAGGGTGCACCAGGGGGGAGGGGGGGCCTTGTGTTCGTCAAATCTGCTTGTGCAGTCAAATGTACAGTATATAAACAGCAGTAATGATGTACACAAAACCTCTCCTCTCTCAATGAACTACTGTACCGCAGACACAATGAGGATACTGTTACAGTATGAAGGGAAAAAGACCAGGATGGGTTATTTAACATTACAGTATACTGTGCAATATTTATACTGTATATTTATATATACTGTATTTTTATTCTAAAGGTATTCGAGAATGTACTCTACTGTATGAGGACCTGGTGACTTTCAACCCTCTCAGACCCACAGAAAGGATTATTTCACATCACTGTATATTTATCCTGTATATTTTCAGTAATTTAGAAGCAGTGGCTGTTCTGAACAGCCCAGGGCCAGATTAACAAAACAATGGCTTGGATTGGATTAGCCAGACGATTGATGCTTGCAAAGAAAAGGTTAGAAGCGCAGTCAGTATAGGGTTGAGGTCAAACTATATAACTTTATTAATACATCTAGTCCCAGGGCTGAACCTCTAGGACAACAACAGCATAAGAATTAATGCATATAATATTATTTAAAAATAGAAAAAAAAAAAACAAACTATGTGGTTGAAGCTGTATGTGCAATTGCACTCGATGGGTCTCCGAGGGGTTAAAAACGGGAGTAGCCTGATGATAAATTTCAGTCATGCACTCTGTGCACTGCCCGGGCAGGTTTAGGAAAAAAGAGGGGGTACCCCAGGGCTGAGACAATGCTCAAAAATGCTCACCCTTAATCCACTTTAATGTGTTGGTGTCCCGTAATCCTCCTTGCTCCTGAAATTCGCTCCGTAGCAAGCTGTTCAGATGCACTGATTGCGCTTGGTAGCAGACAGCCCTCCGGGTGTCCGGGTCCGGGATAGGGTGTTGCTTCCATTCAGTACATTGGGATTGTCGCTGACATCACACGTTGGGCTCCAGCTGATCGCTACCTGTTTGCCTGGTGATCGGCAACTTGAAGGAGGAGGAGAGCTGACAGACGAAGCCCAGAGACGACCGGGAAGGGTCTGTGCGTCACAGCCGGAAGTGACATCAGACCCGGACACCCGGAGGGCTGTCTGCTACCAAGCGCAATCAGCGCATCTGAACAGCTTGCTACGGAGCGAATTTCAGGAGCAAGGAGGATTACGGGACACCAACACATTAAAGTGGATTAAGGGTGAGCATTTTTGAGCATTGTCTCAGCCCTGGGGTACCCCCTCTTTTTTCCTAAACCTGCCCGGGCAGTGCACAGAGTGCATGACTGAAATTTATCATCAGGCTACTCCCGTTTTTAACCCCTTGGAGACCCATCGAGTGCAATTGCACATACAGCTTCAACCACATAGTTTTTTTTTTTTTTTTCTATTTTTAAATAATATTATATGCATTAATTCTTATGCTGTTGTTGTCCTAGAGGTTCAGCCCTGGGACTAGATGTATTAATAAAGTTATATAGTTTGACCTCAACCCTATACTGACTGCGCTTCTAACCTTTTCTTTGTTGCTATGTACCTAGGACTGGAGGTTCCCTGTTTTAAAGAAGCTGCTTCACGTATTGGGTAGTGGTTGTCTCACTCATATATACTTTTCCTTTTGCAACACCCTATACGCACCGGACTGGTTCATGTCACATGTGTTTTTTTTTTTTTTTTTGTGTGTGTTGTTGCCCTTATCAAGAGTAACACCCCATCTGGCGCATTATCATTGTTCTCTTTTGATTGATGCTTGGCCAGGGAGGGATTAAAAACTCTAAGGGAGGGGGTGGGTGGTGTAGCTGTAGGATTGTACTGTGTCAGTATTTCCAACGCCAGGTCACCCTAATAATTGCATGAATAAACCCCCAAAGACAAGGCCCAAATATACTAGTACAGTATACTGTACAGTACTGTAAAGTATGTATTATTGTGTGTTGATGTTTTGAATTGCTGTTAACTTGAAAAGTTTCACCATTGTATTGTACTGTATTTGTAAATAAAAGTATTTTGTGGCGACTTCAGCAATAAAAGAACTGGTTAATTTATCTCACATAAAGTACGTGAATACGACCGCAATCACCATTGTACAGTAAATGGGTGCATAGGATGGAACGACAGGTGCTAAAGGGGTATAAATATGATACTGTATTTATCAGTATTGATCAAAGAGAGTTGATCAGAAGGATTCCCCTTATAAAGTATACAGCACTCTATTGTCATTCATACAGTATACTGTAGTAAAGGGTAGACAACACATGGTCTTGCAGTACAGTATACTGTATTACTAAAAATCTGTCAGGTTGACCAGAATCACTGCGGATATCGGAAAATAATACAATTTTATTAATTCTACGTACTGTATATAAGGGGAATCCTTCTGATCAACTCTCTTTGATCAACAATGATAAATACAGTAATTTATCTCACACTCAGTACTACAAACTGCTTTTTGCTTGCAATAAACAAACAAACAGGGAAATTGTCCAGGTGGTGTGGATACAGGTTAATGCCCCTGTCTGATAGGACAGACTCGGGCAAGAATGGCCTGTGAGAGGTGAATATCCAGAATGGTAGCTGGGATGGAAAGCGCTACCAACTGTGCAGGTATTGAAGTGTGTAGAAATGGGAAGGTGCCGTAGGCATCAAATGTGGAAAGCGCTCACCCAGACTTCATACACTTTGCGCTTTTTGCTTGCAGACTGCAAAGCCGCAAGACCAGCAACATTGTAAAAAAAGAGCAAAAAAAGAGCAATGAGCGCGAAATTGGCGTGGGAACTTCTGTTCTAGGGCCCCTAGAAATAATATTCTTTATTTTATTTATAAACTCACATTTATATATAAAGTATATATTTATTTCTCTTCATGTATTTATTTAGATTTATTTATTAATTGTGGAGCTGCTGTGCGTGAGGGGCCATGGCCAGGATGGGGGGGGGGGGGGGTAACGGTACAGTATGTGGGTAGGGGGTGAGGGTGGTTAGACCTCACAGTACATTATGCACATTGGGCCCCCCCCTCCCCACATTTACATACTGTACACTGCACAACATCAATGCAGGGAGGGTTTACCAATGCAGGGAGGGTTTACCAATGCAGGTAAGGCTTTAGGCTTTTATATCTCTCTCCCTTCATTGTAATCTGTTTAACACAAACATTAGGGGGGAAGGGGCTTTAGGCCTTTATATCTCTCTCCCTTCATTGTAATCTGTTTAACACAAACATTAGGGGGGAAGGGGCTTTAGGCCTTTATATCTCTCTCCCTTCAGTGTAATCTGCTTAACAGAAACATTAGGGGGGAAGGGGCTTTAGGCCTTTATATCTCTCTCCCTTCATTGTAATCTGTTTAACACAAACATTAGGGGGGGAAGGGGCTTTAGGCCTTTATATCTCTGTCCCTTCAGTGTAATCTGCTTAACAGAAACATTAGGGGGGAGGGGGCTTTAAACAATGCTGTGTATAATGTATAAGGTTTTTTACAATTAGATAGATGTAATCCTTGGTATTGTAAGGGTTAGTTTGGTTTTAAATTGTCTTTTCTGGTTGGTACTTACAGTATATATTGATTTTGGTTTACTTGATTGGTTAAAATACTGTAGTTGACTTGTTTGGAAGTGTTTGTACAGTATTTACTGGTAGAGTAGCTTGCAATTATATTGTTAACATTCATTTGCAGAATGTACAGTACTGTATATGGTGCATAGATTTAATGCTATGCATCATTTACAGTATACAATGTACTGTAAATGCAATGTACTGTGTGGATTGTAATGTTATGTTTTATACTGTATGCTATTCATTAACTTCATTGCTCTACACATCTAGGGATTTCATTCCACCTTACCACCTTTCCTACACATGATTTGTGCTGTAGGCATTGGTTATATCACTGTATGCTAATGCAGATGTGTGATGCTTTGAGACTGTCATTTATACTTTGACAAGTCTACCTTTTGGTGTGTAGTGTGCATTATCCTTAGCGTTGTATACAGTAGGTGCCTTTGAACCCAGTAACCTATTGTGATTCACTTTGATTCTCCCTAGTGTTTTTTGAGTCACTATCCTTTTCATGTTTAGGGTTGACAGTGTGTGTCGTTCCCTAGTGCTGTTCATTAGTGTTTAAGGGTCCATGCCTCTTTTTTAAGTGTTTTTAAATCATGTACTGTTTATTCATCCCTTTTTGCACTGTGTCAAATAAATAAACAAATATATCAATTGCATACCTGAGTGCTCCCATACGGGTTACTTTTTTCTCTTTTCACTCACATACAGTATGTATATATATATATATATATATATATATATATATATATATATATATATATATATATATATACTGTATATATATATATATATATATATACAAATATAGCTGTATGATATATATATATATATATACTGTATATATATATATATATACACAGTGTATATATGTACAGTATACTGTATATATATATACAGTGTATATACAGTATATATACAAAGTATATACTGTACAGTATATATTTATTTCTCTTCATGTCTTTATTTATTTATTTATTTAGATTTATTTATTAATTGTGGGGCTGCTGTGCGTGAATTTTTTTTATTGGGGGTGAGGGGGGTGTTTGGCCCTTGGTGTGAGTTTACGACTTGCAGCAGCAGCAGCACAATTAATAAATAAATCTAAATAAATAAATAAATGACAATAAATACATTTGAAATACATTTTTATTGATAGTGTACATGTGCAGGGGGTCTCCGGAGCTGAAGCGCACAGGTTTCAGGTCTGGGGACCCCGTGCCCCCCGAGATACAGGCCCCTTTAGGGGGTGCCGGTATCCCTCTGCTCTGCTTGGTTTACAGGCCGCGATCACGTGATCGGGACCTTTAAACGCAGAGCACTCAGCACTCAGAAACACAGGCCAGGCAGATTTAACACACACACACAATAGGGGGAGGTTTTTTTACATAGCTTGCAGGGAAGCTTAACGCACACACACAATAGGGGGATAGGGGGAGGGGTTTTTACATAGATTAGAGAGAAGGCAGGGCGTTTTAAAAGCGAGAATAGGGGGAGGTGGTTTTACATAGATTAGAGAGAAGGCAGGGAGTTTTAACACAGACGTGAAAAATATGTATTGAATGTATTAATTGTTTATTATGCCTTAACCCCTTCATTGCCTTAGCGGCTATCCGCTATGGTAATGACGCAGCATTTTCCGTATTTTTAATAATATTGATCAGGAGCAGGGGGGGGGGGGGGTTCCCTGAGCATTAATTTCTGGCTCAGGGAACCCCCTGCTCACTTTACAATATTATTAAAATAATGCTTCTTTACCATAGCGCATAGACGCTAAGGTAAAGAACGAGTGTTTATTTATACTGTATATTGTATGTGTTTTATTGATAGTGTACATGTGCAGAGGGTCTCCAGAGCAGAAGCGCACAGGTTTCAGGTCTGGGGACCCCGTGCCCCCCGAGATACAGGCCCCTTTAGGGGGTGCCGGTATCCCTCTGCTCTGCTTGGTTTACAGGCCGCGGTCACGTGATCGGGACCTTTAAACGCAGAGGGATACCGGCACCCCCTAAAGGGGCCTGTATCTCGGGGGGCACGGGGTCCCCAGACCTAAAACCAACGCGGTTCAGCTCCGGAGACCCCCTGCACATCTACACTATCAATAAAAATGTATTTCAAATGTATTTATTGTCATTTATTTATTTATTTTTTGGCGGCTGCTGTGTGTATTTTATTGTTGTGGGTTGCGGGAGGGTGGGTGAATGGGGTATTAGCCCCAACAATGGTTGGGGAGGGCTTGCGGGGGGGGGGGGTAGCGGGAGGGCTTAACCCCTTCATGACCGTAGCGGTATTAACTGCTACGGTCGTGAAGGGGTTAAGTGCACCCGCAACCCCCCCCCCTCCCGCAAGTCCTAAACTCACACCAAGGGCCAAATACCCCCCTCAACAATCCCCACTACACACAATAAAGCGGGCCCGGTGGGTTAACCCCTTCATTGCCTTAGCGGCTATCCGCTATGGTAATGACGCAGCATTTTCCGTATTTTTAATAATATTGATCAGGAGCAGGGGGGGGGGGGTTCCCTGAGCATTAATTTCTGGCTCAGGGAACCCCCTGCTCACTTTACAATATTATTAAAATAATGCTTCTTTACCATAGCGCATAGACGCTAAGGTAAAGAACGAGTGTTTATTTATACTGTATATTGTATGTGTTTTATTGATAGTGTACATGTGCAGAGGGTCTCCAGAGCAGAAGCGCACAGGTTTCAGGTCTGGGGACCCCGTGCCCCCCGAGATACAGGCCCCTTTAGGGGGTGCCGGTATCCCTCTGCTCTGCTTGGTTTACAGGCCGCGGTCACGTGATCGGGACCTTTAAACGCAGAGGGATACCGGCACCCCCTAAAGGGGCCTGTATCTCGGGGGGCACGGGGTCCCCAGACCTAAAACCAACGCGGTTCAGCTCCGGAGACCCCCTGCACATCTACACTATCAATAAAAATGTATTTCAAATGTATTTATTGTCATTTATTTATTTATTTTTTGGCGGCTGCTGTGTGTATTTTTTTAATAATATTGATCAGGAGCAGGGGGGGGGGTTCCCTGAGCATTAATTTCTGGCTCAGGGAGCCCCCTGCTCACTGTACAATATTATTAAATCTCTCTCTGCTGCAAACACATCTCGCCCCCAGTACAGTATGTGCAGTAATTTACTGAACATGTACTGTAGAATAAATGCATAGTTTTATTTATTCGGGTTTATTACACAGTATACTGTTCGGCTGGAAAACATCAGCATACTGTACAGCACAATATTATCCATCGAAATCCCCCCATTAGCCGTTTTCTTTTCTGAGGAAAAACAAAATGAAAAGTTTTAATGTACAGTAATGGTCAGCCCCCTAAAGAAGTACCCAGCCAGCCCCACCAAAATAATAGTACTCACCATACTGTATTACTGAATTTCCCATTCAGCTTGCGCCGGCGCCGGCCCACTTCCAGTCCAGCTTTCATCATCACCCACGTCGATAGTTTGCAGAGGGTCTAGCCCACCTGTAGTCAGCGGGAAATCGCTTAGGTACATGCAAGCTTCATCAAAACTGGCTGCGAAATCCATCTCAGGGTTGTCACCGATGGCGAGGGCATCATGATAAGCTGGTGCTGCTGCTGGTTCTGGTTCTGGTTCTGGCGCATTGCTTGGCAGGGACTGTCGCTTCTTATTTCGTTTTAACACGACCCTTCGCCTTTTGCCGCCTCCATTATCATAGATACGGGAAAAACCCGGTGCCACACACCAATACCCTCCAACAAATTGGGGCTCAATACGGTGAAAACAGGGGTCACTACATAACCTTTTCCTTATTGCGCGCTTCCACAAATGAGGAGTTGGCGAAAATCTGTAAAAGTCATAATTTTCGATAAAATACTGATAAATTTGAACAACTGTTGCCATCTTATCCTCTGTTGCATTAATAGCGGCCCATATCAAATAAGCATAACTTCTGTCAGGTTTTTGGAAAGCGGGCTCCACTTGAACACTCATGTCTCTGTAGAATACTGTAGTGTAAGCGAAAATGATCTTTGTCTTTATTTACTGTAATACAGTACTGTATGTAAAACCTAAATTGATACATTTTTTGCAACTCTTCCTTCAGTCTCAAGGACAAGTTACAATACTGTAGCATACTGTACTGGGATAAAGTATCTTTTTTGGTACAGTAAACGAAACAACTTGCAAAGTCCACACATTACTTAAGTCATGAGTTTATGCCATCTGGTGGACAAACGAAACATTGCCGCCTAGTAAATTCTTCTGGTTATCATTTAACAGATCAGATCCCCCGTCAGCCAGGCATGAACCGTGGCTGGGAAGGCAAACGCAACGCAGCATGCAAGAGGTGAGCAGCGGCGGATTCCAAGTATCTGCCAGGTACAAATCGGGCATTTGCTTGAATAAAGTGTGTCGGTGCAGTAATAGATCAAGATAACCTGATGAAACAAATGACACAAAAACATGCTACTTTTTCAACATTTATTTATCCACAAATGATTCAACATTCAACATTCACTATCCATGTGTGAGAAAGTATGTGACCCTTTAGATTCAGTACCTGGTGGTGCTCCCTTGAGCAGCAATAACTTAAATAAAGCGTTTCCTGTATCTGCTGGTAAATCTCGCATCGGTTTTGAGGAATTTCGTCCCATTCCTCCGTACAGAACTGCTTCAACTCAACAACATTTGAGGGCTTCATTGCATGGACAGCTCGCTTCAGGTCCTACCATAACATTTTCATGGGGTTTTGGTCCGGATTTTGACTAGGCCATTCAAAAATGCGTAATTTCTTCTTCTGCAGCCATTCATATGTAGATCTGCTTGTATGTTTAATATCATTTTCTTGCTGCATGACACACTTTCTCTTCAGATTTAGCTCACAGACAGATGGCCTGACATTCTCCTCTAGAATCTTCTGATACAATGCAGAATTCATGGTTGTGTCAATGATGGCAAGCTGTCCAGGTCCTGAGGCAGCAAAGCAGCCACAATCTATCACAATCCCAACTACCATGCTTGATGCTTGAGATGAGGTTCATCTATTTGAAAGAATATTTGGTTTTCACCAAACATAACGTTTCTCATTTAGGCCAAAAAGTTCTACCTTTGACTTGTCCGTCCAGAGAACATAGTTCCAGAAGTCTTGTGGATCATCTATGGGCTCTTGGCAAACTTCCGACGGCAGCAATGCTCTTTTTAGAGAACAGTGGTTTCCTCCTGGTTATCGTTCTATGAACACCATTTTTGTTCAGTGTTTTTCTGATAGTTGACTCATGAACACTCACAGTAGCCAAGGCGAGTGTGGCCTGCAGATCTTTGGATGTTACTCTGGGGTTCTTTGTGACTTCCTAGATGATTTGCCAGTTTGGGTAGAGCGACTGTGGCTTTGAACTTTCTCCATTTGTCTGACAGTAGATTGGTAGAGCCCCAAATCCGTAGAAATGGGTTTGTGGCCCTTTTTAGCATTATGTGCATGAATAACTGCTTTACTGAAAGTCCTCCCCTCTCTCCTCTCTCATAGAGATGACGGATTGGCCTTTTGAGATTGATGATTTTCACTCACATGGCCAATGAATGTTTCCCTGTACTACAAATTGACTTACTTACCCCAGCATGGATGAAGGTCGTTCTCATTTTCATGACTGAAGCCACCAGGATTTCTGCACATAACTACTTCATGGCCAATTCGCATAAGTATTTATATGTACCAACATGTAGTTAATACATGTACCACTTATGAGATACACAATATACAAATATGTGATTTGGAGTACTTCACATGTTTTAAAATAAATGAAAGGTTACATGAGACTGAGACTGCATCTGGGTACATTTTGTATTAGCGTATCTTGTTTTTGTCCTTTGTTTATTGGATGTGTGTGTGCTAAATGTTCACCTGTAACTGTCTCAGTGGAGGGAAAGGCTGATGTGTGATTAATGTGACGTTTATTTTATACTTTGTATTTAGAGTTTGGAATGTTTTGTATGACTATAAAATAATGCTGTGTGTGTCTGAGGTGTTAATATATTGTAAGTATACATATTGTTCAGTTAATATATATATTTTAACTATAATTATTTTTGGCAATTTTTTCCCCCTTCACAAAATCAGGTTGATGTGTACCTGTATTTGTCTAATCTTGTGTGAACAGAAATAATTCTGCAACAATTAAATGATATATCACATAATGTAATGTACATGTAATCATATAAATACACGGTGAAAAGAAAGAATTGCCGGCGCCAAATCAGTCCTTTAAATAATAATAACTCCGAATAAAAACCAAACCGTCTCTTGAAAAGTCCCAAAAGTGTCCTTGAACAGATAGGCAGTGAAGGGGTCAACGAACGGCTCACACCAAATGATAGTGCAATATGTAAAAAACAGAAGAAAACAAACAGATAATGGTGCAGTACGCCAAAAAAGTTGACATTAAAACATTAAAAACTCACACATGACAAACATAACACACAATGACAGACAGACACTAGCAAGGCTATAATCCTAACAAAAAGCTATTTATTAACAAGGAATACTGGGTTCCGGAGGGTACAGCACTTAAGTCCAGAGGGGTAAAATTGAAACCCTACTTACTGTACAGGACAGTAGATGGTAAAAGCAGTAAAGCTGAAGATCGCTCAGGTGCTCCTCTCTGATGATAACTGGAGCTCCTTTAGGGATTACCTCGTGTGGGGGATGGATGTTGAGTCGCACGAAAACTGGAACTTCCTGGTGGATGTGACGTCACATGCCGCGATGTTACCGAAAACGCTGCTCCTCTTCCTCTCCTTTCCCCCCACAGCCTACACAACTGCTGCCAATATCCTCCACAACCAAACGGACAGCTCTAAAAACAGGATAATCTCCCAACGACGTTTCATGCACATGCGTGCACTTCTTCAGGGGGTGTGACTTGCCCTGACAACCAGCAATTTATATACACTGCATGGGTGGTTCTAATTGACTAATTGGATAAAACGGTGTTATTTTAACCCATCGATTGCCATAGTCAGAGCTAGACAACATCAAAGCTTGCTAAACATACATTACACAACATGAGACATCACATAAAAACATAAAAACATTAAAACATTTAAAATTGAATCTTAAAATAATAAATAATGGGGCTGACAGAAAATGAACATAATATATCATATTATAAAAAGGCTTTTAATTCGAAGTCTATGTTCAGCCCTCTAGGGCAGCGGTGCGCAAACTGTGGGGCGCGACCCCCAGGGGGGGCGCGACACTGCCGACGGGGGGCGCGGGGTTTACAGAGGCCCCGCGCACTTCCCGAAGGCACTTAAATTAAGTGCCGGGGGAGCTGCAGGGCCTCTGTAAACCTAACTTACCGTGGCTCCGGCGGCTTCCTCCCTGTGTCGCCATGGCAACGCGGCGTCAAAACGACGCTGCGAGGTCATGTGACGTCACGTTGCTATGGCAACGTGACGTCATTACGCCGGAGCGCGGGTAAGTTGGGGTTGGGAGGGGGGCACGGGAGTGAGGGGACAGCCGGCAGGGGGGCGCAGGGAAAAAAGTTTACGCCCCCCTGCTCTAGGGGATAGTGTTTTTAGTTCATAAATCCAGTATGCTTCACGCATACTGGCCTGTTTTAATCTACTCCCACCTCTTAGACTGGGCTGAACCACTTCAATGGCCTGGCAGTGCAAAACTTTAGGATTTTTATTATGGCACAAAAGAAAATGATGGGAGACACTATGTGTGACCTATCCTTTCTTGATGTTATAAACATGCTCATAGATACGTCTCTGGAAGGTTCTCCCAGTTCTGCCAATATACTGCAAGCCACAAGGGCATTGAAGCAAGTATATTACAAAGGTGGAATGGCAATTAATAAATGTCTTCATGGGATAGTTCCAGAGGTTACATTAGATGTAAAATGTTTAGCATTCATACTATAGGAGCAAGCCACACATTTCGCACAAGTGAAAAATCCTTTTGGACCCCCTATCTGTTTCTGTTGCTTAACTGGACAACTCAGGGCTAATTTAGATTTTAAATTATTAGCCTTAGAGAATATAATTTGGGGTTTTTCTGGGAGAATGTCCACCAATATATCATCTTTTAACAAGATGGGCCAATATTTGTTAATAATCTGTTTTATTTTAGGGGCCATCTCGTTGTACTGGGTAATAAAAGCAACTTTATTATTACATTTTTCTGTTGTGTCTGTTTTCTTATTATTATATTTGAGTAAAGTATCTCTTTCTATTTTAGTAACTTGTTCGAATGCCTCATCTAAGAGACTCTTACTGAAGTGAAGCATACTGGATTTATGAACTAAAACACTATCCCCTAGAGCAGCGGTGCGCAAACTGTGGGGCGCGGGGTTTACAGAGGCCCCGCGCGCTTCCCGAAGGTAAGTGCCGGGGGAGCTGCAGGGCCTCTGTAAACCTAACTTACCGTGGCTCCGGCGGCTTCCTCCCTGCGTCGCCATGGCAACGCGGCGTCAAAATGACGCTGCGAGGTCATGTGACGTCACGTTGCTATGGCAACGTGACGTCATTACGCCGGAGCGCGGGTAAGTTGGGGTTGGGGGGGGCGCGGGAGTGAGGGGACAGCCGGCAGGGGGGCGCAGGGAAAAAGGTTTGCGCCCCCCTGCCCTAGAGGGCTGAACATAGACTTCGAATTAAAAGCCTTTTTATAATATGATATATTATGTTCATTTTCTGTCAGCCCCATTATTTATTATTTTAAGATTCAATTTTAAATGTTTTTATGTTTTTATGTGCTGTCTAATGTTGTGTAATGTATGTTTAGCAAGCTTTGATGTTGTCTAGCTCTGACTATGGCAATCGATGGGTTAAAATAACACAGTGTTAACCAATTAGTCAATTAGAATTACCCATGCAGTGTATATAAATTGCTGGTTGTCAGGGCAAGTCACACCCCCTGAAGAAGTGCACGCATGTGCATGAAACGTCGTTGGGAGATTATCCTGTTTTTAGAGCTGTCCGTTTGGTTGTGGAGGATATTGGCAGCAGTTGTGTAGGCTGTGGGGGGAAAGGAGAGGAAGAGGAGCAGCGATTTCGGTAACCCCGTGGCGTGTGACGTCACATCCACCAGGAAGTTCCGGTTTTCATGCGACTCAACATCCATCCCCCACACGAGGCAATCCCTAAAGGAGCTCCAGTTATCATCAGAGAGGAGCACCTGAGCGATCTTCAGCTTTACTGCTTTTACCATCTACTGTCCTGTAAGTAGGGTTTCAATTTTACCCCTCTGGACTTAAGTGCTGTACCCTCCGGAACCCAGTATTCCTTGTTAATAAATAGCTTTTTGTTAGGATTATAGCCTTGATAGTGTCTGTCTGTCATTGTGTGTTATGTTTGTCATGTGTGAGTTTTTAATGTTTTAATGTCAACTTTTTTGGCGTACTGCACCATTATCTGTTTCTTTTCTTCTGTTTTTTACATATTGCACTATCATTTGGTGTGAGCCATTCGTTGACCCCTTCATTGCCTATCTGTTCAAGGACACTTTTGGGACTTTTCAAGAGACGGTTTGGTTTTTATTCGGAGTTATTATTATTTAAAGGACTGATTTGGCGCTGGCAATTCTTTCTTTTCTCTGTGGTTCATTTTATGACTGTACAGTCAGTATTTGCCAGGCTGCCTGCAATATTTATTTCAAGTATTGTTGTTATTATTTTTTTAACGCTGTTTTGCACCGTTTTTTTTGTTTTGTTTTTTTATATAAATACACGGTATTAACATGTTAATGTTTATTTTCATTATACTGTACACAACATGGCATAGGCTTCCTCTTTCTTTGCCACTACTCCTGGGACGATTCTGCTAGGCGCCTTAGGCCTAAATTATACCAAAAACTGCAGAGCTGCAAAGCGCTCCGGTGACATCATCGTAGCGACATCGCTGTGCTACATGTGAACATGCCAAAGAGATTTGTAGCGCTACTGCAGGAAGACATGGCCAGATTGGTTGGTTGATGATGCACTGTGATTGGTCATGCAATCACATGATGCGGCCGTTGTGTGTGAATAACAAAATCTCAAATCGCTTGAGGAGACAAACGCTTTGCAGTACGTCGCGGAGCTTACGTCACACTTGCTATGTGCACTCGTATTGGTTTGTTTTATTTTGTTTTTTTAGGCGAGCGCCGTTGCGCACGATTTTTGGTATAATCACGGCCTCAGGCTGCATATCTGTGTTCTCTTCTAACGAGCATTTTCCTGTAGTTGAAGAGTCATTCTTAATTCCTTCTGCAACTTCCACTGTAAATGGAGAACCTCCTTTCTTATTGAAACGTCTTTGGTGGCACCTAGTAATTTTTGATGTGCCAAATCTCGTTGATGGTAATGAAAATGAGTAACGAAAGTGACATCATGGACTGGTGATGGTCGCGCATGCGCAGAAGCAGCCATCGCCGAGTGGACATGCGCAGAAGCGGCCGTCACCAAATGCGCAGAGGTGGCCGTCGCCGTGTGCGAGTGCACAGAGGCGGACAACGCCACCGGTCCATGCACAGAGGCAGGGACACACACACACACCACCACAGCCCCCTGTGGTCTGTGTACACAAACAAAAGGAACACTTATTAGAGGAATTCCCAGGGAGTATAAATATAGAAGTGCAAACAGCAAAAGACTTAAAAAACCCAGAAGTGGAAATGATGCAAGGTGTTTAAACATAAAACACATAAATTGTATATACATTAATATAATTGTAGCGGGTGTACCCCTGGGGTACTACAACTACGTGTGCTACTGTCACCTGTGAGGCTAACAGGAGGCCTGAACCTCCGCCACTGGGAGCCTGGGGTATACTTACACACTGTGCAGCGCCTCCACTGATGAGGGATCCCAACGTGGTGGGAGTGTGCCCTCACCAGAACAACCATACAGTAAATACACACAGTTGGATAAAACAGTATTTACTGAGCATGTACTATAACTTCAGCATAACTCTCATTGCATAGACATCATTGCATCAGTCATCAGAATTATCATGGTACCACCCCACATGTCAATCATGGCATTACTTCACATATTAGTCAGGGCACTTAACCTCTGAGTGTCCACCAGCTATAAAGTTAATGTGAGTGTGAGGGATACCGTTTCCCTGTGTTGGGGCCCGTTGGTGCACTTATACTACCTCCCTGGTCATAGTCCTGACCAGGATAATCCTTGATGATCAACAGCTCCGCAACGTGATCCCACGGGGCGACGCTCGGCTCCTTGCAGGAATGAGTACACGGTCTTACTCCCAGGGGAAGGATCCCCAGCCAGATGATCCTTTCAGAACCGTCTCTTCTATGTCAGATACTCTTTGCAGCTATGAAGCTGCACTGGCATTCATGCAATGTCCTGCAGCATCTCTCTCTCTATGAGTATAGTGAAGGGGTCACTAGCTTAAGGCCTTTCCCTATCTCATGCACTTAAGTCTCTACAGTGTCTCAGGGGACTAACTGGGCCCTGGGGGTATACCTCTGGCCTAGTCCCTGGAACACTGCTCCGTGGACACTACCTGCACCTTCAGTGTCCAGGTCTTGACTCCTGACTTCCTGTCCCAGCAGGCAGTAGTCTTCCTTCCTTCAGAAGCAATCCAGCCATTCCATTGGCTATCGTGTGTCACCAGGCAGCTTCTCCCTAAACATCATGGGAGTTGTAGTCTGTCTGCTGCACAATTAACATTGGGACCGCGTGCGCATAAGACACTGCGCATGCGCGACTCTAATGGCCACCACAGGGTGCCATTTGCCTGCCTTACCCGGCAAGGATCCCTAACTTGCACTCGCTGCTTCTGCGCATGCACGACTGCGCGCGTGCGCATGCACGCACAACATCACGTTGCCCTTCGGCGGAAGCCACCGGCGACTCCACACCCTGACGCAACATCCCCACAAGTGAGGGTAAGGAAGGGGGGAAACTGGGAGCACGGGGGGACATAGCTATATCCTCCTCCTGGTGAAAACCTCAACGGCCCCGCTTGACTCAACATGCACACACAACATTATATAATACAAATGCAGTTTTCTGTTTATAACTTAACGATCAACTTTAAACGAGAATGTACATTTCTACAAACATATTTATCACAGAGGCTAATGATTATAAATCAAAACAGAGGGTGTGTGCCGAGCACCCGCGTTCTAAGGCAAACTTCTTTGCGTTTTGTCACTGAAATTGTGTTTTGATTTTTATGATTTACATTGAATTAAAGACTGAATGAGTAATGGCATTTAGATACTTTTACAATCAAAAATATATGTACCTTACTTTAATTATCATGTCAATTAATCATGTATTCCAATTGATGGTATGGAAATTTCGACACAAAAAAAAATTATACTCTCAAATCTCTTTCATTGAATTCAAAATGTCACCATCACAAATACAATTTCTGTGACAAAACACAAAGAGGTTTCACTTACAATACGCGTGCTCAGCACACACAATTTTTCTTTTTCTTTTACTGTCAGTGCCCACTGAAGACGAGGAGGATGAGGACTGCCTTCATCCTGGCAGGGGTAAGTACAACTTCTATTTACTAAATTCTGGCTGGGTAATGTTTTATTTTTAATGGGCAGATCTGGATAATAGGGATTTTGCCCATTACGATACTGTATGTGTTGTGTTGTGGGGGGGGGGAGGAGTTGGTGGGGGTAGTTGGGGTGGATAGAAGGGTGCCCATTCATTGTCATTGGGGTTATCTTTGCTCACACTCCCACTGAGGATATGGGTAACCACACTGGCAATCAATGAATGTATTGGTTGTTGTATTTTAATGATTATTGGGGGTAAAAGGGGTGGGTGAAGGGGGTTGTTGCGCTGGGTGGGTGGTTAGGCCTCTCGGGTGGGTAGTGGGAGAGGTTAACCCCTTCATTACCATAGTGGTTACTACTGCAACCTAACCACCCACCCTGGGGCAACTACTCCCTTCACCGACCCTGTCTACCCCCAATAAACCAGGTACTCTGGTTTAACCCCGTCATTGCCTTAGTGGCTCGCTGCTAAGGTAATGAAGCTGCTTTTATTTTATTTTAGTAACACAGTATTGAAGCAAAGGGTCTCCAGAGCTGAACCGCATTAATTTCAGGTCCAGGGACCCCTTGCTTCCTGTCACATGCTCCTGTCTATTCATTGTTTAAATGTCCCGGTCACGTGGACCGTGATGTGAGACATTTAAACATGGCAGAGATACTAGCACCCCATGGGGGTTAACCCCTCCCACTACCCACACCGAGAGGCCTAACCACCCACCCCAGGGCTGACATTAAGCCCTGTTCAGCTGCTTCAAAACGGTGTTATTAAAATAAAATTTAAGCCGTGCGATCGCGTGTTACAGGTGCGCAGGTAGAGTTACTGATTCTGTCTATTCTTGTCTGCATGTCTCTTACAAACTGATGCAGAGACGCTGGCTGCGTTAATCCTGATTGGCCATTACCTCCTGCCATGTCTTGTGCCCTGAACTCTCGCCTCCTGGTCCGCGGTTCACCAGCACATGTCCTGCGTCTGCTGAGAGATAGAAGATGCTGCATCTGTAGTCACTATAACCTATGCGTACAATGTTTCTTGAGATTTTTATATTAAAAATATGTAAACATCACTGGTACCCTCTCTATCCCCTCCTCCATCTCCCCTCTCTCTCTCCCCATCCCCCATCTCTCTCTCCATCCCCCCTCTCCACATCAAGGGAAGAGGAAACAGAATCTCAGTAGGTGGCCCTGAGAGAGAGGGGGGTGGAGACTGTCTCTCTCCCCCATCCTTCTCTCTGCCCTCTCTCTCTCCCCCCCCTCACTCGATTTCCCCCCTACTCCCCAACTTTCACTCTCTCCCCCACTTTCTCACTCTCTCCCACCTCTCACTTGCTAATCTCTTTCCCCCACTCTCACTTTCTTCCCTCTCACCCTCCCCTCTCACTCTCTCCCCCCCTCTCACTCTCTCCCCCCTCTCTCACTCTCCCCCCCTTACCCTCCCCTCTTACACTCCCCCCCCCCTCTTAGGCCTCGGCCATGCTCCCTGCTGGCGTGCTGAGGTGCGCTGAGGCGCAGGGAAAGCGGGTGCTTTCCCTGGCCTTGCGGTTGCTTACCGCACGCGCCGTCAGTGGGGCGGGCCGGGGGCGGGCCGGGGGCGGGCGTGTCACTGGCCGGGGGCGGGCCAGTGACATCACGGAGCTGGTTCACCCTCATTGGGTGAACCGCTCACGTGACCGGCCTGTCGCGCCGGCAAGCGGGGGAATTTTAAATTCCCCTAAGACCTGCGCTTCTGCCCCTACTAAAGCCGCTCTAATTGCGGCTGTAGGGGCTCAGTGCTGAGCGGGAGCGCACCTCAGCACGCTTCCGCCTGCAAGCGGTTAACATGGCCGAGGCCTTACTCTCCAACTCTCTGTCACATTGTAAGCTCCTCGGGGCAGGGACTCCTCTTCCTTAATGTTATGTTTATGTCTAAAGCACTTATTCCCATGATCTGTTATTTATATATCTGTTATTTATTCGATTACCACATGTATTACTACTGTGAAGCGCTATGTACATTAATGGCGCTATATAAATAAAGACATACATACATACATACATACATACATACATACATACATACATACATACATACATACATACATACATCTCACTCTCTCACTCTCTCTCCCCCACTCTCTCACTCTCCCCCACTCTCCCTCGCTCTCTTTCCCTCACTCTCTAAAGAAAATTAGCATAGCGAATAAATCTTATACTATATTAGTGAAAGCACTGTATGCCTGCCTGCCTGCATGCATGCATGCCAGCCTGCCTGCCTGCTGGATGTCCGATGTCCCTAGGGGAAATCTCATTGGTCCCTTGGGCCGCCCCCGCACACCTCTCATTGGCCTGAGGCGGAGTGACGGCCCAAAGGACACACAGGGACACAAACACACACACAGGGACACACACAGGGACACACACAGGGACACACACAGGGACACACACACACACACACACACACACACACACACACACGGACACACACACAGGGACACACAGGGACACACAGGGACACACACACACACACACACAGTAGGGGGGGGTGTACATTAGCAGCATGTATAACCCGGGGGGGGGGGCCTCACATACCCGCCGGAGCCTCCGCCTCTTCCTCCCCGAAATCAGCCTCCACACCCGCGCGCACCTCCTCCTCTCCCCGTGTCTCCCGCGCTTTCAAACCCCCCCCCCCCCGGCGCCGCTACAGTCAGCGGAGGAGCGAGTGCCCGGGACACAGCGGGGGAGCGGCCACAACAAGCTGCCTCCCGCCTCAGTTCCACGTGGGAGCGGCCGGACGGGTGAGTGAGCGGCCTTCACCTCCCCTCACCCCCCTTCAAATCACCTCCCCTCCACCCCCCCCCCCCCCCCGGCGCCGCTACAGTCAGCGGAGCGAGCGAGCGCCCGGGACACAGCGGGGGAGCGGCCACAACAAGCTGCCTCCCGCCTCAGATCCACGTGGGAGTGGCCGGACGGGTGAGGGAGCTGCGGACGGGTGAGTGAGCGGCCGGACGGGTGAGTGAGCGGCCGGACGGGTGAGGGAGCGGCCTTCACCTCCCCTCACCCCCCTTCACCTCCCCTCACCCCCCTTCACCTCCCCTCACCCCCCTTCACCTCCCCTCACCCCCCTTCACCTCCCCTCACCCACCCCTCACCTCCCCTCACTCCACTTCCCTTCCCTTCCACCTCCCTCCACCCCTCCCCTTCACCTCCCCTCCACCCCCCCTCCACCCCCCCTTCACCTCCCCTACCCCCCCCCACCTCCCCTTCACCCCCCCCCCCACCTCCCCTTCACCCCCCCCACCTCCCCTTCACCCCCCCACCTCCCCTTCACCCCCCCACCCCCCCTTCACCTCCCCTCCACCCCCCCCTTCACCTCCCCTTCACCTCCCCTCCACCCCCCCCTTCACCTCCCCTCCACCCCCCCCCTTCACCTCCCCTCCACCCCCCCCCTCACCCCCCCCCCTCACCTCCCCTCCACCCCCCCCTTCACCTCCCCTCCACCCCCCTTCACCTCCCCTCCACCCCCCCCCCCCTTCACCTCCCCTCCACCCCCCCTCACCTCCCCTCCACCCCCCCTTCACCTCCCCTCCACCCCCACCCTTCACCTCCCCTCCACCCCCACCTTCACCCCCCCTTCACTCCCCCCTTACAACCTCCCACCACCTCCTCACCACCTCCACCCCCCTTCCCACCTCCCCCACCCCCCTTCACAACTCCCCACCACCTCCCCCCCTTCCCACCACCTCCCCCCCACCCCCCCCTTCCCACCACCTCCCCCCCCTTCCCACCACCTCCCCTTCCCCCCCACCCCCCTCCTTCCCACCACCTCCCCCCCACCCCCCCCCCCCCCTTCCCTGAGGCGGAGTCACGGGCCAAAGGACACACAGACACACAGACACACCCACACCCACACGTAGACACACACACACACACGTAGACACACACACACACACAGACGTAGACACACACACACGTATACACACACACACGTATACACACACACGTATACACAAACACACACACGTAGACACAAACACACATACGTATACACAAACACACACACATATACACACACGTAGACACACACGTACACACACACACACACACACGTACACACACACCACACACACGTACACACACGTACACGTAGACACACACACACGTACACGTAGACACACACACATGTACACGTAGACACACACACACATGTACACGTAGACACGTACACACACACACACACACACATGTACACGTACACACACACACACACATGTACACGTAGACACGTACACACACACACATGTACACGTATACTCACACACATGTACACGTACACACACACATGGAGACATACACACACACACATGGAGACATACACACACACACATGGAGACATACACACACACACATGTACACATACACACACACGTATACACTCACACACGTATACACACAGGTATACATACACATAATGTATACACACACACATGTATACACACACATGTATACACACACACACATGTATACACACACACACACATGTATACACACACACACACATGTATACACACACATGTGTATACACACACACACACACACACAAGTGTATACACACACGCATGTGTATACACACACACATGTTTATACACACACACATGTGTATACACACACATGTGTACACACACACATGTGTACACACACATGTGTATACACACACATGTATATACACACACATGTATACACACACATGTATACACACACACACACGTATACACACACACACATGTGTATACACACACATGTGTATACACACACAAACATGTGTACACACACACAAATGTACACACACACACACACACACACACACACACTTATACACACACACACATACAATGTATACACACAAACATGTATACACACACACACAAACATGTATACACACACACAAACATGTATACACGTGTATACACACATGTGTATACACACACACGTATACACACACACAATATATACATACACACAATGTATACACACACACATGTGTATACACACACACACACATGTATACACACAACACACGTGTGTATACACACACACGTGTGTATACACACACACACACGTGTGTATACACACACACGTGTATACACACACATACGTATACACACACACGTGTATACACACACACGTGTATACACATACACACACACGTGTATACACACACACGTACACATACACACACACACACATGTATACACACACACACATACAATGTATACACACAAACATGTATACACACACACACCCCAGCACCACCACATCAGCACACCGGTATCCCATGCCCCCCCAGCACACTGGCATTCTCGGCTCCCCACCATTCCCAGCCCCCATCAACACCATCAGCACCCACACATCGCCACCTTTGCACCTACCCCATCGGCACACCCACATCCGCACCCCCACATCAGCACCAAACCCTCCCAAATCAGCACACCAATACAATCACCATCAGTACAGCCACAGCAGCACTACCACCGCACATGGGCCGCGTGGACCACTCCCCACCCAAATGCCACACCCACACCACAAACATCCCGGGCAACGCCGGGGCTCTCAGCTAGTAGTATATAAATAATGATGTACATACATACTTTAACCATTAATTTTCTAGTTATCATATATGACAATGGAACGGTGAACTATACTAGTGAACTTAGAAATTTCAGCTGTCTCTGTGGCGCAATTGGTTAGCGCGTTCGGCTGTTAACCGAAAGGTTGGTGGTTCAAGCCCACCCAGGGACGTCAATGTTTTTTAAACATCTTTCAGTTTGCACTAGTATGATAAGTATATTATCACCTGCATAAAAAAACTAAGCAAATTTGCATGTTGATACATTTTAAATGTACAGTATTCTGGATTATATAATCATTCATGATTACTATAGAGCTCCATTCATTTTGAATTTACTATCTGCACTCTATTGTTTAATCTATTACTAATCAATGAAGATTTGTATTTTTTTTTTAAAGTGTGTGTGGCAAGCACGCGCATTTTAAGTGAAACTTCTTTGTCTTTTGTCACTGTTTTGTGACAGAAATTGTATTTGTGATGGTGAGATTTTTAATCAAAACACAATTACAGTGCCAAAACACAAAGAAGTTTGACGTAAAACGCGTGTTTTAGCTATTTGCACTTCAAATTTATAGTCACTGTGAATTCCTTGCGTGTCAATGTGTGTGCCAGTGTGTGTCTCAATATGTGTCTCAATGTGTCAGTGTTTGTGTGTATGTGTGTGTCAGTCAGTGTATGTATATGTCAGTGTGTCAGTCAGTGTGTGTGTGTGTGTGTCAGTCAGTGTGTGTGTCAGTCAGTGTGTGTATATGTCAGTGTGTCAGTCAGTGTGTGTGTCAGTCTGTGTGTGTTGTGTCAGTCTGTGTGTGTGTCTCTCTCTGTGTGTGCATGTGGTCTCCGTGTCCTGCTGCTTCTGCGCCGGTGCCTTCTGCGCAGGCACACCCAGCTGAGCCAGAGCCTTTTTGCGCAGGCGAGCCCAGTCGGAGCCAAAACCTATTGCGCAGGCGCGCCCAGCCATAGCCTTCTGCGCTGGCGCGCCCAGCCGGAGCCAGATCCTATTGCGCAGGCGGGCACAGTCGGAGCTTACTGCGCTGGCGCGCCCAGCTGTAGCCAGAGCCTAGTGCGCAGTCACGCCCAGCTGCCGGCAATGGCTCCTGCACATGCGCGCCAAGCGTGGGAGGCATCCGCATACACGCCGAGATGGCAACACTGACGGCCTCTTCTGCCAGCAGTTACGTTAATTTGCACGCATTATCTGTTCTAGTGCAGCGGTGCGCAAACTGGGGGGTGTGAGATTTTCTACGGGGGGCGCGGGGTTTACAGAGGCCCCGCGCGTTTCCCGAAGGCACTTAAATTAAGTACTGGGGAAGCATCGATGGCCTCTGTAAACAGTACTTACCTTGGCTCAGGTGGCTTCTGGATGCGTCACCATAGCAATTTGACGCTGCGAGGTCATGTGATGTCAGAGATAATTGTTATATAATATAATTATTACAATGAGGAGAAAAAAAGTATTGCGTTGGCCGGGAATCGAACCCGGGTCAACTGCTTGGAAGGCAGCTATGCTCACCACTATACCACCAACGCATATAAATAAGCTGTACAGATAGAAACTCTGAATGGCTGTAGTCTGTGTATAGATATGTTGAAACTTTACCAAAAGTTCAGTAGAATGTTTTGATGTAAGTGTCTACTACTGAATCATAGCCAGGAGTATCTTTAGGGCTTAATTATACTAACTTCAAAGAAAGCATAAAACACATGTAGGCTGGCCAACATTACTATTTTCTTCTTCAGTGTCACACAGGCCTCTAATATTCTGCAAAGCAATATTGTATTGTATTGTATTGTATTGTACACGTTTCACATGTACCAAGTATTCACTAGTATATTTTCACGTTAGTGTCTACAGCTGGATGATGGCCACATGTATCTTTAGGGCTTGTATTATGCTAGCCTCTGAAAAAACATAATAACACTGTCTGCAAACATTAAAAAAATTTTTAACACTAATCTCTTCTTTATTGCCACATAAAGCTTGGCCTCTTGCAAACGCACTTACCAGAACGCCCTCCTACTGTCTCTATACGTTCTTCCTACCAACCAATTCGATTGTAAGCTCTTCGGCGCAGTGGCTACTTTTCCTAAATGTTACTTTTATGTCTGAAGCACTTCTTCCCTTTATGTGTTATGGATATTATTTGTTATTTATATGATTATCCCGTGTATTACTGCTGTGAAGCGCTGTGTACATTGATGGCGCTATGTAAATAAAGACATACATGCATGCATGATAAAAGTCACAAAAAGTGCACTATTAAATAATTGATTGAACTGCTGTATATAGAAACAGTCCCATACATACATCTTACACAATGCATTTGGTTTTAATACATGTTGATTTTTCTATGGGTAAAATTAGGTTTTTTAATTGAGAATTAAAAGTTATGTTTTAAATGCGTATCTAATGGTTAGTTGCAGTATATTGAGTGCAGTAGAAGAAGGGTCTTTCTCTCTTAATTAGATTGTAAGATCATCGGAGCAGGGACTCCTTTTCCTAAATGTTACTTTTATGTCTGAGCACTTCTTCCCTTTGTGTTATTTATATCTTATTATTTATATGATTGTAACTATTGCTGCTGTGAAGCATTATGTACATTAATGGCGCTATATAAATAAAGACATTCATTCATTCATTCTCCCTTTGATATTGTTCTCTACAACATTGCCAGAATTTGCTATTTTCTCTATCACTCCACAACCAAAGCTCTCATAAATGCCCTCATTACCTACCGACTTGACTATTGCAACCTTTTCCTCTCTGGCCTTCCTCCAAACCAGGGTTTCCCAAACTTTTTTTTCCGTGACCAGGTTATTTTTTAACTTCTTTTTCGTGACCCACTAAAATTTTTATCGCCTATACTGGCCTATAGGGCCTGCACAGACACACACACAGCCACTGATATACACACACACACAGCGACACACACACAGCCGCTGATACACACACACATACACACACAGCCACTGACACACGCAGCCACTGACACACACACTGATACACACACACAGCCACTGATACACACACACGCAGCCACTGACACACGCAGCCACACAGACACTGCTACACACACACACACACACACAAACACTGATACACACACAGACACACACACACACTGATACAGATACACACAGATACACACACACACACAGACACTGATACACACACACTCGGTCTCCCCTATACGCACACAGACACAAACAGTGAATTACAGGCAACGACGGATGTGAGTGACTGGAGGGGGGGCCAGGGACACTTGGGTGGGAGAGGGGGGGGGGGCAGGGACACTTGGGTGGGAGGCAGTGACTGGGTGGGGTGACTTACCTTGCTGCCGGACTCTTTCCCCTGCTGCCCGGGACGGGAGGTGGGCTTGGGGGCACGGGAGGTGGGCTCGGGAGGGGGGTGCCACGGGAGGTGAGCTCGGGAAGCTGGCCGCGGGGGGAAGCGGGCCGCAGTAGGAACTTGTACTTACAACCCTCCCCCATGTAACGTGCGGACCGCAGAGGAGCTGGTACTTCCTCCTCCGTCCCACGTGGGAGCGGGGGGGAGGAAGGGAGCGGGCCCTGCTTGCCCTGCGCAAGCGCGCGGGACCGCGGGGGGAATCGCCGCCATTTTTTTTTACTTGAGCGGGGGGGACGGGAGACACCGCGCGGCCAGCCTCGCTGCGACCCTGCAATTTTGGTGCCTTGGCCCGGTGCCGGGTTGCGACCCACCATTAGGGAAACGTTGCTCCAAACTGTACAATCTATCCAAAATGCTTCTGTGAGGGCTATCTCACTTTCTTCTAAGTCTGTTTCTGCCCCCTCTACTCTTGAAATCAATCCCTTCAAATTGCTCCCCATTAAACTCCACGTGGGGTTGGGTCCTACAAAAATCCAATTTCAAAGAATAAGATTCCTTATAATGGAATATATAAATTGGGTTATTAATACAGGGATGCTATGCACTATTTTTGCCCCCTCCCCCCTTCCTTAACCCCCCCGTCTCTGTCCATTTGTCAGTCAATGTCCTCCCTTTCTATGCCACTTTTTTTTATTGTCCAATGTCTTTGTCACTGTTAGCTCTCCTTGTAAGTCTCCGGGACCCTACTAGAGGGTCTTAAATTATAGCAACTTTGCTGATCTACTACTATTACATGACGGGATGGGTGTTTTGTTATATGTATCTAATGTACAAAGTACAATGTTTTACTGTTATCTGGGGCTATATAGGGGGACTTATCATCAGGGCCGCCAACAGAAATCGTTGGCCTAGGATAAACATATGACCCCATGCACTGGGGGAGGCGGGTATGTGTAGTGGGTGGGGGAAGGGGGAGGGGATTGTAAGGAGGTAAAGGACCTGGTGGGGGGATTATAAAGACATAATGGACCTGGAGAGGGGGGGTATTAGAAAGGAGGTAATGGACGGGGGTAATTTTAGAGAGATAATGGACAAGGGGGGGGATGTATTATAAGGAGGTAATGGATCGGGGGTAATTTTAGAGAGGTAATGGACAAGGGGGGATGTATTATAAGGAGGTAATGGATCGGGGTGTGTATTATAAGGAGGTAATGGATCGGGGAGGTGTATTATAAGGAGTTAATGGACCTGGGAGGATTATAAGGAGGTAATGGATTGGGGGAGGGGGCATTATAAGGAGGTAGTGCACAGAGGGGGGAGGATTATAAAAAGGTAATGGACCTGGGGGGGTATTATAAGGGGGTTATGGACCTTGGGTGGGGGGTTATAAGGAGGTTATTGATCTGGGGGGGGTATTATAAAGAGGTAGTGGACCTGGGGGGGATTATAAGGATGTAATGGACCTGGGGAAGCTATAAGGAGGTAACAGGTCAAGGGGGGGGGGGGATATCAGGAGGTCCTGGGGGGAAGGGTATAAGGGGATTCTTTGGGGGGGGGGTATAAGGGTATACAGAAGTCCTGGGGGGAAGGAGGAAAGGGTGTACTGGGCATGGCATGAAAAGGGCTACTGGGCTTGGAGAGGGGGTACTGCGCTTGGGGAGGGAGTACTGGGCCTGAGGTAAAAGGGGGTAAAGTGCCTGTGGGGGGGGGGGGGGTAACTGGGATTTGATCAAAAGGGGGTACTGGGCCTGAGGTGGGGGTACTAGGCATGGTGAGGCTGGCTATATCTAAATTGTTGATGCTGCAACTTACCCAGGAGGAGCAACACCTTCATTGGACTTTATTTTTCTATTCTTCAGACAGGGACTAACGCTCTGGACTGTTTCCCAAGTGTCTTTCTCCTAAGAGTTGTAATCCACAGACGATCTGAGCCTTTTTCAGTTGTGTTTCTCTACAAAAAAGTGTTGATAACATCTAGAACAGTGATGCCCAACCAGAGTTCCGTGGAACAGTCAATGGGGTTTTGCATAACTGCCCGCACTCACTGTGCGGCCAGCGACGGCTTTCCTGGCTTTCCCCCACCCTCGCTCTCCCCCTTCACCCCCCCCAGCTCTCCACCTCCCTCCCAGATACCGCTCTCAGGACTGCATGAGCGCGCTCTAGCAGTGCAGCACTTCCAGTGCCTGCAGAGCGAGCACATGCATCCTGCCTGCTATTAGCTCACCGACGCCTCCTGCCCGCCTTTGCCGCCTCCTGCCCGCCTACGCCGCTGCCTGAGTAGGCATATGGGGGGGGTGATGTGAGATCCGGGGGGGGTTATGTGCGAGGGAGGGGGGTTATGTGCGATACAGGGGGGGGGGGGTGATGTGAGATGCAGGGGGTGGGTATATGAGGATGATGATGAGGGGTGCTGGGGGAGATATGAGGATGATGATGAGGGGTGCTGGGGGAGATATGAGGATGATTTTACCCGTGCGGCCCGATTTTTTTTAATATGGGGGGTGTGTTGGGGTCTTTTAAAAATGTATTGGAGTGGTGGGGTCTTTTTAAAATGTATTGAAGTGACGGGGGCTTTTTAGAATGTATTGGGGCGGTGGGGGTCTTTTTAAAATGTATTGAGGCAGGCGGGTGTATTCTAAAAATGTATTGGGGTGGTGGTCTTTAAAAAAAATGTATTGGGGCGGCGGGCGGGGTCTTTTTAAAATGTATTGAGGCGACGGGGACTTTTTAGAATGTATTGGTGCGGTGGGGGTCTATTTAAAATGTATTGAGGTGGGCGGGTGTATTTTAAAAATGTACTGTGTGGTGGTTTTTAAAAAAAATGTATTGGGGTGGTGGGGGTCTTTTTAAAATGTATTGGGGCGGTGGGGGCCTTTTTAATATGTTTTGGTGGGGGCATTTTTGATATGTTTTGGCAGAGGCGGGTATTTTTATTATGTATTGCGGGGTGGGGTTATATGTATTTAGGGGGTGGGGTTTTTTGGTATGTATTTTGTGGGTCGGATTGAGTGAGAGTGGGGTATTTGACGGAAGGTAGGGGCGAGTGGGAGGAGAAGGGGGAGGAGGGAGTGAGCGAGGAAAAGAGGGAGTAAGAGTGAGATGCAGGAGGAATAAATACATGCGAGGCGGGAGGGGGCAGAGTGAGTGAGACGGAGGGAGAGAAATACATGGGCAGAGGGTAAGAAATAGAGGGGGCTCGTGAGGTGTGAAATTAACCTAATATGTGTCAGCCAGATAGGGGTTCCCCAAGATTTTTCGAAATACTTAAAGGGTTCCTCTAAACAATAAAGGTTGGGAATCACTGATCTGAATAACATGAATATAGAAATTCAGATATAGCGGGCAATGTCTCTTTCATATTTGCCAAAAGTTAAAAGAACAATAGAATGGACTTTTCAGGAACTTGTAAGGAATCCGGTTCTGCTTTTGGTTATAGCCTTGCAGAACTGTGCAGTTTCTAGTTACTCCCTCTGGCAATCTATAAGCACCTGTGCTAGCTATCTCTGCTGCCCAAGCCAGTGCTCCGTCATTGGAGGAATTCTCACACACCTCCCTCCTGTGATTGGCTCACTGCCCTTTATATGCTGTGCTTTGGCATTGAGTCAGGGCCGAGCATAACCCTTCACTGGATATTACTGTGTTCAGCCACAAGCCTCTTGGCTTGTCTCCTTGTGTACTAACCTTTCGAGTTCTCATTATTAGTTCCAGAGGCCTGCTGCTACTCTCCACGCAGAGGCCTGTGTTCCTGTGTTCCAGAGGCCTGCTGTTACTATCTATGCAGAGGCCTGTCTTCCCGTGTTCCCAGAGGCCTGCTGCTACTCTCTACACAGAGGCCTGACTTCCTGTGTTCCTGAGGTCTCCTGCTACACTCCACGCAGAGACCTGTCCCGGACTCCTGTGCTGAAGCATTGATTTGCCAGCAGTGGTCTCTGCATCCTGATGCATACACCTCTTGCAGAGGTTGCTGTTTTCACTCTGTGGTCTGCTGCTCTTTCTCCTTCGCAGAGGCCAGCTTGAACTCCTACGCTGAAGCACTGGTTTACCAGTGTTGCCTGGCGGTGTGCCCACTCCGGTCAGTCTTCCCTCTCCTAGACCGGCGTCATGGGCCGTGGACGCCACTCGCGCAAACCCCGTTCCCGACCTGCAGCGATTTTGTTGAAGCAGAAGGACTTCTACATAACGTCACTAAATCCAAGATGGCCGCTGTGTCACAAGGTAGTTCAGCCAATCAGAGCGTGGAATTTGTTCCCACGATCTAATTGGCTGA
This sequence comes from Ascaphus truei, assembly GCF_040206685.1. Classification (NCBI taxonomy): domain Eukaryota; kingdom Metazoa; phylum Chordata; class Amphibia; order Anura; family Ascaphidae; genus Ascaphus; species Ascaphus truei. The sequence continues at coordinate 12,295,310 of NC_134498.1, forward strand.
AATACCATCTGACGCCGGCTTCGTGACGTCATCTTAAAGGCAAATGAAGCACAGCCATTCTGATTGACTGGCATCATTCCCTTTAAGTGACGTCACGGCAAAAAAAAATTATTAAGTCGGAACATGGTTTGAACAGCCAATCATGTGGCTGTTAACCATTTTGAGGCTAAATGTGACGTCACAAGCCCTATTTAAGGCCGTGACGCCTCATTTGAGCCCAAGAAGCCGACGAGACAGCATCGGCTGGGATTTAACATGGGGTATTTTGGATTAACAGATGAAGAAAGAAGATAAAGAAGAACAAGAAATGGTTACAGATGAAGATAGAAGAAGGTGATTAAAGAAAGAAAAAAGAAGATTGGGGTACCTGAGCCGGATCTTCATGGTGGATGGCATCGGATGCTGTTGGAGGCCTTCAAGGTACGTGAGCTTCCTGTTTCCCCGGGAGTTACTACAAGCAGAAGTAATAACGAAGGTACCTCAGGAAGACAGAGGAAGTGGAATTTATTCTAGAATATTCCTAGTACAAAAGGCTTCAGGAGATTATAGAGCAATCCTGGACCTGAAAAAGTAAATACATTCTTGAGAATAAGAAAATTCAAGATGGTGTCCTTAAGCCTGATCATTCAGGAGGTGCAACCAGGAGAATTGATGGTATCGATAGCTTTAAGGGACACTTATCTACACGTGCCAGTATCAAGGAGACACCAAAGATTCCTAGGGTTCGCAGTGAACCAACATCATTATCAATACACAGCACTGCCATTCGGTCTGGCGACCTCTCCAAGGACATTTACAAAAGTGTTAGCCCCATTAGTGGCAGAAATGAGAAAAAGATGGGTAGAAATATACCAATACTTGGACGACATCTTGGTAAAGTCAAAGAGTCGGGAGAAATTAGAACAAGACCAGAAGATGGTCATAACCTTCTTGGAACAACACGGTTGGTTAATAAACAGAGACAAAAGCCACCTAGCACCCACTCAACTGCTAAAGTTTTTGGGGGAGGAATTCAACACGGCAAAGGAGAGGTGACGTTGCCAGACACAAGGAGGCAAGACATAGCACTGCAAGCAAGGAAGCTCAGGAAATGAACCAGAACTTCAGCAGAAGAATGCATGAAGCTTCTAGGGAAATTCGCTTCAACATTAAACATCATAAAATGGGCAGGGCTACATATGAGACAGTTACAAAACAATTTTTTACAGCAGTGGAACGGGAACCACAAAGATACAGGACAAAGAATCTTGTTACACCCACACACATAAGAAGAATTAAAGTGGTGGGAAGATACCCGAAATCTGGGGAAAGGACGGACACTGGGAGAATCGATGGTATAAGGAACCTGGACAAACCAGGAACAGCGCCTTCCATCAAATATGCTGGAACAAAAAGCAGTACAAAGGGCTCTGGAAGCTTTTCAAGACCAGATAAGAGATGACAATATAAAGACACAGTCAGACAACCGGTCGGTTGTAAAGTATATAGCCAAACAAGGGGGAACCAGGAGCAGAAAACTGATGAACCTCACAGCAGAAATCCTCTCTTGGGCAGAAGGCCACTTATCAGAGATCACAGCCGTGCATGTCCCAGGATTGGAAAATGTCACAGCAGACTTTGTAAGTCGCAATGATATACACCCAGGAGAATGGGTGTTAGACCCACAGGTGTTTCAGGAGCTGGTAGAGCGATGGGGTCAGCCACACTTGGATTTCATGGTGACACATCAGAACCGCAAGGTAAAAAACTACTGTGCAAGGCATTTTCTTCCAAGCGCAAAAAGCACAGATGCTCTCAGCTTCAAATGGGATTTCATGTTGGCATACCTGTTCCCCCACAATTCCCCTAATTCCGAAAACAATCAGGAAAATCAGGGAAGACCAAGCGGAAGTGATATTGGTAGCACCATTCTGGCCAAGAAGGCCTTGGTTCACACACCTGGTAAATATGGCAGTGGATATACCATGGCACATACCAGACAGCAAAGAACTAATTCGACAGGGGCCAATTTGCCACCCGAACGTCAAGCAATGGGCCTTGACGGCATGGCAATTAAGCGGGAAACATTGAGGTTGAGAGTTTGTTCAGACAAGACAATCCAGACCCTATTACAGGCAAGAAAAGGATCCACATCAAAAGTGTACTATAGAATTTGGCTTTGTTTCCGGGATTGGTGTACGAAAGAAAGACAACATTTCTTCTCACCAAGAATTGTGACAATAGTGGAGTTCTTGCAAAAGGGATTTGAGAGAGGTCTCGACCTCAGCTCTCTGAAAGTACAGGTGTCCGCATTATCGGCCTTATTGGAGAGAAATCTGTCAATGGAAAGATTAATCATCCGTTTTTTACAGATAGTTAAAAGACTAAGGGCCTTATTCAGAAAGCCTCGATAAGGCCCTTATCGAGCACTTATCGACCAAAATGGCTACTCGTATTCAGATAGCCTTGATAAGTGCTCGATAACGGCCTGTATCGATGCAAAATTGTATCGCTATCCGAAATTCGCCGACTGAGCAACGATCAACCCCTTATCGACCATTTTCGGATGGTTGATAAACTCGCGCGATTCAGAGACCCGCGAGTCGGCTGTCGTGGCATATCGCAGCCCATCGCAGCCCTAAAAGGCGGTCTTCTCCCCAAATCCAATTCACCACAAATTTTTTGGTCAATTGGTGGGGAGATGCCTCGATGAGCAGCGATGTGTCGGGACTTAGAAAAAATCAGGTCCCTTTCCTGCCTCGGATTGATGCCGGGGGTCTCCGGAGCTGATAGCCATTAATAGCAGCTCTGGACCCCCCCGGCATGCATCCGAGGCAGGAAACATGCATGTACTGCTGCGGCACAGTTTATTCGAGCATTTGCCCGTTCTGTGCCGCAGCAGTAGACTGGCGCGCGCCCGAGTGTGACGGGCGCGCGCCGAAGCAGCGGAAGAGCGCCCTCCGATCGGGGCGCTCTCCCTACCGCTGCCGGGTCCGCCGGGTCCCCCGGAACCCCTGCCGCTGTCCCGCGATCGCGGGACACCAGGGCTCCCTCGGGGAGCCCCTGGACACGCGTGCAGGGGGCGCACGCTCCCGATGACGCGTGACCGCGCGTCTATGACGCGCGGCACGCCGAGGGGCGGCCACTAGCAAGCCGGGAGATTTCCCGGCTTGCGGTACCGACCACACTTCAATAAAGTGTGTCGGTAGTGTACAGCAACTTCATTACCTTAGCGGCTAACCGCTAAGGCAATGAAGGGGTTAAACACCCGTGCCAAGCTTACTGTAAGAAACATACAATACAATACAATACAGTGGCTAGCGGGAGTGGGTGAAGGGGGAATTTGGCCCTTAGTGGCTGTTTAGGCCTTGCGGGGGGTTTGCAGAGAGAGTTAACCCCTTCATTACCTTAGCAGTTAATACCGCTAAGGTAATAAAGGGGTTAACCCAACCGCTACCCACCCGCAAGGTCTAAACACCCATCCTTAGGGCTAATACCCCCTTCACCCACCCGTGAGGCCTAAACACCAACCCCTGACTGACTATACCCATTGAGTAGTATAGTGGTACATCATACCCATATAATAATAATATGGGCATGATAAGCCTCTATAGCACTCAATGGGCACCCTAATCACAATACAGTAATACACAAGACACACAATAATAAAATGTAACTAAACTACAAAAAAGCACACGTCACTAAATACAAACAGTAGCCAGCTAATGCAATCAATACAATCAATAGCAACATCAACAATGAATTCATTAAACCATTAACCAATCTTAACAATTAATTCCGAAACCAACTCAAAATGAATAGTAACACTAACCAATATAAACAATGAATTACTCCAACATTAATGAATTTAAACAGTTAAATAGAAAGAAATTCTAACAATCTCTGAAGTAACCATAAAACACATTAGCTAACATAATATAACATTAAATACAAACGAACACCAATCGCAAACCTTTAATGACATTAAGCATGAAAAAACAAACAATGACATCCACATAATACATGAAATGCCAAAAAGCAACACCAATATCAAGCGAGAAATGCCCCCCAAATATTGTCATAATATTGTATTAATCTGTACCCTAAAGAGGTACCGATTAATATATTATCAGTCAATGTGCCTCCCGCAAAAAAATCTAAAAACACATCCAAAGATTAAACCTGTAAAAAGAGACATTTACAAACATTGAATATTTTACTTACCATTAGAAGCGGTGGCCCTCCGACTCCCGGGGAAACAGGAAGCTCACGTACCTTGAAGGCCTCTAACAGCATCCGATGCCATCCACCATGAAGATCCGGCTCAGGTACCCCAATCTTTTTTTCTTTCTTTAATCACCTTCTTCTATCTTCATCTGTAACCATTTCTTGTTCTTCTTTATCTTCTTTCTTCATCTGTCAATCCAAAATACCCCATGTTAAATCCCAGCCGATGCTGTCTCGTCGGCTTCTTGGGCTCAAATGAGGCGTCACGGCCTTAAATAGGGCTTTTGACGTCACATTTACCCTCAAAATGGTTAACAGCCACCTGATTGGCTGTTAAAACCATGTTCAGACTTGAATTTTTTGTTTTTGCCGTTACGTCACTTAAAGGGAATGATGCCACCCAATCAGAATGGCTGTGCTTCATTTGCCTTTAAGATGACGTCACGAAACCGGCGTCAGATGGTATTTCAGCCAATCAGATCGTGGGAACAAATTCCACACTCTGATTGGCTGAACTACCTTGTGACACAGCAGCCATCTTGGATTTAGTGACGTCATCTTAAAGGGAAATTAAGCACAGCCATTCTGATTGGCTGGCATCATTCCCTTTAACATGACGTCACTAAATCCAAGATGGCCGCTGTGTCACAAGGTAGTTCAGCCAATCAGAGTGTGGAATTTGTTCCCACGATCTAATTGGCTGAAATACCATCTGACGCCGGCTTCGTGACGTCATCTTAAAGGCAAATGAAGCACAGCCATTCTGATTGACTGGCATCATTCCCTTTAAGTGACGTCACGGCAAAAAAAAATTATTAAGTCGGAACATGGTTTGAACAGCCAATCATGTGGCTGTTAACCATTTTGAGGCTAAATGTGACGTCACAAGCCCTATTTAAGGCCGTGACGCCTCATTTGAGCCCAAGAAGCCGACGAGACAGCATCGGCTGGGATTTAACATGGGGTATTTTGGATTAACAGATGAAGAAAGAAGATAAAGAAGAACAAGAAATGGTTACAGATGAAGATAGAAGAAGGTGATTAAAGAAAGAAAAAAGAAGATTGGGGTACCTGAGCCGGATCTTCATGGTGGATGGCATCGGATGCTGTTGGAGGCCTTCAAGGTACGTGAGCTTCCTGTTTCCCCGGGAGTCGGAGGGCCACCGCTTCTAATGGTAAGTAATATATTCAATGTTTGTAAATGTCTCTTTTTACAGGTTTAATCTTTGGATGTGTTTTTAGATTTTTGGGGGGGGGGGGCACATTGACTGATAATATATTAATCGGTACCTCTTTAGGGTACAGATTAATACATTATTATGACAATATGTGGGGGGCATTTCTCGCTTGGTATTGGTATTGCTTTTTTTCATTTCATGTATTATGTGGATGTCATTGTTTGTTTTTTCATGCTTAATGTCATTAAAGGTTTGCGATAGGTGTTAGTTTGTATTTAATGTTATATTATGTTAGCTAAAGTGTTTTATGGTTACTTCAGAGATTGTTAGAATTTCTTTCTATTTAACTGTTTAAATTCATTAATGTTGGAGTAATTCATTGTTTATATTGGTTAGTGTTACTATTCATTTTGAGTTGGTTTCGGAATTAATTGTTTAGATTGGTTAATGGTTTAATGAATTCATTGTTGATGTTGCTATTGATTGTATTGATTGTATTAGCTGGCTACTGTTTGTATTTAGTGACGTGTGCTTTTTTGGAGTTTAGTTACATTTTATTATTGTGTGTCTTGTGTATTACTGTATTGTGATTAGGGTGCCCATTGAGTGGTATAGAGGCTTATCATGCCCATATTATTATTATATGGGTATGATGTACCACTATACTACTCAATGGGTATAGGGTGGGTATAGTCAGTCAGGGGTTGGTGTTTAGGCCTCACGGGTAGGTGAAGGGGGTATTAGCCCTAAGGATGGGTGTTTAGACCTTGCGGGTGGGTAGCGGTTGGGTTAACCCCTTTATTACCTTAGCGGTATTAACTGCTAAGGTAATGAAGGGGTTAACTCTCTCTGCAAACCCCCCGCAAGGCCTAAACAGCCACTAAGGGCCAAATTCCCCCTTCACCCACTCCCGCTAGCCACTGTATTGTATTGTATTGTATGTTTCTTACAGTAAGCTTGGCACGGGTGTTTAACCCCTTCATTGCCTTAGCGGTTAGCCGCTAAGGTAATGAAGTTGCTGTACATGCATGTTTCCTGCCTTGGATGCATGCCGGGGGGGTCCGGAGCTGCTATTAATGGCTATCAGCTCCGGGGACCCCCGGCATCAATCCGAGGCAGGAAAGGGACCTGATTTTTTCTAAGTCCCGACACATCACTGCTCATCGAGGCATCTCCCCACCAATTGACCAAAAAATTTGTGGTGAATTGGATTTGGGGAGAAGACCGCCTTTTAGGGCTGCGATGGGCTGCGATATGCCACGACAGCCGACTCGCGGGTCTCTGAATCGCGCGAGTTTATCAACCATCCGAAAATGGTCGATAAGGGGCTGATCGCTGCTCAGTCAGCGAATTTCATATAGCGATACAATTTTGCGTCGATACAGGCCGTTATCGAGCACTTATCGAGGCTATCTGAATACGAGTAGCCATTTTGGTCGATAAGTGCTCGATAAGTCGATAAGTGCCCTAAGACCTCAAATTAAAAACAGGGTACCGACATGGGACTTGTCTTAGTATTGGATGTATTAACGGCACCTCCTTTTGGACCTATACAAGAGATAGGGTTGAGATGGTTCTCGTGGAAGATGGCGTTCTTGATCGCGATCACCTCAGCAAGGAGAGTGGGAGAACTACAGGCACTATCATCCAAGGAACCATTCCTAGTCGTGCACCAAGACAAGGCAGGTCTCAGACCTGTGCATCAATTCTTGCCAAAGGTTGTATCACAGTTCCATATGGATCAGGAAATCATGATCCCGTCATTCTGTCCAGATCCAAAGAACATGAAAGAGGAGAGATTACACAAACTAGATGTGGTGAGATGTCTAAAGGTATACATGGAAAGGATGCGAGATGTGAGAAAATCAGACAGATTATTCATCATACCAGAGGGACAGAGGAAAGGTCAAGCAGAATCTAAGACAACAATTTCACAGTGGATAGTGTCATGTATTAAAAAAGCTTATGAGAGCAAAAGACAAGATAAACCTTTGAACATTAAAGCTCATTCTACAAGGGCCATGTCTACTTCAAGGGCATTCAAAGCTCAGGCAACACCAGGACAGATATGCAAAGCAGCAGTCTAGTCCTCGTTCAATACATTTTTTAAATACTACAGACTAGACGTACAATCATCAGCTGACGCAAGCTTTCGGCGTAAAGTTCTACAATCTGTAGTGAAATAAAGTGTAAAGTGGATTGTGACAGGGTAAATGAACGTCACCAGCCATATACCTGGCAAACCTATGTTTAGGCTTGCAGTGCAGCAGTGATGAGGTTAAGTTTCAGTTGAGAAGGGCTGCTTAATTAGTCTGACCCCAGCTGCATAATCAAGGTGTTTTCAAAACCACAGGCTGTACACACATGCAAGCTAGCTGGTCAGGAGACAGGACTGATATACTGAAGAGATTACTGCTATAAGGTCTGTTTTTCAAAGTACATGTGTGATAACTGTCTGTTGTCCTGCATGCTGAAGAGAAGCTGCCTTGTTTTCTATGCTGAAGAGAAGCTATTTTGTTTTTGTCTGCTGAAGAGAAGCTATTTTGTTTTTGTCTGCTGAAGTTAAGCTATTTTGTTTTTCTATGCTGAAGAGAAGCTATTTTGTTTTTGTCTGCTGAAGAGAAGCTATTTTGTTTTTGTCTGCTGAAGTTAAGCTATTTTGTTTTTCTATGCTGAAGAGAAGCTATTTTGTTTTTGTCTGCTGAAGAGAAGCTATTTTGTTTTTGTCTGCTGAAGTTAAGCTATTTATAAGGTCTGTTTTTCAAAGTACATGTGTGATAACTGTCTGTTGTCCTGCATGCTGAAGAGAAGCTGCCTTGTTTTCTATGCTGAAGAGAAGCTATTTTGTTTTTGTCTGCTGAAGAGAAGCTATTTTGTTTTTGTCTGCTGAAGAGAAGCTGCCTTGTTTTCTATGCTGAAGAGAAGCTATTTTGTTTTTGTCTGCTGAAGAGAAGCTATTTTGTTTTTGTCTGCTGAAGTTAAGCTATTTTGTTTTTCTATGCTGAAGAGAAGCTATTTTGTTTTTGTCTGCTGAAGAGAAGCTATTTTGTTTTTGTCTGCTGAAGTTAAGCTATTTTGTTTTTCTATGCTGAAGAGAAGCTATTTTGTTTTTGTGTGCTATATGTTTTTAAGGCTCAATAAATAAGCCTTATCAAGAGAACCCACGTGTGTGGTTGTATGTACTCTGCAACATGGTTTAATAAAGGTCAACTGATAACGGCATTTGACTGGTGGTTTTTTCTTTGTGTCCCTCCCTAATTTGTCACTGCTGGGGTAAGTCCCAAAGGTGCCCACTGCCAGGGTGATCAGGAAAGGAGAAAATTTAAAACAACTTACCGTAATTTTCTTTTCCTGGAACCATGGCAGTGGGCACATAGGGATAACTATGTGTGTCTAATGCCTATGAGTTATATTTTTCAGCTATGGGAGAATCCTATGACTAAGGTGCAGGTAGAGGGAGGGGCCTTATATGGCCTACCTGCAAAAGTCAATTTGCTGTCCTACCTAGACCGAGGAGGGATTAACCCAAAGGTGCCCACTGCCATGGTTCTAGGAAAAGAAAATGACGGTAAGTTGTTTTACATTTTCTCCTTTTTCTCCTTTGATTAGTTCTGCACATTTTGACATGATTGACTCATGGGGATGGGGAACAAAGCTTGTTGCTTCTTTGTTTTCTTGGGTCCTTATTGGTTGCATCTTTTTCTGATGATCCAGTTTCCACTTCCTTGATTATTTTCTCTCTCTTTCAGTCACTCCACAGTATCAGCTCTAGAGCTTTCCACATTCATGTCTTCCATTTAATGATCCATCTAGAAAAAAGTAGGTGACTATGAATTTTGGACAATAATTTGTGACTTGCGAGAGGTTCTGTGAAAGGATGAGGGCTTTTCCTTTTAGTATGTAACAATATAATACTTAATACTATTTAAACTCTGCATGTTGTTTCTAAAGTGGGCCTGTTCCCAAGGGTTTTTCCATCCATGGCCCTTATTCAACAATGTCTGCAGTCAATGGCATTTGTGAGCGGCCACAAACTACCAAAGTTATTGAATAAGGGCCTATATATTAATTTATAAAGGTCCCTGTTTTCCTATTTGCACGATCTTAAAATTGGTTATATGGAGTTAGGTAGGAGTTTAATCATTATTGGGATAAAAAGGAGAAGTTATGAAGGAGCTGTAGAGAGTGTTTTTATGAATAAATACTGTAGGAGATTATATGAAGGCCTAGAATGAGTTACAGAAGCAATGGGAAGAGTTATGGGGAGTGGTTATATGAAGCAATCAGACGAGTGACAGGGAGCACTTTTATCGAGCAACAGAAGGACTTATAGGGAACAGTTTTATGGAGCAATAGGAGCCAAAACAAATCTTCACCCTTTCAACAGTCACAAAATGTTCTTCATGTAAGTTCAATTTTGTTCAAGAATTTCTTCTGAAAAACAGAATCATATAAATTGAAATCACAGTATAGGAAACATTACAGTGCGTCGTTATGTGAAACGATAGAAGGAGTAATAGAGAGCTTTTAATAGGAAGAGTTATAAGGGACAGATTTATAAAGTAACAAGAGGACGTATATGGCGCTCATATGAAGCAACAGGGGGAGTAAGCGAGGAGTTATAACTGCTGTGGCCGAGTTTATTCGAGCATTTGCCCGTTTTCGGCCGCAGCAGTAACCTGGCGCGCGCCGGAGGGTGCTGGGCGCGCGCCGAAGCAGCGGAGGAGCGCCCTCCGATCGGGGCTTTCTTCCTCCCGCTGCCGGGTCCACCGGGTCCCCCGGAACCCCCTGCCGCCGTCCCCCACATCGCGGGACACCAGGGCTCCCTCGGGGAGCCCTGGACGCGCGTGCAGGGGGCGCAGGCACCCGATGACGCTTGACCGCGCATCGGTGACGCGCGGCACGCCGAGGGGATGCCACTAGCAAGCCGGGAAATCTCCCGGCTTGCGGAACTGGCCGCAGTGCAATAAAACGTGTCGCCAGTGTAATATATTATGGTATTATAATAGGATGTATCATACTATCTGTTACTGTTAATAATTTTTCTCCCTTTTTCATAACAGGCAAGGAATCCACGCTCGTACTGCCTTGTCGGTCGTAACAATGGAGCCCCCTTGCTGGGGTTTCTCCATTTTTCACATTAAAACATAGAAGGAGTAACATGAAGCAATTATATGGACAAGGTTTTACATGTCCGATTTTTTTAACTGGTATCTAATATGTGTTACATAGTTACATAGTAGATGGGGTTGAAAAAAGACATGCATCAATCAAGTTCAACCTATGCTAAATTTAGATGCAGATACTTTATCCTATACAGTCATACCCCCGTTTAAGGACACTCACTTTAAGTACACTCGCGAGTAAGGACATATCGCCCAATAGGCAAATGGCAGCTCGCGCATGCGCCTGTCAGTACATCCTGAACAGCAATACCGGCTCCCTACCTGTACCGAAGCTGTGCGCAAGCGGGGAGACTATAGAGCCTGTTACAAATGTGTTATTTACATCAGTTATGCACGTATATGATGTTTGCAGTACAGTACATGCATCGATAAGTGGGAAAAAGGGAGTGCTTCACTTTAACTACATTTTCGCTTTACATACATGCTCCTGACCCATTGCGTACGTTAATGCGGGGTATGCCTGTTTCTATACTTACAGTATATTGATCCAGAGGAAGGCAAACAAAAAACCCCAGTGTTATATCATCCAATGATATCTCATAAGGGGACAAATAAATTCCTTCCTGACTCCAAGAATTGGCAATCGGATTACTCCCTGGATCAACATCCTTCCCATGTATACTTATTTGGTATACCCCTGTATACCTTTCCTTTCTAAAAAGATGTCCAACCTTTATTTCAACAAATCCATTGTATCTGCCATCACAGTATCCATGGGTAATGAATTCCACATTTTAACTGCCCTTACTGTAAAGAACCCTTTCCTTTGTTGCTGGTGAAATTTCCTTTCCTCCAACCTAAAGGGACGGCCCCGAGTCCTTTGTACTGCCCGTGGGATAAATAGTTATTTTGAAAGCTCCCTTTATTGTCCCCGAATATATCTGTATATGTAACGCGTAGCTCACCACAAACGAGGCGTGACCGCGGGGCTGAGGCAGGGATTGGTATAGAACACCGACCACAACCGCGAGGACGCGTCTAGAGTGAAGGATAGTCTTGCAAGCCGGGTCGGGGTTATAGAGGCCAGGGTAAACGTGGTATTTGCCGGGTCAAGGAGTGAGAGTAGCGGATCGTTGCGGTTCGTAGCCAGAGTCAGGATTGGAGAGAGTAAAGTCGTCGTAAATCCAAAGCCAGGGTCAACGCAGGAGAGAGCAGGATCGTCGTATTCCAAGTCAGGGTCAGTGCAGGAGAGTATCCCAAAGTCCAAAGCAGGGTCAGGCAGCAAGGGTAAGAGGCAGACAGGGCAGGATACTCGATGCAGTGAGATGCAGCGGTTAAAAAGAGGTTATGCTCGGCAATAAAGGAGAGCTCAGACATGGTATAAATAGGACCTCCCTCCAATGGGAGGCAACCAGGAAGTGGAGGCGCCCTCACTGATAGGCTGCTGGATCGTGCAGGTGTGTCCTATTGTGCAGCCGAGTAGAAGTGGGGGTGGGACCTCTAGAGAGGCTGCGTGCCCCGAACTGTAACGGATTGGGGGACACGCGCCTCTCAGCGTGTCCCCGTCACCTCAGGCCCCACTGCGGCTCGCTGCCCCGGTTCCCCGCTCCCTCGGTCTCTCACCTGTTCCTCACCCACGCTCGCTCGCACGGCAGCCTTACAGAAGGCGCGCGCACCCGATCCTTTTACCAGCCCTCTCGCACCACTGGCTCCGCCCCCCTGTCGGCTGCAGGCGATTACTTTGGACTACACCCCTGTCTCCTTCCCTGCTCAGCTGGACCTATCCCTGCAAGCACTTAGACAAGCCTCTGCTCCACCCCTTGCTTCTATTGGCCCTCCTTCCTTTATAACCCCACTCTGCCCTCTCCTTCCTTGCTCTGCATAGCTTCTCTGTGGTTCCTGTGTGCAGTGTCTATGCCTAGCTCTGTTATCTGTTTCAGCTCTGGTTCCTGTCCCTGCCCCTGTTTGGATTCCTTTGGATTGATCTTGGCTCTGTTTGACTACGTGTACCTCGCTAACCCTGGACTCTGCTTTGGACCTCACTATGCTGCTTTCTCCTGCCCCTGACCCCTGGCTCTTGGACATTAACCCTCCAACTTCTGGCACCCCGGACTCAGCAAGGATAACGTTAACCCTTTTCTCACCAGGCCCGGCAATGCAACTTACCACACTCCGGGCACGCCCTCACTGCTGTGGGTGCGTGTTATACCCTTACCCACCTCAGTACTGGGGACTGGCCAGGTCTGTGGGCATACAGGCATTACATTATGCAGAGCCCAACAAATGCAGACCCCCCTGAGGTGGGCCAAGGTGTCACTATGGAACACTGGCAATTTTTAAGTGACCAAGTCACCGCCGTGGTGCAAAACTTTCTAACCTCTCCCTGCGGGATTCCCCAGCTGTACCGTCACCTCCGGCCCCTGTACCTATGGGCAACCCGGAACCACGTATTCCACCTCCCAACCGGTATGATGGGGACCCCCTTTCTTGCCGGGGATTCTTGAACCAATGTGACGTCCAGCTCGAGATGTCCCCGTCTCGCTTTCCCTCTGGTCGTTCTAAAGTGGCCTATGTTTATGCCCTGCTCACTGGCGACGCTTTCGCTTGGGCTTCCCCCCTCTGGGAGCACAGATCTGATTTAACTCAGGACTACCCCAAATTCCGGCGAGAGTTCCAGCAGGTCTTTGACACCCCAGCACGTAGGGAGACTGCCGCTTCTTCCTTGTTTTATCTCTCCCGGGGTCGCAGGTCGGCTGCAAGATACGCGGTGGAGTTCCGCACCATCGCCGCAGAGACTCAGGGGAATGATGGAATGATAAAGCTCACGCCGCAGCATACTGGTTTGTCCGAATCCAGCGTCCCCGTTTACTGTCGCCCTTGCCTGTTTCTCCTAGGTCTCCTTCTTTGGCTCTTCCTGCTTTGGACGCCCCTGAACCGATGCAAATCGGTAGCCAACAGCTTCGGACCGCTGAGATAACACACCGCCGAGAGAAGGGTCTCTGTTACTACTGTGGTTCCCTCGGAACACCAACTACGTCACTGTCGTCTGAAACCAGGAAACGAGAACGCCCATTAAAGGTAGAGGGGCTTCTACTGGGTACCATTTCTCCTTGCCCCTCTTTCCCCAAAGAGCTGCCAAAGAGAATCCTTCTCCCCATAACTCTTGTGGGTCCTAATGTTAAAGTAGAGGTTGAAGCTTTCATCGACTCCGGGTCTGGTGGTAACTTTTTGGATCATGACTATGCCTGCAATAATCAAATCCCGTTAGTCAAGAAGAAGTCACCGATCGGCCTGGAGGCTATCGACGGTCGACCGCTCCAACCAGTCTTCATTATTTGTGAATCTATTCCTCTCACCCTGACCACCGCGGATGGTCATACTGAAGTCATCACCTTCGATGTTTTCCACTCTCCTACTGTCCAGGTTATTCTGGGATTGCCGTGGCTCCAGCTTCACAACCCGCGTGTTGATTGGACCAACGAATTACCGATCCAGTGGGCTCCTACCTTGGAGAAGAAGGTCACTCCCCCCCATTACCGTGCTCGCTGGTCTCGACACCACTTCTTCTCTCTCTACCCTTCCGGAGGTATACCATGATTTTTTAGATGTCTTTAACAAGACTCAGGCTGAAGTTCTACCACCTCATCGTTCGTACGACTGCCCTATTGAATTAATTCCCGGAACCACACTCCCCAAGTCTAAGTCATATCCCTTATCCGTGCCCGAGACCGAGGCTATGGCGACCTACATCCAGGAAAATCTTAAGAAAGGATTTATCAGGAATTCCACCTCCCCCGCCGGGGCAGGTTTCTTCTTCGTGAAAAAGAAGGATGGCTCTTTAAGACCCTGTATCGACTTTCGTGGGCTTAACAAGATTACCGTTAAAAACCGGTACCCTCTGCCTCTAATTTCGGAACTCTTTGACCGGCTCCAAGGAGCCTCTATATTTTCTAAACCTGACCTGAGAGGAGCCTATAATCTGATCCGAATACGAGAAGGTGACGAATGGAAAACTGTGTTTAACACGCGTTCAGGTCATTATGAATACCTAGTGATGCCGTTCGGCCTCTGCAATGCCCCTGCCGTCTTTCAAGAATTTATGAATGATATCTTCCGGGACATTCTGAGTATTTTCGTCATCGTATATTTAGATGATATCCTCATTTTCTCCAAGAACCTAGAAGAGCACATTCGTCACACCAAACTGGTTCTCTCTCGGCTTCGTGCTAATAGCCTCTATGCGAAGATGGAGAAATGTCTCTTCCACCAATCTTCCACAGCCTTCCTTGGCTATATAATCTCCGATAAAGGTTTCACCATGGATCCTGAGAAATTAAAGTCTGTTCTGGATTGGCCATTGCCGAACTCCCTAAAAGCCGTTCAGCGTTTCCTTGGCTTTTCTAACTACTATCGAAAATTCATCCGTAATTTCTCTACTATTGCTCTACCCATTACTGCTCTGACCAAAAAAGGGGCTGATCCGACAGCCTGGTCCTCTGAAGCCATCAAAGCCTTCAAGTTCCTCAAAAGAGCTTTCGTCTCCGCCCCCATCCTTCGGCATCCGGATACATCCCTTCCTTTCACCCTGGAGGTAGACGCTTCTGATGTGGGAGCTGGGGCAGTACTCTCACAAAGATCTTCTCCACAAGAAAGACTCTATCCGGGGGCGTGGCCAGGGGTTTGAGCGTGCTAGTCGCAGCTTGCTCTGCTCCTAAGGAAACCGACAGCTATACCCGATCAAACCCGAAGATCGGAAGGCAAAACACCCCAAAAAACACTTGCCACGGTCTAACACAAGTAAGAACACCTTTGGGCTCCCCCCAGCGTAATTGGAACTGGCCCCACGGCTGCCAAATCGATCGCGGGTTCCCCCTCTGCCTCCAAGCTGATCCCAAGATGGCCGCCGGGACCGGGAGGCTGCATTAGAAACAGCCAATTCCGGACTCACGGAAGGAGGTAAGGGGTGTCCCTGCGCTTCACCGAGCTAGGCGGAGGTGCGCCGTTGCAGTCGGGGGGTCGCCGCTCGCCCCCCCCCTCACATAACCCTCTCTAATAAACTTATCCCCACACGCCCGAGCCCGTGCCCTGCCGGAGCAGCAAGATGGCACCGGCTAAAGTGTGAGGCGCAGACAGCTGCCGATCGGAGGCGCGGCGGAACCGGAGTGGGTGCCTTCCCTTGTGGCTTCAGGGCCCTGTGAGCTCCATGGGAGGAGGGGGGGGGATGATCCACCCAGAGGGGGGAAGACTTACCACTCAGCGCGGCCCTGTTTGAGTGGTGGCCGGCGGCCATCTTGGTTCACCCATCTGGCACATCACTGCTGGGAGTAGCCGGCGGCCATCTTGGTTCACCCATCTGGCACATCACTGCTGGGAGTAGCCGGCGGCCATCTTGGTCCACCCAACCAACACAGACTGTTAAGAGGTGGTTGGCGGCCACCTTGCTCCTCCCAAACAGCACAAACTGCATCTAAGTAAATAAAAGATAAAGTGACACTGAAAATAAAGAGCTGGAAGAAAGTGTTAATGAAAATTCACCCACTCTCCCTCCCCTACAAACCATCTTCACTGGGAGTCCCAACATCCTCCATTAACTTTCCACTGGGCCCAGTACAGTCAAAAAATCGGCCCAGATGAGAAGGGGGAGAGCAAAATCACATGGAACAAAGGCTCAATTAAAAGCAACCATGGAACCGCTTCCAATGTTTGTGTGATCAGGTCTCCATAGGAATGAGGGGGCTTATTCCAATTTAACTATTCTCTTTTTTTTTTGCTTTTTTTTTTGTGCTACATCACCTAAATATATTCAGCTCTATTCAAAGTCAAAAAACTTACCAAGAAAAAACAACAAACATGCCATCCACTAAACAAAAAAAACCGGTGGCCAGACGTGAGGCATCCCTTTTCTTCAAAAAACAAAATACCAAAGATCAAGAAGCGTCTACCACAGGCGGAGACGCAGATTCAGATCTAGACTCTGGAGAAGAGATGGACGCTCCACTTACCCGCAAAGAAATGATGGGGTTTGTACAAGAACTAAAAAGCTCTTTCCACTCTGAGATGCAGAGCTTCCGCCGCAGCATCAGAGAGGAGATTGCGTCCATAGGTGACCGCATTGTGGACTTGGAGGAGAAAGTGGATAACACCGCCCTTGCACAGGAGACCCAAACGCAAGACATCGAGGAATTAAAAACTCAAGTCAAAACTATCTTCGAAAAACTGGAAGATACGGAGAACCGGTCAAGACGCAATAACCTGCGGATCAGAGGTATCCCGGAAGAAGTGGACAATGCCCAATTGGATGCTTATCTCACTCGGCTTTTCATGTCCCTGTTACCCGAAACATCGGATGAAAAACTTCAGATGGACAGAGCCCATAGGCTTCCTAGACCGAAAGGCCTAGACCCAGCAAAGCCACGAGATGTGATCACTCGCCTACACTATTTCCGTATTAAAGAAGAAATACTGAGAGCCGATAGAACCACCCCAAAGATAGAGCAGGATAATGTTCCACTCCTCATCTTCCCGGACTTGGCTCAAACCACGCTGAATAAACGGAGAATGTTCACGCAGATCACCAACTCACTGCGGAACAATAAAATCTGCTATCGCTGGGGTTTCCCGTGCAAAATTTTGTTCACTCATCAAGAGACGATGTACATCCTACTCGCACCTGAAGAAGGTGAGGAAAAACTACGATCATCTTGCTTACTCGAACCAGAGGATCCGGAGGCCTCTCAAAAGTCTCGTCATTCACCTAAGGCCCAACGCCAGGCATGGGTGAAAACACCAACCTCTGGGCGAGCAAAGACCCAACCCACTTGAAGAACTAGAGCTGGATACTTACTTAACACCCATTTAAGATGGCAGACAAGCCACAACGTGGTCTGGACTTAAGGTACTCACCGAGACGTGGCCCACTCCAGTAACCCACCTAAAAACTAACCAACATTTGAGGTACCTGGAACACATCTACCAACTCGGTCAAGCCACAATGACCACGACAAGTCCCAAAATCTAGGTTATTTCCTTGTTCATTGTGAAACTATTCTCCCAAGTTACCCACAAGTTCGAATCATTCAAAGTTGGACAATCAGTTTGAACTAACCCGAACACTTAATAGGACTGACACACAATGTTTGTTTGGAACTGTTTTCTAGACAAAATTGTATTTGTAATATAAGTTTATATGTTGGCTATAATAGAATTGGTCTCCAAAAGTTCAGCTACCAATTCTTTAGTACAGGTTAAAATATTAAAGGTTACGTTTTAGGTAATTTTTCCATGTTATTTGTCCCTCTCCCCCTGTAAAATACGAATGCAGAGTCTGCCAAACTATAGTTGCCAGTCAACCCTACTCAATGCTTTTAAAATTGAGAAAAGACATGTTGCTGTAAACAGTTATAACGTTTAATGCCCCCCATTCTTGCTTTTATTTCCCTGATGTGTAAGATCACACACACAACCCACCCCGTACTCTATGGGGTGATTTTGTTTTCCCTTTTCGAAAGTTTAGCTCCTAAACAACGGAGCACTGCGACGTCAAGCCGCTGGGCCACTGCCCGCCCCCCTCACGTTCATTTAACCTGTGAGTGCGAGAGACTTGCACCACGGGTCCTACCATGGCTGGTCCCCCCAAACAAGGTTTGGAAGCCGGGGTCCTCGGTTTACACCTCCCCTCCCTCTCTATCCCTCCCCTCCTCCAAGTTTTGCAAGCATTTGCCACTACCATGTGATAATATGTATATCTTCCGTTGTATATGTTCCCATACAAGATTGTTTCCAAAGACGGATGTACCGACTCTTCGGCTGTATGTAAGTTATCACTCTGTTCATTTGTATTATAGAACCTTGAACCACCACCATGCCGATTAATATAATATCCCAAAACACCAAGGGCTTAAACACCCCCCGAAAGAGACGTATTGCTCTCTCGGAAGCCAAAAGACTGGCAGGAGATATAATCTTGCTACAAGAAACTCATTTGAAAAAAGAGGATCAGTCGCTGCTGTTCAGCAATGACTACCCCCTAATCTACCACTCATCAGCTCCCACGAAAAAAAATGGCGTAGCAACACTTTTCCATAAAAATTTAAACTTCAAAGTAGACAAAATTAAAAATGATCACGCTGGGAGAATTCTAATTATTACAGGGTCACTGGACTCCACTGATATAACAATAGTCAACACTTATGCTCCCAATGAAAATCAAGAATCCTTTTTCCAGGAACTAACAAATTTAATTCTCTCTGTCCAGAAAGGTCTTTTAATTTTAGCAGGAGATCTAAACGCAATTATGGACCCAAATTTAGATAAATCTCCCAGTCCCCCCCCCGCCACAAAAAATAGCCCCCCCCACTCGGGGACTTGTATCTATGACCAAGGATCTATTGTTGGTAGACTCCTGGAGATTAGTCAATAGCAATGTAAAGGATTTCTCCTTTTTCTCTCACCCCCATAATAGCTATTCTCGAATTGACTATATCCTAATAGACCAACAAATTAGCAATAATATTTCCTCAGCAGTAATTGCCCCCTCTGCTTGGTCAGACCACTCTACGCTTATAACCAAATTGGCTGGCCTCACGTCCAAAAATAAAACAAGGTCGTGGTCCTTGAATGAATCCCTACTACTGAACCCACAAAATCTCCAACTAATAGAAAAAGAACTGGCCCAATACTTTGAATTAAACAATACCCCAGAGGTTTCCTCTTTTACCCTTTGGGAGGCCCACAAATCAGTGATAAGAGGCAAACTGATTGCCCTGGCTTCTCAGAAAAAAAAAGAAAAAACAAAACAAATTGAAACACTAACACAAAAATTATCAGAACTAGAATCTACCCACAAGTCAAATCCATCTCGGAAAAATTACAGGCAGATAATCTCAGTGAGGGGCGAACTAAACCTTTTGTTAGTGTCAAACGCAGAAAGAGCTATAAGATGGACTCAACAGAAGTACTACGAAAAAAGTAATAAAGCAGATAGAATGTTGGCACGCAAATTAAAGCAAAAACAAGCTAAGGCTAAAATTCACAACATCTACACTAAAAATGGCTCAGTATCTCACAACCCCAAAATCATAAGTGATGCATTTAGGGACTACTACACATCCCTTTACAATCTACCAGGCCCAGTGGGAGACTCGGCTAAAGAGAAAAGAGCAATACAAATTCGAAATTATCTAGCAAAATGCCGACTCCCCACTCTAGATCCAAACGACATCACAAACCTTGAAAAAACTATAGAGCCCCTGGAAATTATGGAAGCAATAAAATCCCTGAAAATTGGGAAGGCCCCTGGTCCGGATGGATTCTCTAATCTTTATTACAAGAAATATTCCACAACTCTCCTCCCATTTCTTACCAAAGTCTTCAATGAGATGACACTAGGCGCTCCCCCTCCTAGAGACATGCTTCAAGCTACCATAGTGGTAATCCCCAAAGAGGGGAAAGATCCACTGCTGTGCTCTAGCTACAGACCTATTTCGCTATTAAATACAGATTTAAAACTATACGCAAAGATTCTGGCCAACAGATTAAATAGTATCCTCCCTAAATTGGTTCATCCGGACCAGGTGGGGTTTGTCCTGGGCAGACAAGCCCTTGATAATACAAGGAGGACAGTGAATCTAATACATGTAGCAAATCTCACAAAGTGCCCATCTCTATTACTTTCTTTAGACGCTGAAAAAGCGTTCGATCGATTAGATTGGCAGTTTATGTCAGCTACGCTTTCGCAGATGGGATTCACAGCCAAAATTTTAAATAGTATAAACACACTATACTCCACACCAACGGCCACTGTAAGGACGAACAGCTCTCTGTCTGACCCCTTTCCAATATTAAATGGAACCAGGCAGGGTTGTCCGCTCTCACCTTTATTGTTTGCCTTAGCCATAGAACCATTAGCATGCCAGATAAGGATGAACCCCAATATTGCGGGTATTTCTGTTGGCCAGGAAGAATTCAAAATAGCTCTTTTTGCGGACGATATTCTATTGACACTTTCAAAACCCCTCACATCCCTCCCTAACCTTTTCCATGTGTTATCAGAATTCGGCTCACTTTCAGGTTATAAAATTAATCATTCCAAATCCATGGCCCTTAGTTTAAACCTCCTTAAAGAATTAGTAAAATTACTCCAACTAAATTTTGACTTTAAATGGAATGCGAACCATATTAAATATCTAGGGGTGCAACTAACAAAACATTATTCGACCCTATACAACGCAAATTTTAAACCCTTTTTTGAGCAGATAGTCAAGGACTTAGCCAATTGGAACCCATATATAATATCCTGGTTTGGGAGAATAACCACTATTAAAATGAACATTTTACCTCGACTCCTCTACCTCTTCCAAACCCTCCTGGTTAAAATCTGTCAGAAAGATCTAAACAATATTCAGAAGAAAATTTTGAAATTTGTCTGGCAAAACAGGCGACCTAGAGTCCGCAAAGATATTCTTTATAAGTCCAAATTAGAAGGAGGCTTAGCTCTTCCGAACTTACAAAACTACTATAGAGCAGCTCAATTAGGGCAACTTGTTAGCTGGCATTCAAACACAACCGAAAGGAGGTGGGTCGAGATAGAGGATTTGATCTGTTCCCCATGCAAAATAAAAAATCTTCTCTGGCTCAACAAAAAGTCTAGACCACCCGAGAGTCTCAAGAACCCGGTGATATCCTTTGCCTGTAATCTCTGGGACTCCCTCAAATCCAAGTTTCAACTAACTGGTTCCCCTTCCCTCATGCAACCCCTATTCTCGGACCCCTCCCTTCCTTTTTACACAGAAAACCCGCTCTCCCATACCTGTGTTCAAAAAGGACTCACGAGAGTCAAGGATATTCTCACTCAAGGGAAAGTCCCCCCATTCGCTTCTTTACAAACGAATTATGACATCCCCACGGCCGACTTTTTCAGATTTCTCCAGGTTAGGCATTATATCCAATCAGTCTACAAATCAGGTCAACCCCAGGCTTTGACTTTATTTGAAGACTGGTGTCTACACCAGCCCCATATGAAGGGCATTACCTCCAGGGTATATCAAAGTTTATCCTCTATCAAGAGCAACCAAACCCCCGATAACTATATGGTATCCTGGGAAAAAGATCTTAATGTCTGTATAGATCTTGATACTTGGAAAGACATCTGGGAAGCTGCCTCCAAAAATTCATCGTGCGTTGTAATAAAAGAGAATATTTACAAGTTAATATACAGATGGTACATGACTCCTGCCAAACTGCACTCTTTTCTCCCAGGGGTCTCCCCACTATGCTGGCGTGGTTGTGGCGAAGTTGGAGATATTCTGCATATATTCTGGTCATGTCCCAAAATCCAACAAACTTGGACAGAAGTGTTCACCTTAATACACAAGATCCTAGAAATCACTGTCCCACATGACCCAGTATATATATTGTTAGGCAAGCCAATAGCCAATATTCCCCGAAAAAAAGCTAGAGTACTAACCCAAATGTTAAATGCTACACGGTGTACAATTGCCAAAAATTGGAAACAACCTGCCCCCCCATCCTTAAACCAAATAAACAATAAAATCTGGCATATAGTTTATATGGAAAAACTCTCAGCCTATCTGAATGGCTCGACCTCACAATTCTCTGAGATTTGGGCTCCTTGGTTTCGCCACGCAGGTATATCCCCATACATAGATTAGAATACTTGGAACAGAGTGATATATGTGACAGTTAAATTGTTGTGTACAACGCTATATTTTTACAAATGCTATCCCTCCCCCCCTCCCCTATCCCCCCTTTTATATGTTATATGTTTTGTTAATTTTTCTTTTGTATGAAAAAAAAAAAATGTTTAATAAAAATTTAAGTAAAAAAAAAAAAAAAAAAAAGAAAGACTCTATCCGTGTGGATTCTTTTCCAGGAAATTCTCCTCGGCCGAGAGAAATTATGATGTCGGGAACCGTGAACTTTTGGCTATCAAATTAGCCCTGCAGGAATGGAGACATCTCCTCGAGGGTACCAAAGAGCCAGTAGCTATTCTCACGATCATAAAAACTTATTATACATTGAGGGGGCTCGTCGTCTGGGATCCCGTCAAGCATGCTGGGCACTGTTTTTCTCTCGTTTCAATTACAAGATTTCATATATCCCAGGTACCAAGAATATCAAGGCCGATGCTCTTTCTCGCCAATTCTCTATGGAGGAAGGATCTAACGAATCATCAGAGACGATTCTCCCCGCTAAGTATATTATTTCTGCTAATAATTTTGATATCCTGGATTAAATCAATAAAGCCCAGGCCATATCCCTAGGAGATTTAAGGTGCCAGAAGGATGTCTGTACGCTGCTCCACGTTTTCGCCACAAGATCCTACAGTGGGGGCATTCTTCTAGATCTGATTAATCTTATTAAACGGACCTTTTGGTGGCCTAAAATGAACAAAGACATTTTTTATTTCACCAGAGCTTGTCCAGTCTGTGCTCAGTGCAAGTCCGCCCGACACAAACCTTCTGGTCTCCTCCTGCCTCTTCCCATTCCGGAACGGCCTTGGAAGCATATCTTCATGGACTTTATTGTGGGACTCCCAAATTCTAAAGGGATGAATACGATCCTTGTGGTAGTGGACAGGTTTTCCAAGCACACACACTTTATACCCCTGAAGGGTCTCCCCAATTCAGCTACCTTGGCTGACATTTTTTCTAAAGAAATTTTCAGGTTACACGGCGTGCAACTTTCCATTGTTTCAGATAGAGGTACTCAATTCATTTCTAAGTTTTGGCGAGCGTTCTCTCAGAGACTTGGCATTTCCCTTCTCTTTTCCTCGGGTTATCACCCGCAGACCAACGGCCAGACGGAGAGAATGAATCAGACCTTGGAACAGTATCTCAGATGCTTTGTGTCGGAATCTCAAGACAATTGGGTGGACCTATTACCCTGGGCGGAGTTCGCTATTAATTCGCTGAAGAATGAGTCAACACAAGAGTTGCCTTTCTTCATTAACTATGAGTTCCACCCCAGCAGCCTTCCCCTCTCCACCCTCCCCTCTGGTGTTCATGCACAGATACCCATGTCTCCAATCTACAAAACTCTTGGAAAAAGATTCAAAGAGCCTAGCAATTGTCCGTTCAAAAACAAAAGACCCAAGCAGATCGGCAACGTCAGGTGAGCCCAGAATATAAACCTGGAGACAGAGTTTGGCTATCTTCAAAAAATATCAAGCTCAAAACTCCTTCCCAGAAGCTGGCTCCTAGATTCTTGGGTCCCTTCAAGGTTATCGAATGGATCAACCCGGTAGCATATCGATTTTCGCTTCCTCCCACCATGAAGATACCCTCTGTGTTTCACGTGTCCCTTCTGAAACCCTTTGTCCAAAATGTCCATTTTCCGGACCGTCCTCGGAGACCCAATACCGTCGTAATACAAGGATAGCAGGAATTCAAAGTCCATTCCATTCTTGATTCTCGTTGGTCCAGGGGCAGCCTTCAGTTCCTCATTCATTGGAAGGGATATGGTCCGGAGGAACGCACCTGGGTACCTTGTCATCATATTCATGCTCCAGCTCTTCTCAAACAATTTCGTCGGAAATTTCCTCATAAACCTTGGGAGGATCGCCCGGAGTCCGATCCTCAAGGGGGGGTATTGTAATGGATCGGAGGACACGCGCCTCTCAGCGTGTCCCCGACACCTCAGGCCCCACTGTGGCTAGATGTCCCGGTTCCCCGCTCCCTCAGTCTCTCACCTCCTCCATGCCGAGCCGTTCCTCCACGGCGCACGCCGCACGCCCAAGCACACGACCGGGGTGCGCGCACGGCAGCCTTACAGAAGGAGCGCGCACCCGATCCTTTTACCAGTCCTCTCGCACCACTGGCTCCGCCCCCCTGTCGGCTGAAGGCGATTACTTTGGACTACACCCCTGTCTCCTTCCCTGCTCAGCTGGACCTATCCCTGCAAGCACCCAGACAAGCCTCTGCTCCACCCCTTGCTTCTATTGGCCCTCCTTCCTTTATAACTCAACTCTGCCCTCTCCTTCCTTGCTCTGCATAGCTTCTCTGTGGTTCCTGTGTGCAGTGTCTATGCCTAGCTCTGTTATCTGTTTCAGCTCTGGTTCCTGTGCCTGCCCCTGTTTGGATTCATTTGGATTGATCTTGGCTCTGTTTGACTATGTGTACCTCGCTACCCCTGGACTCTGCTTTGGACCTCACTACGCTGCTTTCTCCTGCCCCTGACCCCTGGCTCTTGGACATTAACCCTCCAACTTCTGGCACCCCGGACTCAGCAAGGATAACGTTAACCCTTTTCTCACCAGGCCCGGCAACGCAACTTACCACACTCCGGGCACGCCCTCACTGCTGTGGGTGCATGTTATAACCTTACCCACCTCAGTACTGGGGACTGGCCATGTCTGCGGGCATACAAGTGTTACACAAACTTATCCCGCGCATCGTGCTGGCAATCTGGTCGCGCACCATTCGTGCGCGCCACGGCACCCGCGTCAGTGCGGGGGGCAGAGACCGGAGGCAGGACCCGAGGAGAGAAGGGAGGGACGTGTGTGACCACTGTGGCGCGTACCTCCATCATCAGAGTGGGAGCGGAGTCGGCAGGTGGAGACCACGGGACACCGGGGAGAGTGCGCACCACATATGCGTCGCGCGTCAATGTCGCTGGAAGGAGAACGCACCCTGGATACGGGAACTGCTGAGACAGATGGAGCCCGTGCACTGCCCACACCGCGCATGCGAACCACCCTTGAAATGCCCTCTTTGAGTGCCTCTAGATCCTGACGGACAGGTGAGGGTTAAGGGGACAGAACTGACGGAATGGCGATTCCTCATAGTATACATTTATCATATCCCCTCTTAGACGCCTCTTTTCTAATGTAAATAAATCTAATTTAGCTAGTCTCTCCTCGTAAGTTAGATTGTTCATCCCCTTTATAATTTGGTGGCTCTTCTCTGCACTCTCTCTAGTTCCATAATGTCTTTTCTTAGGATTGGTGCCCAAAATTGTACTCCATGTTCAAGGTGTGGTCTAACTAATGCTTTGTAAAAGGGCATAATTATGTTTACTTCCCTTCCATCCATTTCCTGTTTGATGCAAGAGAAGATCTTGTTTGCCTTTGCAGCTACTGCATGACTTTGGGCACTATTGCTAAGCCTGCTATCTAAAAGCACATCTAAATCCTTCTCCATCAAGGATTCCCCCAATATATCTCCATTTAATGTGTAAGTCGCCAGTTTATTCTTGCATCCCAAATGCATAACCTTACATTTATCTATATTAAACCTCATCTGCCATTTACCTGCCCACGTTTCCAGTCTCTCCAAGTCCTTCTGGAGAGAAATTACACCCTGCTCTGATTCTATTACCTAACACAATTTAGTATCATGAGCAAAGATGGAGACTTTGCTCTCGATGCCAAACTCAAGGTCTTTAATAAACAAGTTAAAAAGCAGGGGTCCCAGTGCCGATCCCTGAGGTACTCCACTCACGACTTTAGCCCAACCTGAAAAAGTTCCATTTACTGTATGACAACCCTCTGTTGTCTATCCTTCAACCAATTTTCAATCCAGGTGCATACATTATTACTGAGTCCAATTTGCTTTATTTTGTACACCAACCTCTTGTGTGGAACCGTATCAAAAGCTTTTGCAAAATCTAAGTAGACCACATCAACTGCGTTACCCTGGTCTAAATTCCTACTTGCCTCCTCAAAGAAACAAATAAGGTTAGTTTGCCATGATCTATCCTTCATAAATCCATGCTGACCATTACTAATGATTTTGTTTTCCATTAGATATACCTGAATATTATCCCGTATTAAACCTTCAAGTAGTTTCCCCACTATTGAAGTCAGGCTTACAGGTGTGTAATTCCCTGGTTGTGATTTTGCTCCCTTTTTAAGTATAGGCATCTGCTTTACGCCAATCTTGTGGCACTGAGCCTGTGGAAATGGAGTCCTTCAATATTAAATGTAATGGTATGGCTATTACTGAACATATCTCCTTGAGAACTCTTGGATGTATACCATCAGGGCCAGGTGCCTTATTTACTTAAGTTTTTTCAAGGCGCTTATGAACTTCTTCCTCAGTTAACCAATTGTTCATTACTATGGAGGTTGTGGCTTTCTCCTCCTTACTATTGAAATTGATTCTTCCCTGGTAAACACAGAGGCAAAGAATTTGTTTAATACCACTGCTTTTTCCTTATCTCTAATAATCTGCCTACCCATCTCACACTGAAAGGGTCCTATATTTTCTTTTCTCATTTTTTTGTTATTAAGATACTTAAAGAACTTGTTAGGGTTGATCTTACTTTCTATTGCAATCCTTTTTCCTTATCCATTTTTGCTAATTTGATTGCCCTTTTGTAATTTTTGTTACATTCCTTATAATTCTGACACAATGTCTCCGTCCCTTCTGACTTAAAGAATCTAAACGCCTTCCTCTTCTTGTCCATTTCCTCCCCTACCTGTTTATTTAGCCACCTTGGTTTTGACTTATTTCTTTTGTACTTATTACCCAAGGGTATACACTGATGAGTGTGCTTTTCTAACAATGTTTTAAAGACTGCCCATTTATCTTCTACATTTTTCCCTGCAAAAGCATCATCCCAATGTATTACTTCTAGATTTGTCCTCAGTTTATTAAAATCTGCCTTTCTAAAGTTTAAGGACTTTGTTGAACCCAAGTAATCTGGGTTTTTTTTCTCATTTATTTCAAATGAGACCATGTTATGATTACTGTTCCCCAAATGTTCCAGGACTTGAATATTTGCTATTACTTCTACATTACTTGATATTACCAAATCCAGTATTGCCCCTCTCCTGGTTGGTTCCTCAATAATTTGGGCCATATAATTGTCTTTAAGCACCCCCAAAATCCTGTTTCCTTTTGCTGTAATGCTAATCTCATTGCCCCAGTCTATGTCTGGATAATTAAAATCATCCATTATGCAAACATAAAAACATGGCGAGGAGGCAATATCACTAGTCTTTTGGGGAGACGAGAATCCTTTTGTATCGACGAACTCCACACCATAACGCCATTGGGTCTTAATATAGATTTTGATCTTAAATCATTCTTAGCTGCAAAATGAAGTTTCATTTTCAATAACTCTGGCAGGACTGATTTACATCATTTGAGACATTGTCTAATATCACAATTAATGTTTTTACTTTATTCAATTTAATTTAGGTAATATC
Organism: Ascaphus truei; assembly: GCF_040206685.1. Lineage (NCBI taxonomy): Eukaryota > Metazoa > Chordata > Amphibia > Anura > Ascaphidae > Ascaphus > Ascaphus truei. The sequence continues at coordinate 12,322,990 of NC_134498.1, forward strand.
TATTACATCCATTATATATTAGTACATTAGGCACTTATTTCACCAACACACCCCCATCCTTTCGTTAAATATCACATAATTTCTTGAGCACTCAAATTAACACAGTAATATATTAGTATGATTTTCGATAATTATTATATTTAATGAGATTTCACTTATATTTACATTTATTTGTATACACTTTTTAACACATTATTATGCACTTTAGAATTATTTGTATCTAATGATTCTTTACATACAGGTACTGGACACTGTTCTTATGGGTACTACATCATACAGATATTTCTGTACATGTTAATGGAATATAGAAGTCCATAGGGCATATTAAATTGTATATTGTACATTTTGGACAAAAACTAGCTTTGGATATTAATATGAGTCCTTCATCCATATGCTTAGTAATATGGGCAATATTAGTAATATTGTTAGTAACATTGTGAGACCTTTAGGTTTTATTTTAATATATTAGTTAGATTATATTCTAACATGTACAGTATATCATATTGTTATAATTATGTAGTACATTTTGTATTTAATCATGTCTTTATTGTCATTTGTTATATGTTTGTCTTGTGCTGAGATACCAAGCAGATGAGATATCTCTACTACGCATGTCCAGGACTTTATTTGGTATACTGCACCTTTAAATTGGGACTATAAGTATTTGGACACACAGGAACTTTATTATCATTTATACACCCCTGAGGATGGAAGCCTGGTCTTCCGAAACGCGTAGGGTGGTCCCACATACTAATGCTTTAGCATCTGCCGAGTTCCCCGCCTACTCCCGATTTGAACGCCCTTGCTGACGAATCTGCGCATACCATCCCCACTGCATTGCGGGCTAGGGAATTGGCGAATCTACTATAGGCGATCAACTGACTTCCTAGGTACACGTGTACCGAGTCGTGTTACGGAGCACCGAGAGCTACAGAGGTCTGTCCCAGCGTGAGCAGGGCTGCCGCCCCATACCCTGGCCGTGATATCTACTACACGCTGTCGAAGCCGGCGAGGAGCGCATGGAGCAGCCACAGATGAGAGGGGATACTCTCTGATTATCCACTGCCTACATTCTACCATTCTCTGGTAAGTGGGCACTCTTGCCCCAGCAGAATTGTACTAGTGGGACCCTATATCTATTCATTTTTATATTGTGTTTATTAATTTATTGTGTTATATTAAATGTGTTTTTTATATTCATATAGTTACCTGTTGTTCTCAGCATTTGTCTTCTCTGTTTGTCCTTAGTGTTCACCAAGTGGTATACAGTATTACACTATGTATTTTTATTTTTCGTTTCATGTTTGATCATCCTCACGTGGAGTATATTATCGGATCTGCCAGCATCTCCATTACTGGTTGTATATATCCTTTATATTTATATATGTATAATCATTTTGAATTAAGCCGAGCGCCATAGATATAAATTGTTTTCATTATGCAAACATGGCCTAGTTTTTCTGCCTTCTCCATTTGCAAAAGTATTTTTGCTTCCTCAAAGTCACTGATATTTGGTGATTTATAGCATATCCCTACAAGCATTTTCTTTATACTTTTACATCCACTGCTAATTTCTATCCACAAGGTCTCTACATTTTCATCATTCCCTTCATAAACATCTTCCCTTATAATAGGTTTTTGATCCGGTTTAACATATAAACATACTCCACCTCCGCTTCTATTTGTTCGATCCTTCCGAAAAAGGGAATAACCCTCTAAATGAACTGACCAGTCATAAGTTTCATACTACCATGTTTCAGTAATGCCTATGATATCATACTGCTCCCTTGTTAATTAATTAAAATTCCCCCATTTTATCTGTCAGGCTTCTTGCATTAGCAATATGCATTTGAGGTTATTTTCAGCCTGTACTATTATCTTATCTGCTCCTTCCTTTCTGCGCCAACTTTGTTTATAGTCTTTAGAAGTTTTCTAGTATTATCTGTATTTACTATGAATGTCTCACTGCTTGTCAAACTCGCACTTGCCGGCATTCTAACTCCATAACCCTTTGTTTCCTCATCTATTCTATTTAGTTCATTATCTGTTTCATTCCCCTCCCCCTCCATCCTAGTTTAAAATCTCCTTCAACCTTTTTAACATTTCCCCCCCCTAGCACAAAAGATCCCTCTTCATTGAGGTGCAATCCGTACCCAGAACAAAGATGGCACCTCTCAGAAAAGGAGTCCCAGTGCTCTAAAAACACCAAGCCCTCGTTCCTACAACACTTTCTTAGCCATACATTAACCTCCCTGATCTCTGACTGTCTCCCTGGGGTAGCGCATGGCACTGGTAGTATTTCAGAACATACTACCTTGGAGGTCCTTGCCTTAAGCTTTTGGCCTAGATCCCTGAAATCCTTTTTTAGGACCCTCCATCTTTCTCTAACTTTGTAATTGGTGCTAACATGTACCAAGACTGCCAGGTTAATCCCAGCCCCTCCCAACAATCTGTCTACCCGATCCGCAATGTGCCGAACCCGAGCACACGGGAGACAACACATTGTTCGGTTCATGCGGTCACGGCAACAGATTGCCCTATCTACCTTCCTAATAATGGAGTCCCCTACCACCACAATCTTTCTTTGTATCTGAGCATCGTGAGTCCCTTCTGTGCTGGAGGAACTATTCTCCTGGCTGCTAGAGGAATGAGTCACCCCCAGCCTTGCCATTTCTGCCCTGACACTCCCAATATCTTAACTCAACACGGCAAATCTATTGGGATGGGTCTGCTCAGAACTCTCCCTATTGCCCCTGCTTCCCCTTCTAACTGTTACCCAGCTACCTACCTGCTCCTCACTAACAGCAACTAAGCTACCTACCTGCTCCTCACTAACAGAAACCCAGCTACCTACCTGCTCCTCACTAACAGCGCCACCATCTGCACCACTAGCTGAAGCAAGGGCTTGCTCAGTGAGCACTAAACCCCTTTCAAGATTGTCAATGTCCCTCAATATTGCAAGTTTCCTCTGCAGATTAGCATTCTCTGACTCTAAAGAGACCACCCGCTCACACTTTTCACAGCGGTATGCTCTTTGGAACAGCTGCTCCAAGTGCACATACATGTGGCATGATGTGCATTGAGTGGCATTTTCAATCCTGCTCATTCTAGCAGCTATGAAGTTTATAAGTACTAACAATAACTGTACTTCAATATACTATACCTTGTTTAACCCCTTCCTTGTTCAAACTGCTTCTAGTTCTAACTGCACACTTAATACAACCAGCACTTGAAATCAACCAGCCACCAGATCAGCACAAGCAAGCTCAGGATTCGTGAGCAACCTCTGTTTAAATAGGGACACCCATCAGATGTGTTAGGTTAGCAATGAACTAACCACACCCACTGCTGACTCAGACAGGGTTCAAAGAGGAAGTGTGCTTGCCTGAGCAAGCAGGAACAAGGCAGGGGTTGCACCAAATATCAGGGGAGGAGGGGCAGCTCAACTCACAGAGGAGCAAAAGGGAGTTGCCAAGGCAACAGATTCAGAAGCCAGAGAAGGCAGTTACATTTGTAACAACCAATTGTGACGACTCTGGAGATTCCTTCTCCTTCTGGTCCCTCTCTCCCATCTTCTGTTACCCCCTCTAATCCCCTTCCCACTCCTCTATCTTGCCTTGTACCTCTCCCCCATTGCCTCAGCGCGTACCCTGCAGGTCTCGCATGCCCACGCGGTCCCTGAGCCCCTGCTGCGATGCTCCCCGCACCCTCTCTCCCGCGGTGCACGCATTACCCTCTCCTGCTGTGCCCTCTACTTCCTTACCTTCTCCCAGTGTGACGTCTGCGGCGCGGTGCTCCGCGCACCTGGTTGTGCGTCCCATGGGTGCCCCCTCTCAGGCCAAGGAGGGCGCACGCACGCGCTACTCCTCTGAGCGCCGTGATGCGGCTGCAGTCCCGACTCGCTCCCTGTGGGCCGTTTCCCTGGTACAGCCGGTGCGTGCGTCTCCTCCGCCCACGGAGGGCGCGCACGCATCCCTTTCCTCTGGGCTCGGTTTCCCCGCTGCTTCCTCCCCTCACACTGTTCTCCTTACAGAGGGTGCGCGCACATGCTCCTTTTATCCTGACTGGCATGTCTCCGCCTCCCAAACCCTACAGGTCCTTCCCCTGTCTGTCCCTTCTGTCTCCTCCTCTTCTCCTCCTGACCTATCCCTATTGTTTCCCACTTCTCTCTCTACTCCTCCCCTCTTTCCTATTGGTGTTCCCTCCTTTATTACCCCTGTCTGTCCACTTCTTCCTCGCTCTGCATAGTTCCTGTTTCCCTGTGTGTACCTGACCTATGCTGTGCTCCCTCTACGTCCTTGCTGTTTTCTTGTTCCTGTATGCTCTTGGATTTCCCTGGCTCCTGACTCCTGCTTGTCCTGGTTTACTCTGCTCTCTGGTACCCCTCTGAACCTTGCTACGCACTCCACTATGTTTACCTCTGGCTTCCTAGGACCTGGCTTGTACTCTGACAATTCTACTCTCTCTAATCCTGTACATTGGCATATGGACACAACTATTCTCACGGCCACCCCCCAGCATTGCAAGTACAAATAACAACTCTCTTCCAACAGGCCCAGCAACGCTATACCACACTCCGGGCTTGCTCCCACTGCTGTGGGTGTGTGGTGTCATACCGTTCCCACCTCAGTACTGGGGTCCTGCCAGGTCTGCGGGCATACAGGCGTGACATTATGCAGAGCCCAACAAACGCAGACCCCCCTGAGGTGGGTACAAGTATTTCCATTGAGGCCTTACAATTTGTTAGCAATCAGCTGTCCACTGTCTCCCAGCAATTGTCTAATTTTTCCCTTCAGGAGGGTTCCATGGCTTCTACGCCACCAGCGGCTACTACCTACGCCAGTTCTGGCCCACTGATTCCCTCTCCGCAACTGCTATGATGGGGACACCCGCGCCTGCCGCGGTTTCTTAAACCAATGTGAGGTGCAGTTGGAGATGTCCCCCTCCCTGTTTCCAACTGGTCATGCTAAGATTGCATATATATACGCTCTCCTCAACGGGGACGCTCTCGCTTGGGTCTCTCCCCTATGGGAGCGCAAATGTGAAATAACGCAAGATTATCCATTGTTCAGACGCGAGTTTAAACTTGTCTTTGACACTCCCGCACGGCGTGAGACAGCCGCCTTCTCCCTTTTTCACATTTCTCAGGGCCGAAGAGCAGCTGCCAAATACGCCATCGAGTTCCGTACGCTGGCCGCCGAAGTAGAGTGGAATGATGAGGCCCTAACCGCCGCATACTGGCACGGACTCTCAGATACGTTGAAAGACGATCTTGTGACCCATACCCGGCCTACGTCCCTGGAAGAATTAATCACTCTAAGTGTACGCATGGATCAGCGTACGCAGGAACGACGGCACGAAAGACAACGTTCCCGTTCTTCTCTCTCACTTGTTTTTCACAGGCCGCCCACTACTCCTCTCCTGGCCCTTGAGGTGTCGGAACCTATGCAGGTCGGCAATCAACAACTCCAGGCAACCGAGAGGGCGCGGCGCCGCCAGAACAAGCTGTGTTTCTACTGTGCCTCATCAGAACATCGTCTCCAGAGTTGTCCCTTGAAGCCAGGAAACGGGCACACCCAGTAGAGGTAGAGGGGCTTCTACTGGGTACTGTCTCTCCTTGCCCCTCTCCTTCCGAAGTTCCCCCAAAGAAGTTTATGCTTCCAGCCACGTTGGAGGGTCCAAACCTGTGCGTGAAGTTTGAAGCTTTCCTTGATTCCGGATCGGGCGGTAATTTCCTGGACCAGAAGTTTGCATTTGAGAATCATATTCCCATGGTCAGAAGGAAGAGCCTTGTTGGCCTTGAGGCCATCGACGGACGACCCCTCCAGCCGGCATTCATCATTTGGGAGTCTATTCCTCTTACCATGACTCTGGCTGATGGACATAAGGAGGTAATTATCTTTGACGTTTTTCAATCTCCTACTGTGCAAATTATTCTAGGATTGCCTTGGCTTCAACTCCACAATCCGCGCATTGATTGGTCCGGCACTCTGTCTCTCCAGTGGCCCTCCTCCGCAGATGTCGTGCCCGCAGGATCTCCCGTGGCTGTACTTGCCGGTCTGGACTCAGTTTCCACCAATATATCGTCCCTGCCTGCAGTGTACCATGAGTACTTGGATGTTTTCAACAAAGTACAAGCAGAGGTTCTTCCCCCTCATCGTCCTTATGATTGTCCTGTTGACCTCATCCCTGGGACCGTCTTGCCGAAGTCTAAGTCTTATCCACTCTCCGTTCCAGAGACTGAGGCAATGACTACCTACATTCAGGAAAATTTGGAGAAGGGATTCATCCGTAATTCTACCTCCCCTGCCGTGGCTGGCTTCTTCCTTGTGAAGAAGAAGGATGGATCACAGAGGCCATGCATTGACTTCCGCGGTCTCAATAAGATCACGGTAAAGAACCGGTATCCTCTTCCGCTTATTTCTGAACTGTTCGATCGTCTCCAAGGGGCCTCTATCTTTTCAAAACTTGACCTAAGGGGTGCCTATAATCTCATTCGCATAAGGGAAGGAGACGAGTGGAAAACAGCATTTAACACACGTTCTGGACATTATGAATATCTTGTTATGCCTTTTGGATTATGTAACGCTCCTGCCGTGTTTCAGGAGTTCATGAACGATATTTTCCGTGATGTATTAGGAACTTTCGTCATAGTCTACTTAGATGAATATCCTCATTTTTTCTAAAAATCTGGAGCAACACATTCAACACACCAAACTTTTGCTTTCCAGGCCTTGTTCTAATCGCCTTTATGCCAAGATGGAGAAATGCCTGTTCCACCAGACTTCTACCACCTTCCTGGGCTATATCATATCCATGTGAAACCCAGTGACTTGGAAAGGCGCTTAACAACTATAAAAGTGCTCAAAAAAATAAAATTAAAAGTTTGTGAAACTGACGAATTCTCTCAACCTTCCAGGGAATATGCACTGATTCCCTTACAACAGTTTAGGATCCAGGGCAGGAAGGGAGCAGCATCATCAGGAACACCCAGAAAAAAATACAAAACTCATCATAGTGTAGTATGAAAAATAAATGTCAATATGTGAAACTTGGCTCTTTAAATAACCTACTTACAGAATGTAAGATATATAAGAGCAGGTTTGTAATTGTGATGGATCTTTGGACACCTCAGGTTATGGGTTGCAGCAAGCAGCAGCATACATCAGATAGGGGTGGTGTCAGGCAAGATGGTGTTTTCACTCTGGCAGCAGCTTCCAATCAGTCATATGCAGTCATACAAAGATAAGGGAAACAATAGTGCTTTACCAAAATAACACAGAGTTTTATCGTGAAGACGAGCAGGAAATGTACTCACAATATAATAAATGAGCACATTCACATCATGGTATCTTTAGGAACCAGGGTATTGGATCGGCCGGTGGAGAAATCCCTCACTTCACTCCGCTTCCTTGTCCTCCACGAGGGTGCCCCCTCGTCCGGTGCCAGATGGATGGCGTCTGTCGTCACTTCCTGGCCTGGCGGTGACGACTTCCGGTGAGCGTAAGTAGAGCGGAGAGTAGGGGGAACGCCGGTCCAAGACTATGCCTCCGTGAATACAGCAGAAAGACAGTTCCCAAACGGTAGATACAGCTGGGCTCTGCTAACTGCTCGGCTCTGCTAACTGTCTGCAGATTTCTTGAGCTAAAGAAATCTGCAGACAGTTAGCAGAGCCCAGCTGTATCTACCGTTTGGGAACTGTCTTTCTGCTGTATTCACGGAGGCATAGTCTTGGACCGGCGTTCCCCCTACTCTCCGCTCTACTTACGCTCACCGGAAGTCGTCACCGCCAGGCCAGGAAGTGACGACAGACGCCATCCATCTGGCACCGGACGAGGGGGCACCCTCGTGGAGGACAAGGAAGCGGAGTGAAGTGAGGGATTTCTCCACCGGCCGATCCAATACCCTGGTTCCTAAAGATACCGTGATGTGAATGTGCTCATTTATTATATTGTGAGTACATTTCCTGCTCGTCTTCACGATAAAACTCTGTGTTATTTTGGTAAAGCACTATTGTTTCCCTTATCTTTGTATGACTGCATATGACTGATTGGAAGCTGCTGCCAGAGTGAAAACACCATCTTGCCTGACACCACCCCTATCTGATGTATGCTGCTGCTTGCTGCAACCCATAACCTGAGGTGTCCAAAGATCCATCACAATTACAAACCTGCTCTTATATATCTTACATTCTGTAAGTAGGTTATTTAAAGAGCCAAGTTTCACATATTGACATTTATTTTTCATACTACACTATGATGAGTTTTGTATTTTTTTCTGGGTGTTCCTGATGATGCTGCTCCCTTCCTGCCCTGGATCCTAAACTATATCATATCCAGCCAAGGCTTTTCCATGGACCCAGAGAAGCTGAAGGCGGTCCTCGACTGGCCGCTCCCTAATTCGCTCAAGGCTGTGCAGCGTTTTCTTGGCTTTGCCAATTATTACAGGAAGTTCATAAAAAAATTTCTTCTATTGCTCTTCCCATCACTTTATTCTATGTACCTCTACACATATTGTATACCTATTGGAATGTGCGTGTGGGTATCAATATGTAGGCAGAACCAAACGCAGCCTTAAAGTTCGGATTCAGGAACATGTCAGAAATATTAAAAATGGTTTTGAAAAACATAGTGTATCTAGACACTTCCTGATACACCATAATAAAGATCCGTCAAGTCTCACTTTTAAGGGGATTCAGTTGATTCCTGTAAATAGAAGAGGAGGGGACAGAGTTAAAACATTGTCTTCTAAAGAGACATATTGGATACATAAGTTTGATACTATGGGCCTCATGCAGTAAGCGACGATTATGTGAAATCGGCAAGCTTATCGATTAGTCATGTTATTGGCGTTTTTCCCTCTCCGTATGCAGTAAGTGCCGAATACATTCAAAATCAACCAGAAAACAAATCCGCCCACTCTCACGATGATGAGCCGATCACACACAGGTGTATCGGCGTGCGTGGCGGGGTGCTGTTAGGTTGCACAATCACAAATCTTGCTGAATCAGGCGAAACAAGCATGTTTTTGATTGCGCGCCATATTTAAAGGCAACGTGTACTGCTAATCATTCTCTGTGTTGTTGGGAGTGAGAGAGAGAGAGAGACGCACAGAGCTGGACGATTGAAGATTTGCATATTGACTGAGAGACTTGTTGTGTATTGGGTGAGCTTTGTCCTTTGTTGTTTTGTTTACATCTTTGTCTTGTTTTATATGTGGAAGTGGGTCGTGTGATTGCCTGTACATTTCTTGTCTGTTTTTTGTGAGTGCTGGAAGTATGCCCGCAAAGCGTGGGAAGAGTGATGCTGGTGGGAGTGGGAGTGCTACTCGTGCGAGTACGCGTCGGAGTGAACGTTCTGTTCAGGGGAGTGATGTTGCTGGTGTACCGAGTGGTGTTGCTGGGAGTGGGAGTGCTGGTGCTGGGAGTGGGAGTGCTGTTGTTGGGAGTGGGAGTGCTGGTGCTGCGAGTGGTGTTGCTGGGAGTGGGAGTGCTGTTGTTGGGAGTGGGAGTGCTGTTGCTGTGAGTGGGAGTGCTGGTGCTGGGAGTGCTGTTGCTGTGAGTGGGAGTGCTGGTGCTGGGAGTGCTGGTGCTAGGAGTGTGAGTGCTGGTGCTAGGAGTGTGAGTGCTGGTGCTAGGAGTGTGAGTGCTGGTGCTAGGAGTGGGAGTGCTGGTGCTGGGAGTGCTGCTGGTGGCGCAGTTGCTGATGGGGTGTCTGGTGGTGGCGTGCTTGCTGGTGGCCAGCTTTTGGAGGCTCTTCCATTGGAAGAAGGAGAGTCCAGTCAGCACCAGCCAAGCTCTGACCCTAAACCTGCTCGGAAAAAACGTGTGGAGAAGCCACGTAATCCTCGCTTCAATGACCAGGAAAATAGGGCTCTTGTCACTGGCATTCTGGAGCACTATGACAGTCTCTATGGACATTTAGTAGGTAAGTGTAACTTTACATTTATTATTCAAATACATGTGATCCTAGGTCATCTGAGTTTTGTTCATATGCAAATATGGGTACACAATATCTTTCTATGTTCATTAGTGTGGAAACACAGCTTTTTATCATGCCTTACAAGGACAAATAAACACAGGCGGTCAATTTGCCAGAACTGCATACAATATGAATGCAACCTTGCTTACATGTATAGGTTTAGTAGTGAATGCTCATGTGCTTCACATATTACACATAAAACAGCATGTTTGCTATCTCTTGGAACAGCTAGCAGTGTAGGAAACTGGTGCTTATATTATTATTAATTTACCTCATATCTTTTATATGTTTTTCAAGGGCGGACAAGTGCAGCAAGCAAAAAAGAAATGTGGGACACAATAGTCATTGGTGTCAATGCCTGTGGGAATAGTGTCAGGGACAAGTATCATTGTCGGAAAAGATTTGATGATATTAGGTCCAAATTGAAAAAGAAAATACAAGACCAACGCGTGCATGCTACTGGCACTGGAGGTGGGCCCACACCACAACGTCTCATATTGACTCCATTGGAGGAGCTGCTTCGGCCAAAATTACTTACCGTCGTCGTGGAAGGCTTGGCTGGTGACCGTGACATTGGAATTTATCCGTCACAATTTCCAGCAGGTGATAAATATTACTGTACTAGGCGTGTCGTTGCTTACAGTTATTTTGCATATTTACACTGCTTTTTATACTGTCTTCACAATATAAGCATACCTGCATCTATATATGTATATGTCTGATTCTGTATATATATATCTCAAAATAGACATATATGTAGTAGTCCTACTAAAAGCAGTAACTAATATAGCACGTGCCATTGCGTGCTCATTTACATGTGAATTCCCAAAATGCATAGCTGCAGTGGAAGCAATTGATGGTGGGCGAAGATGGGGAACAACAGGGTAGTACACATGTGTAACACATGTTCATGAGAAATTATTAGTAGCTACAGGTACAGAACAGAAATATGTATCATATTATTGTGTATTTTATTGATTTTACTCCGACAAACATGACATTACTGCCTATTTTAAGCATGCATCAAAGAAATTGCATGTAACGGCCTACAAACATCACTGGCACTAACACATCTATAGTTGCTTATGAAAAGGTCCATTTTTGCTTTATGTCATATACAGACAGCATAATGAGGCACACGTATCATATGTTATGTCATTGTTTTCATAACTTAAACACTGCAGATGACTACTTAGCTCATCTACCATTGTGTTAAAGCAGCTGCAATTAATATCTCATCACAGCATACACTTCAACAGAGGGGGTGGGGTTCAGCACACACACTAATTACAGCCTCATTTCACGGTCAACTTAGTTCACACCATTTGCACCTGTTTCAAGTCATTGAAAGGTGTGGCTGATTAGGCTTTTTGGGGAAGGGAATACCTTTCTTACAACCTGAATAGCACAACTGAAGTTAATCACACTCATTTGAAAGCTTAACTCTAGCTACTAAATGCCCCAACAACTCATTACTTATCAAAGCGTACGTCACACATTAGTTCACTCATACAGCAGCGGCAGCTCTTATTCGAGCAAAAGCCGCTGGCTGTATGCGGCTGGGAAGCGGGTAGCCGCGGCGCGTGGCGGCGCACTGTGACGTCACAGTCACACGCGCGCCCGGCTTCCCCGTCTTCCCCGGCTTCCGCAGGCTTCCCCGACACCCCTGGAGATGAAATTAAGGTAAGCGGGGTTGCGGGGAAGCAGAGGGGCAGAGCAGAAGCCGGGCTCGGGGTCCGGAAGGAGAGTAAATTGCGCGCGAGGTGGAGGGGGTGTGCATGTGGGAAACGCGGCGGCGCGCGGTTATTACTGGCGGCAGCTGGGGTAGATCCCGGCATGCCGCCGGCATTTAGTGCGATAAAGTATGTCGCTACTGTATCTATAGTTGAACTACTATCAAAGACACATTATCACACACTGCATGTGTTGTCTTGTTGAGTCACAGCCACATTCAGGTGTGCCACATCTTCGATTAATGTACCACACATATCCTCTACCAAAAACAACACTTTTTGCAATATGACCACCTTCATGATAACCATTGTGAATGGTCATCTCATGATAGTTATGTACATTATGATACTGATATCACTACACAACATATGATTTTTATGTACTCATTTAATCTATTTATCCTCACGCATTACTGCAGAAACATAGTATGTTGTATGTTAGGGAACTCAAAAATTCTAAGTACACAGGCATGTACAGTGTTATTATAACTATTTATGTTCACTTTCACACACATTTTCGGTTAAGGAACTGATGTTGTTAGTTAATCATAAATACAGAACATACAATAAGTGTTTGTTCAATATTTACACATGTAAATGTAAAACTTATGTTATTGTTATATATAGTTGCCCCTGGAGGACATGTGTCACCTGAGATGGAACAAGTGTCTTCACCTGGGTCAGCCAGCTCAACACTACTAGAAGGTGAGTGTATCATCTGCTGGCCATATAATATGTGCTCTTCTATATGTTATGTTGTCATGTGCATTATTTGTTTTGCACATCTTCTTTAAATAGGATTACTTAGTGTCAGTGAAAATTAAGTGTAAGGCAACATGTATTGTGTTAGTGATGTTAATTATCATGTAGGACTTCTGAGTTTAGAGCAACTTTTCATTCATTCATATTTCATACTGAGTCCAAACATTATTCGTAAGTCAAGGTAGTTTTTAATGAGGTTATAAAACGTATGCTAACATGTTAGGTGTTACTTAGGACACAGTACAATTACATAGTAACACAGCATACATTAACATGCCATTTAATAATGTGTACATTTCTTTTTAGAACATCATGGTGATGAGGATGATGAGTATGATGAGGATGACGCCACAGAAGAGACTGAAATACAATCATGTGACCATGAAGAGGTGCCAATAGAAACTGTTGTACCGCCAAATCGTCCATCAACTTCCACATACGATGCAATTGTAGCTTCAGAGGGAAAAATAGTGGACGCAGAAAATCGTCGCCATTCAGACATGATGACAGTGCTGGAAAGGATGATTGGACTGCAGGAAGAAACAGTATCACAATTGGCACATCTCCACAGAGTCTTCATTGAAGTGCCTAAACAGTTGCAAAAAATCAACACCTCATTCGAAGCATTAGTTGTTCAGCAAACACAAGCTAATTACTGGAGAATGACTAATGTACCACAATTCAACACCTCCCAGCCAGGATCTGTTCATGCAGGTCAGTTTTCACCACATTCATCTGATATTCATTCACCAGGCCCAAATGTTACCGGTCAAGTAGCAGACATTGCTGTGCAGGTTCCTGATGACATCCTACCGCTGCCATCTGTACAAATTCAGCAGCAGACACCTACAAAGGAGGTGACAAAAACAAAACAAGACACACATGAAACAGACCAACCATCACTTGTGCAGTGTCTACCAACTTGCTCACATGTGTCACTGGGCACAAGCCCTGTCCGTGAACAGTCACTACCCAAAAGCCCTGTAGGTGAGTCGCTGCCCAAAAGCCCTGTAGGTGAATCGCTGCCCAAAAGCCCTGTAGGTGAGTCGCTGCCCAAAAGCCCTGTAGGTGAATCGCTGCCCAAAAGCCCTGTAGGTGAATCGCTGCCCAAAAGCCCTGTAGGTGAATCACTGCCCAAAAGCCCTGTAGGTGAGTCACTGGCCACAAGCCCTGTAGGTGAGTCACTGGCCACAAGCCCCGTAGGTGAACAGTCACTGGCCACAAGCCCTGCCCGTGAAGTGCCAGAGGCCACTCAAAGTGGCTCTGTTGTGCCTAAAGTTGGTGGCAAAAGAAAAAGGAAAATTCAAGAGACAACAAGCAGGCCTGTTACTCGCTCGCAAAAGGAACAAAAAAAATAAATGTTATAATTCAGAAAATATGTCTTTGGCCTTGTTTTGTTGACTTCAGATTATCTAATTACTATTGTATGTATGCTGAAGACTGTGTTGTTTCCAAACTTTCAACTATGTTCTTGTACACGTGAAGTTTTGGAAATGTTAACACTCATAATTAATTGTGTTATAAATATTTATGTTGTAATCGTCTGTTCAGTAATGGTCCACCAGGAGCCAGTTGCTAAGTTTAGAGAAGCTGCCATTGACTTTGCAGCAAAACATTGCATTTGGGTGTGTTAATTGATGTAAGAATTGCATATGCATATTAGTCACATGCAATTATTAAAACACCTAAGTAAGTGCAAACATCTTTCTTGTACGTGTACAGCAGGATTATGTGTAAATTATTACTTACCTTTGCCTTGCTTGGCCATTGTAATTTTGTCCTTTAATCAGTTGTGTGTTCGTTTCTATAACATCTCAGAATGTATAATAATATATATACACACACACACACACACACACACACACACACACACACACACACACACACACACTGAGTGAGTGTGAGTGTGAGTGTGTGAGTGTGTATATATATATATGTATATATGTGTATATATATATGTATATATGTGTATATATATATGTATATATGTGTATATATATATGTATATATGTGTATATATATATGTATATATGTGTATATGTGTATATATATATGTATATATGTGTATATATATATGTATATATGTGTATATATATATGTATATATGTGTATATATATATGTATATATGTGTATATATATATGTATATATGTGTGTATATATATATATATATATATATATATATATATATATATATAGTACTATATAAACTGGTATACACAAACTAATACACTTCATGCTTCCTTGTGAAAGCACACTATTTTAATAATACAGGCCTAATGTTTGAGAAATATCCTAAGTATGAGACTCTAACAGTATTGTGCTTAAACAAATGTTTATTACTTAATTCAATCATGTTTCTCACCATTTAAATAGGTTTCATACAAGGTATACTTAATGCCATCAATGTTGTGTGTACTCCTGCAATATAAAAAAAAAAAAAATATTATATATAAATATATATATATTTTTATAAGAGATATATTTATATATATATATATATATACACACGTATTTAAACTCATGCAGACAGGGAGTTAACCAGACTTTCACATACACACAGAAATGTAAGCGGGGAAAAAACATTTCTTTTTGCAGGTGTGTTTTTACTGATATGCCTGGCTAAGAAATATTTTCACACACTGGTCTTTGTTAGTTTTCAAAAAAACACTATGTGAACGCATTCACAGTCTAGGGATGTTTTTCACAAACGAGATAAAAGAAGGAGAAATGTTTCTCCCACAGTCCCATATCACGAACCACAACTGTTAACCCAATTAGACAAACAAATCCAATTGGCGTTTGAAATAAGGAGTCAAAGTAGTTACTTTTGTTGACCTTGACAAGGAAAAACAGGAGTTTGTTAGCCATTCAGCACATTCATTTTGATGAGCAAATAACACAGACCTGCACACAGCTTTTGTGCTACTCAGACATGGCTGATGAATTCGTTAACAATATTAATCCCCTTTTAGGGTATAAGTACATGATCTGTGAAGCCATCTTGAACAGTCGCGGTCAAGTAATGACTTTTTTGAACGTGACCAGGATAAGCTACAACACACCTATGGTTTCTGGAAGATTGCCCCGGAAAAACAATTTATCCTGAAAGACGGCACTTATATTGTCGTGAAAGGCATATTTATTCCTAATGGCAATAGCAATGTATCCGCTACTACTGATCCGTTTGAATCGATACGTGCTGCAATATCTGCAGCCTCCATTCCTGAAACCCA
Organism: Ascaphus truei; assembly: GCF_040206685.1. Lineage (NCBI taxonomy): Eukaryota > Metazoa > Chordata > Amphibia > Anura > Ascaphidae > Ascaphus > Ascaphus truei. Next base: position 12,338,700 of record NC_134498.1, read on the forward strand.
CATTGTACAAGAACAAAAGTACTATGATTATGTACCAAGCCTTTCAGCTGAAATTGCATTGGAATGGGAACCGGAAGAAATGAACCTACCTCCCGACCAATTATTTGAAGAAAGCAGTGGCGATTCCTATGAGCGCATCCTGGAGGAGATATGTGCCATACTGGATTCAGCGGTTGGGTTAAGCGTGGATGAAAATGGCTTGCATTTCTGGAGCGACCAGTTGCAGCCAGGCGAAGAGTTAATTCTAGAAGAATGGTAAATATAACAATCGTTATGCGTTGACTCTGCGTTTAAATTTTTTTTTTTTTTGTAACCACCATTTTCACTTTCAATGCGTGGATACAGCGTAACATTGCAGACTGCATAACATGTAGCGATCACAAACAAATTGTTTCCTAATACAATATAGTAGGACCTGAAAGAGTAGTACACATTGCTGACGGAATAAATATACGTACTTTCCTATCCCTTTAAACATATTAGCAACATTTTACCATTACTCTAACACATACCTGTTTTGTTATCATGCAACATCTACAACATTGAAAACCGGGTCCACCACGTATGACGTGGGACCCTTGTCATGGGCCAAGGCGTCCTTAAAAAGGATTAGTGATGTAAGTCCCGCCCCCAAGCGACGTGCGCGCCTCAAAGCCTATTGGCTGTCATGTTTTGTTATAGTAACGGTAACTGCAGTGTGTGATGCGTGCGGCTCAGTGTTTGTAGGCGTACCCTGGGCGTTAGCCGAATGTTAATTGAGTGGGAGGAGTGTTAGCGTGCGTTTCACGCTGGCTTAACATGACGTCACACGTATTGCATTTGCGCATTGTGTTATCGGCCGTGCTTTCTGTTCAAACACGTCTGTTTAAAAAGAATACAGATGTACTCGTTTAGAACGAATGTAGTTTCGTCTTCATTGTATTTGAAATAAAGATGTTATGTTTACTGGTATTTTCAACATGTATTGAACGCACAACGTACGCTTTGTTTTGCGCATGCGCTAACAGTTAGTGGAGCCAAGCGTGAAGTGCGTGCGCACACAAAGATGTGCGCGCACATCTTTCAGTATACAGGCAACGTTCACTTCTTATACATAGTTATGCCTGCTACAAATTTAAAGAAACATTACATACTGATGAACAGTTTTACTTCTAACATATAAGTGAGTGACGTGTGTATCTACACAATCATATAGAGCTGCGTAACGCGTTGTCACGGATGCATATCTAGTAAGGTGCCATCTTTGACCATCATGTGTTTGCTGTATTTCAGAGATGTCGGGGAAGATACAATCGGATCAATGTATGATTTCAGAAGAGTCTACCTTTATATGAGATGATTGTGAGGAGGAGCCACCGACTACTATACTACATATGGAACTAATTTTATATTGCTTGCAGCGCTTATTAACAAACAATTAAAAATGTGATACCCTTATGCCTATATTGCATAAGCACTTAATTAACATAATGATGTTGCAAAAGAGTGCCTCATGAATTTTTATTGAGTGTTCTTTAATGACTACTAACATTTTATGACATGGTGTGTTTTATATATAACAACCATTCCCACTCTGCTAACACATTTGTGTATTCTAATATGTAATGGAACGTATGACTGTCGAAACTATGTAACAATAATAATAATAATATGAGCATGTTCATGTATAGGGCTGCTAGTTGTACGCAGCGATTTACAGACACATGTTTCAGCCTGAGGTCCCTGGCCCGTGGAACGTACAAATGTTTTTTTGCCGCATGAGGCACAGGGAGATAAAGTGACTTGGCCAAGGTCACAAGGAGCCCACACCGGGAATTGAACCAGACTCCCCTGCTTCAAACTATCAGTGCCAGTGTGTGTCTTTACTCAGTGAGCCACTCCTTCTCCCAATGTAAAGGACACTTACAACCAAGTAGCCATTTATTTTTAAAATCTCTTGTTACATGGGTATGTAGATAAAATGGTTTGGGACTGTAGCAAATAATGTTACTGGCCAGATGTTATGGTCCCCTCCAATGCATGATGTTCTGAATATGACATCACCATCATGTTATGAAGTACGTTTCTGTGTATATTTCATTAACCTAACTAACTATAGTTTACTGTGTTTATTAATCGTTTAGAAATACATAGTATAGTCAATATGATGATATACACTGGCGACACACTTTATTCGAGCTCGGCTAGTCCCACGAATTCGGGTATACTCGGGTGTATTGAGGTTTGTGACTGTTTTCTGCCCGAGTGCATTGAGGTATTTTCCAGGCAGGGATTGAAGCATTTTATTCCCGCTGGCTGCAATACTGCACAGTACATATATATATACTGCATTACATTTCATGAATTTATGCCATCTGGTAGACACGCGAAGCATTGCAGCCTATTAAATCCTAATCATTATCATTTAACAGATCAGCCGCCCATCAGCCAGGCATGAACCCAGGCTGGGAAGGCAAATGCAACGGGGCTTGTCAGAGGTGAGGAGCGGCGCATTCCAGGTATCTGCCAGGTACATACCGGGTATTTGCTCTAATAAAGTGTGTCGGTGCAGTAAGCTACCATAATAAAGCTGGTGTTATCATTTGTCGGTGTTATACATGGATCCTACACCAATTGATAGAGACACAAACAGTTGTCTTAAAAAGTGTGTCTATGCTAGTGATGAATGTGCTCCCGTAAGTAAACAAATAAGTACAGTTATCCCCTTTTCTCCAACCACCTCTATATTACATTAATGGAAATTATAAGGAAACATACATAAAATGTGATGAAATGTGAGTAATCATTTTGTAATACAATGCACATGAAAGCTCAAGAGTAGCTAAATGCATATACATGATACAGAAAGTACATATATGTAACATTTGTGTTTAAACCAATATGTTGGGTTTTTAGTTCCAATAATTATAGGAAGATTGAGGTAGCCACATCTTATGAGAGATGTCAGCAAATATACATACCATGATCAGTCATACTGGAGATATACCTATAATGCAAAGGAACAATATATAAATTGCAAACATTGACATGCCATCTTCAGTACCGTAAACAACACAGCAAAGTGTGTATTTGGTGTTAAATGTACAACACCATGTATATTTCATGACATTCAAAATGTAAATCAGCCTGGTGTACACATCATATGGATGTACATGTTACACTGCACCAATAACATTGTATGTAAGCATACTAGAAGCATGAATGATTATGGGCATAATATGTGTTTTGTCTTAGCATAAGGAATAACACAATGCTAAAATATTATTGCTTTGTTACCCAAGTTGTATTCACATACACACAACTAAAGTACAATTGAAGAGGGATTATATAACCTGTGCAACAATAACATACCGGTGCCACATCCCTTTGTGCACACAGCAGAGAAAAGAAAGGTGTGCAACCCATATTCATCTGTGTCCTAACAGAAGGTTATATAAAGAAACATTATTGTTAATATAACATAATTAAACTATAAAAGTAGTACTAGGAACATATGAGTTTGTACTTACAAGAAAAAAATGAATTGATGAGATTCTGTCGTGTCTGGCCACCACTGGCTGTTTGTTCATTTTCAGCAGCTACATGGGTGGGATGCTCGTCTACCAAAGCCTCAGCTAGGTCTGACTGTACATTGTGCCTGAGTGCAACATTGTGCAAAATGCAACAGGCAAGGATAATATCAGACACTTTTTGAGGCTTGTATAGAAGAGCCCCACCAGTTCTGTCCAGACACCTAAACCTGGTCTTGAGTAGGCCAAATGTCCTCTCTATAACAGATCTTGTAGATATATGGGCTGCATTGTACCTGTCCTCTGCTTCAGTTTGAGGGTTTAGCACCGGAGTCAAGAGCCACGGCCTAATTCCGTATCCTGAGTCACCTATAATGAATGGAGCACACATAAGCTGACATTAGTGATCAAATTGTACAATGCCAACATTCCTAAATCAACATGTGTTTTGTGTTAGAACATGTAAATATGTACTCACCCAGCAGCCAACCAGGTTCAAAATGTCCCTCTTCGAACGCATGGAAGACTGAAGAGTTCCTCAGGATAGAGGAATCGTGACTGGAACCAGGGAACTTGGGTACCACATGCATTATCCTCATCGTGGCATCACATACCACCTGTACATTGAGTGAATGGTAGTGCTTCCGATTGCGGTACACATGCTCACTCTGACTAGGTGCAATCAAAGCAACATGTGTGCAATCGATTGCACCCAGCACACATGGTATCCCTGCTATATTATAAAAGCCAGTCCTGACTTCCAGCCACTCTGTCGCCTCTGTAGGAAAATGAATATAATTCCTAGCGCGTCTATTGAGTGCATAGAGAAACTGGGTCAAGGCCCGCGAGAATGTAGATTGCGAGACCCCGCCCACTATGCCCACAGTTGTCTGGTATGACGCGGAAGCAAGATAATGTAATGAGCACAGCATTTTAACAAGCCCAGGGACTGCACGACCTCTGGCTGTGAAAAAATCTAAATCCCCCCTTATCTCCTCATAAAGAGCTAAGATTGCTGCTGAACTCAAACGATAGCGACTTACAATCTCCTCCTCACTCATCCCATCTAACAGGGTTCTCTCCCTGTACAGACGCGGACGAGGCACAAGTTGTCTCCTCTGTCTTCTCCTCTGATCTCCTGTCCCTCTACCTGTCCCTCGGCCTGTCCCTCTCCCTGTCCCTGTCGTATCCGCGTCACTGTCACTGTCCCTCGGTGTGTCCCTCCCTTGCCCTATATGATTGTCTTCATCATCAAGCATGTCATAGAAAAGAATGTTCCTCCGTCTCCTAAACATTCGCAACATTTTGAAATGAGTAGCTGTGAATGAGCAGGTAATGTGCGTCCTTTAAATAGGTATGTGATGATGTCAGGTGACATAGTAAAATGCAAGGTGTTACATTAACATAATAAAGTACTTCTGTGGCAAGCTGTGTGCACTTGTTGTTCTAAGTATTTGTTGTGTGTATTCTGCAGGGAATGATGATATTTGGCAATGATGTGACGTGAAGCTTTGTACAAAGATTGCTTGCAAATAAATAGTTGCATGTGCAATGCATGTAACACTTGTGAACGCAAGAGTCAGTCATGTAATGAGACAAAAAGGCTGAGATTGACGTGGGAAAAGTTTTGTGTAACATGTGTAATTATCCATGTTATTGTGACATGTTGGCAACAATGAATAGTCGTGTGCATATGCATGCATTTGTGTAAGGAGGATAGTTGGTATAGAATGAGTTTACAAGGTGTCCCAATGATGAATTACTGTACATGTGTGTATAAGTTAGGTTGAAGTGCTTGTAATGCAACGGTTACAATGTAAACATGCAATGTGATTGAGCGTCCAATAAGTGACGTCATGAAAATAGGGAGGACCCAAAAGTATATGTAAACATGAGAAGACAGATGTACATGAACGTTTAAAGATGCGTGTCACATTACAAGCATTGTGTAATGTAAAGGAAGATGAATATACTGTGTATGAGTGACATGTGTGACATGTGTGACATCATGTAAATAATTGTCGCTGAGTTGAGTAAAATGTGTGATATGATGTGAGGTTCTCCTTTAAGAGTGTAGTATAGTATTTTCCCTTGCCACATCATCACATGATGAGTAATGTGACCCGCAAATGCTGAAAACATGTAAAAGTCGAATGTTATGCAAATAAGACACATCAGCTGTGACACAATGCAGGGAATGCCCCCACACTGTAATGCAAATCCCCCTTGTATTGTGAGCAATGAAACGTAAACAGTACTATACTGTTATACGTCCCCGCTCCATTGACTTCCATTGATGTACAGAAGATTTTTTTTTTCTAAGTGCCGTTCCGGCAGCCTTAGCGATCGTTCTCCCGTCCAAAATGCCAACTTTAGTTGGCGGGAGAAATCGGCCATAACATCTCAATTTCGTAGTGCCGATCAGCCCCGATAAGCTGTTTTTTTTTGTTGAATCCAGCCGATTTAAAAAAGTGGCGATCAGTGTCGAAAACAGGCTTATCGGCAGGCGACTGGCCATAACCAAATTATCGGCTCCGAAACCTGGCGATATGAAGCACTTATCGGCGCTTACTGAATCTCAAACCCAATTTTGGCTATAACATGGCCATATTTCCCTTATCAACGCTTACTGCATGAGGCCCTATGTCCCCTAAGGGGTTAAATGAGGATGTGGATATTTGGGCACTTTATTGAATCTTTAGCTCACCACCCCTCTGTACCTATGGGATGTATCATTTATCTCTGTATCTCTGTTTTCCTTTCTTTATCCTACGCTTTTTTCTAGTTACATCTTTTTATGCAAGTAATGATGGTGTCTATTTTAAGTCGACTAATATTGTGTTTCTTTTATTCCAGCATGTTTTTAATTATTTATGCTAGGTTTTGTCTATATGTAAGTTTATATTAAATAGGTATTGTTTTTTTTTTTTTTTTTGTTAATAAAGTTGTTGTTTTAAAAGTAAACTACACATCTTCCCTATCACGTAGACCATTACCTATTATAGATGATTGGTCTATCCCTAATTGGTTGACCAATAAGGTATCTATGTGAGGTATTTAAGACCTCTGGGTAATGGCCTAATTACTGCACCGACACACTTTATTCGAGCAAATACCCAGTATGTACCTGGCAGATACCTGGAATGCGCCGCTCCTCACCTCTGACAAGCCCCGTTACGTTTGCCTTCCCAGCCTGGGTTCATGCCTGGCTGACGGGCGGCTAATCTGTTAAATGATAATGATTAGGATTTAATAGGCTGCAATGCTTCGCGTGTCTACCAGATGGCATAAATTCATGAATTGTAATGCAGTATATATATATATACTGTGCAGTATTGCAGCCAGCGGGAATAAAATGCTTCAATCCCTGCTTGGAAAATACCTCAATGCACTCGGGCAGAAAACAGTCACAAACCTCAATACACCCGGGTATACCCGAATTCGTGGGACTAGCCGAGCTCGAATAAAGTGTGTCGCCAGTGTATTCCCTGAAGAAGTAGTTAATTCTACGAAACTAGTTGGATGTAACATTCTATTGCCTTATATCTGCTTACATTGGCCTTTGTCTATGTATTGGCCTGTCCTGTTTTTATTTCATCCTGTGTGCTGTTTTGGACACTTGTGAGAGACTTTGTAAGACTGTTCAAACTTCCCTATTGAATCCACCACTGCTGTGTAGACAGTGACGTCATTACACAGCGTCCCGCGACGGAGCGGCATCGTGGCACGCTGAGGGCACCCCAGCAAGCTGCGTTTTAACCTCTGTGCAGAGGATACACCTGCCGAGGTACAGGAGCAGCTTCATATCGGCCAGGAAGCAGGAGCGATTTCACCGAGCCCCAGTACCAGCTGCTGAACCTGGCTGCATGAAGGGAAATCCCCTTGGGAGTGAAAAGACTGACGTCCTGCCCCAGAATCAACTGAGCTGCATCAGCAGAGGGAAGCAAGCACCCGATTCTACAGTTAACAGCTGCCGAGTGGTAAACAGTGTGATACACACTACATGCCTTTTACCAACTTTTTTCATGTACGCAGATATATTACCCCCTTTTTAATTCTATAATATATTGTTGAATTTGCTTCACTATTTGGCGTTGTGCGCTGTTTTCTTTTGTTTCCTTTCTCTTCCCATCACCGCCTTGACCAAAAAGGGTGCTGACTTCTCATCCTGGTCACCCGAGGCCATCTCCGCCTTTGAGATTCTCAAGAAGGCGTTCGTCTCTGCTCCCATCCTTCGTCATCCGGATACCTCCCTCCCATTTACCTTGGAGGTCGACGCCTCGGACGTAGGAGCTGGCGCAGTTCTTTCCCAGAAGACCTGTCCTCAAGAGAAACTTCATCCTTGCGGTTTTTTTCACGGAAGTTTTCAGCAGCTGAAAGGAATTATGATTTCGGTAATCGTGAACTTTTGGCCATAAAACTGGCTCTCCAAGAATGGAAACACCTTTTGGAAGGTTCCAAAGAACCTATCGCTATCCTCACCGACCACAAAAATTTGTTATATTGAGGGGGCTCGTCGCCTGGGTTCCCGCCAAGCCCGTTGGTCACTCTTCTTTTCCCGCTTCAACTACACCATCTCATATATTCCGGGTACCAAAAATGTTAAAGCAGACGCTCTCTCTCGTCAGTTCGCCACTGAGGCCGAAGCCAAGGAAGTTTCGGAGCCTATTCTCCCTGCCAAATGCATAATTTCTGCTAACAACTTCGATGTGTTAGATGAGATCACCAAGGCTCAAGCCCATATACCCAGCAGGTTCAGGGTACCAGAAGGACGTCTATACGCAGCTCCACGCTTTCGCCATAAAGTGTTACTCTGGGGACATTCCTCTAGAGCTGTTGGGCATCCAGGCTTTAAAAGGACGGCAGATCTCATTAAACGGACTTTTTGGTGGCCTAAAATGAATCAAGATATTCTCGAATTTACCACCGCCTGCCCTGTATCTGCCCAGAGCAAGACACTCCATCATAAACCTTCTGGACTTCTTTTGCCTCTTCCCATTCCAGAACAACCCTGGAGACACATTTCAATGGACTTCATTGTTGAATTGCCCTTGTCCAAAGGGATGAACACCATTTTGGTCGTAGTAGACAGGTTTTCAAAACAGGCATATTTTATCCCCCTCAAGGGTCTTCCCAACTCTGTCACTTTGGCTGACGTTTTTTCCAGAGAAATCTTCAGGCTAAATGGTGTCTCCATTTCTATCGTCTCGGATCGTGGATCTCAGTTCATTTCCAAATTCTGGCGGGCTTTTTCCCAAAGACTGGGCATATCTCTCTTGTTTTCCTCTGGGTATCACCCACAAACCAATGGGCAGACTGAAAGGATGAACCAAACCTTGGAACATTATCTAAGATGCTTCATTTCAGACTCACAAGATAACTGGGTGGATCTTTTGCCATGGGCCGAATTCGCCATAAACTCCCTGAAGAACGAATCTACTCAGCAGTCACCCTTCTTTATCAACTTTGGTTTTCATCCCACTAGTCTTCCTCTGTCGCCTTCCCCTTCTGGTGTTCCTGCAGCCGATTCTCACATCGCCAACTTAAAGGAATCCTGGAGAAAGATCCTCAAGACCTTACAGTCTGCGGTTTCCAAACAAAAGGTCAAAGCAGACCGTCACCGTCAAAAGGGTCCTTCCTTCAAACCTGGCGATCTGGTGGGGCTTAGGATCCAGGGCAGGAAGGGAGCAGTATCCTCAGGAACACCCAGAAAAAAATACAAAAATAATCATAGTGTGGTATGAAAAATACATATATGTCAAAAGCGCCTTTTCCAAGTCACTGGGAAAAAGTTTCACATTGTTGATCTGGTGTGGCTGTCTTCTAAAAATATTAGACTTAAAACTCCTTCACCCAAATTGTCGCCCAGATTCTTGGGACCTTTTTAAAATTTTGGAGAGAGTTAATCCAGTGGCCTATCGTCTCGATCTACCCCCCACTATGAAGGTTCCGTCCGTGTTCCACGTGTTCCTCCTTAAAAAATATTTTGCCAGTCGTCACTTTCCGGACCCCTCTCGAAAACCCAATCCAGTATCCACCATGGGCCAACAAGAGTACGAAGTACAATCCCTCATTGACTCTCGCTGGTCTAAGAACAAACTCCAATTTTTGGTACACTGGAAGGGCTATGGCCCTGAGGAACGTTCCTGGGTACCAGCACGTCATATTCATGCCCCAAGACTACTCTCACAGTTTCACCAGAAATTCCTCCTCAAGCCGTGGTTGGATCACTCGGAGATTGATCCTCAAGGAGGGGATACTGTGACGACTCTGGAGATTCCTTCCCCTTCTGGTCCCTCTCTCCCATCTTCTGTCACCCCCTCTAATCCTTCCCACTCCTCTATCTTGCCTTGTACCTCTCCCCCATTGCCTCAGCGCGTACACCGCAGGTCTTGCATGCCCACGCGGTCCCTGAGCCCCTGCTGCGATGCTCCCAGCTCCCTCTCTCCTGCGGTGCCCACATTACCTTCTCCTGCTGTGCCCTCTACTTCCTTACCTTCTCCCAGTGTGACGTCTGTGGCGCGGCGCTCCGCGCGCCTGGTTGTGCGTCCCGTGCGTGCCACCTCTCAGGCCACGGAGGGCGCGCGCACGCGCTCCTCCTCTGGGCGCCGTAATGCGGCTGCGTTCCCCTCTCGCTCCCTGCAGGCCGTTTCCCTGATGCAGCAGGTGCGTGCGTCTCCTCTGCCCACGGAGGGCGCGCGCATCCCTCTCCTCTGGGCTCGGTTTCCCCGCTGCTTCCTCCCCTCACTCCTTGCCGGCTGTCTCTGTGCTACAGCCTGTGCGCGCGCATTCTCTCCTTACAGAGGGTACGTGCACACGCTCCTTTTATCCTGACTGGCATGTCTCCGCCTCCCAAACCCTACAGGTCCTTCCCCTGTCTGTCCCTTCTGTCTCCTCCTCTTCTCCTCCTGACCTATCCCTATTGTCTCCCACTTCTCTCTCTACTCCTCCCCTCTTTCCTATTGGTGTTCCCTCCTTTATTACCCCTGTCTGTCCACTTCTTCCTCGCTCTGCATAGTTCCTGTTTCCCTGTGTGTACCTGACCTATACTGTGCTCCCTCTACGTCCTTGCTGTTTCCTTGTTCCTATATGCTCTTGGATTTCCCTGGCTCCTGACTCCTGCTTGTCCTGGTTTACTCTGCTCTCTGGTACCCCTCTGAACCTTGCTACGCACTCCACTATGTTTACCTCTGGCTTCCTAGGACCTGGCTTGTACTCTGACAATTCTACTCTCTCTAATCCTGTACATTGGCATATGGACACAACTATTCTCACGGCCACCCCCCAGCATTGCAAGTACAAATAACAACTCTCTTCCAACAGGCCCAGCAACGCTATACCACACTCCGGGCTTGCTCCCACTGCTGTGGGTGTGTGGTGTCATACCGTTCCCACCTCAGTACTGGGGTTCTGCCAGGTCTGCGGGCATACAGGCGTGACATTATGCAGAGCCCAACAAACGCAGACCCCCCTGAGGTGGGTACAAGTATTTCCATTGAGGCCTTACAATTTGTTAGCAATCAGCTGTCCACTGTCTCCCAGCAATTGTCTAATTTTTCCCTTCAGGAGGGTTCCATGGCTTCTACGCCACCAGCGGCTACTACCTACGCCAGTTCTGGCCCACTGATTCCCTCTCGCTATGATGGGGACCCCGCGCCTGCCGCGGTTTCTTAAACCAATGTGAGGTGCAGTTGGAGATGTCCCCCTCCCTGTTTCCAACTGGTCATGCTAAGATTGCATATATATACGCTCTCCTCAACGGGGACGCTCTCGCTTGGGTCTCTCCCCTATGGGAGCGCAAATGTGAAATAACGCAAGATTATCCATTGTTCAGACGCGAGTTTAAACTTGTCTTTGACACTCCCGCACGGCGTGAGACAGCCGCCTTCTCCCTTTTTCACATTTCTCAGGGCCGAAGAGCAGCTGCCAAATACGCCATCGAGTTCCGTACGCTGGCCGCCGAAGTAGAGTGGAATGATGAGGCCCTAACCGCCGCATACTGGCACGGACTCTCAGATACGTTGAAAGACGATCTTGTGACCCATACCCGGCCTACGTCACTGGAAGAATTAATCACTCTAAGTGTACGCATGGATCAGCGTACGCAGGAACGACGGCACGAAAGACAACGTTCCCGTTCTTCTCTCTCACTTGTTTTTCACAGGCCGCCCACTACTCCTCTCCTGGCCCTGGAGGCGTCGGAACCTATGCAGGTCGGCAGTCAACAACTCCAGGCAACCGAGAGGGCGCGGCGCCGCCAGAACAAGCTGTGTTTCTACTGTGCCTCATCAGAACATCGTCTCCAGAGTTGTCCCTTGAAGCCAGGAAACGGGCACACCCAGTAGAGGTAGAGGGGCTTCTACTGGGTACAGTCTCTCCTTGCCTCTCTCCTTCCGAAGTTCCCCCAAAGAAGTTTATGCTTCCAGCCACGTTGGAGGGTCCAAACCTGTGCGTGAAGTTTGAAGCTTTCCTTGATTGCGGATTGGGCGGTAATTTCCTGGACCAGAAGTTTGCATTTGAGAATCATATTCCCATGGTCAGAAGGAAGAGCCTTGTTGGCCTTGAGGCCATCGATGGACGACCCCTCCAGCCGGCATTCATCATTTGGGAGTCTATTCCTCTTACCATGACTCTGGCTGATGGACATAAGGAGGTAATTATCTTCGACGTTTTTCAATCTCCTACTGTGCAAATTATTCTAGGATTGCCTTGGCTTCAACTCCACAATCCGCGCATTGATTGGTCCGGCACTCTGCCTCTCCAGTAGCCCTCCTCCGCAGATGTCGTGCCCGCAGGATCTCCCGTGGCTGTACTTGCCGGTCTGGACTCAGTTTCCACCAATATATCGTCCCTGCCTGCAGTGTACCATGAGTACTTGGATGTTTTCAACAAGGTACAAGCAGAGGTTCTTCCCCCTCATCGTCCTTATGATTGTCCTATTGACCTCATCCCTGGGACCGTCTTGCCGAAGTCTAAGTCTTATCCACTCTCCGTTCCAGAGACTGAGGCAATGACTACCTACATTCAGGAAAATTTGGAGAAGGGATTCATCCGTAATTCTACCTCCCCTGCCGGGGCTGGCTTCTTCCTTGTGAAGAAGAAGGATGGATCACTGAGGCCATGCATTGACTTCCGCGGTCTCAATAAGATCACGGTAAAGAACCGGTATCCTCTTCAGCTCATTTCTGAACTGTTCGATCGTCTCCAAGGGGCCTCTATCTTTTCAAAACTTGACCTAAGGGGTGCCTATAATCTCATTCGCATAAGGGAAGGAGACGAGTGGAAAACAGCATTTAACACACGTTCTGGACATTATGAATATCTTGTTATGCCTTTTGGATTATGTAACGCTCCTGCCGTGTTTCAGGAGTTCATGAACGATATTTTCCGTGATGTATTAGGAACTTTCGTCATAGTCTACTTAGATGAATATCCTCATTTTTTCTAAAAATCTGGAGCAACACATTCAACACACCAAACTTTTGCTTTCCAGGCCTTGTTCTAATCGCCTTTATGCCAAGATGGAGAAATGCCTGTTCCACCAGACTTCTACCACCTTCCTGGGCTATATCATATCCAGCCAAGGCTTTTCCATGGACCCAGAGAAGCTGAAGGCGGTCCTCGATTGGCCGCTCCCTAATTCGCTCAAGGCTGTGCAGCGTTTTCTTGGCTTTGCCAATTATTACAGGAAGTTCATATAAAAATTTCTTCTATTGCTCTTCCCATCACCGCCTTGACCAAAAAGGGCGCCGACTTCTCATCCTGGTCACCCGAGGCCATCTCCGCCTTTGAGATTCTCAAGAAGGCGTTCGTCTGCTCCCATCCTTCGTCATCCGGATACCTCCCTCCCATTTACCTTGGAGGTCGACGCCTCGGACGTAGGAGCTGGCGCAGTTCTTTCCCAGAAGACCTGTCCTCAAGAGAAACTTCATCCTTGCGTTTTTTTTCACGGAAGTTTTCAGCAGCTGAAAGGAATTATGATGTCGGTAACCGTGAACTTTTGGCCATAAAACTGGCTCTCCAAGAATGGAAACACCTTTTGGAAGGTTCCAAAGTACCTATCACTATCCTCACCGACCACAAAAATTTGTTATATATTGAGGGGGCTCGTCGCCTGGGTTCCCGCCAAGCCCGTTGGTCACTCTTCTTTTCCCGCTTCAACTACACCATCTCATATATTCCGGGTACCAAAAATGTTAAAGCAGACGCTCTCTCTCGTCAGTTCGCCACTGAGGCCGAAGCCAAGGAAGTTTCGGAGCCTATTCTCCCTGCCAAATGCATAATTTCTGCTAACAACTTCGATGTATTAGATGAGATCACCAAGGCTCAAGCCCATATTCCCAGCAGGTTCAGGGTACCAGAAGGACGTCTATACGCAGCTCCATGCTTTCGCCATAAAGTGTTACTCTGGGGACATTCCTCTAGAGCTGTTGGGCATCCAGGCTTTAAAAGGACGGCAGATCTCATTAAACGGACTTTTTGGTGGCCTAAAATGAATCAAGATATTCTCGAATTTACCACCGCCTGCCCTGGTTCTGCCCAGAGCAAGACACTCCATCATAAACCTTCTGGACTTCTTTTGCCTCTTCCCATTCCAGAACAACCCTGGAGACACATTTCAATGGACTTCATTGTTGAATTGCCCTTGTCCAAAGGGATGAACACCATTTTGGTCGTAGTAGACAGGTTTTCAAAACAGGCATATTTTATCCCCCTCAAGGGTCTTCCCAACTCTGTCACTTTGGCTGACGTTTTTTCCAGAGAAATCTTCAGGCTAAATGGTGTCTCCATTTCTATCGTCTCGGATCGTGGATCTCAGTTCATTTCCAAATTCTGGCGGGCTTTTTCCCAAAGACTGGGCATATCTCTCTTGTTTTCCTCTGGGTATCACCCACAAACCAATGGGCAGACTGAAAGGATGAACCAAACCTTGGAACATTATCTAAGATGCTTCATTTCAGACTCACAAGATAACTGGGTGGATCTTTTGCCATGGGCCGAATTCGCCATAAACTCCCTGAAGAACGAATCTACTCAGCAGTCACCCTTCTTTATCAACTTTGGTTTTCATCCCACTAGTCTTCCTCTGTCGCCTTCCCCTTCTGGTGTTCCTGCAGCCGATTCTCACATCGCCAACTTAAAGGAATCCTGGAGAAAGATCCTCAAGACCTTACAGTCTGCGGTTTCCAAACAAAAGGTCAAAGCAGACCGTCACCGTCAAAAGGGTCCTTCCTTCAAACCTGGCGATCTGGTGTGGCTGTCTTCTAAAAATATTAGACTTAAAACTCCTTCACCCAAATTGTCGCCCAGATTACTGGGACCATTTAAAATTTTGGAGAGAGTTAATCCAGTGGCCTATCGTCTCGATCTACCCCCCACTATGAAGGTTCCGTCCGTGTTCCACGTGTCCCTCCTTAAAAAATATTTTGCCAGTCGTCACTTTCCGGACCCCTCTCGAAAACCCAATCCAGTATCCACCATGGGCCAACAAGAGTACGAAGTACAATCCCTCATTGACTCTCGCTGGTCTAAGAACAAACTCCAATTTTTGGTACACTGGAAGGGCTATGGCCCTGAGGAACGTTCCTGGGTACCAGCACGTCATATTCATACCCCAAGACTACTCTCACAGTTTCACCAGAAATTCCTCCTCAAGCCGTGGTTGGATCACTCGGAGATTGATCCTCAAGGAGGGGATAAAGTGACGACTCTGGAGATTCCTTCCCCTTCTGGTCCCTCTCTCCCATCTTCTGTCACCCCCTCTAATCCTTCCCACTCCTCTATCTTGCCTTGTACCTCTCCCCCATTGCCTCAGCGCATACACCGCAGGTCTCGCATGCCCACGCGGTCCCTGAGCCCCTGCTGCGATGCTCCCAGCTACCTCTCTCCTGCGGTGCCCACATTACCTTCTCCTGCTGTGCCCTCTACTTCCTTACCTTCTCCCAGTGTGACGTCTGTGGCGCGGCGCTCCGCGCACCTGGTTGTGCGTCCCGTGTGTGCCCCCTCTCAGGCCACGGAGGGCGCGCGCACGCGCTCCTCCTCTGGGCGCCGTGATGCGGCTGCGTTCCCCTCTCGCTCCCTGCAGGCCGTTTCCCTGGTGCAGCCGGTGCGTGCATCTCCTCTGCCCACGGAGGGCGCGCGCATCCCTCTCCTCTGGGCTCGGTTTCCCCGCTGCTTCCTCCCCTCACTCCTTGCCGGCTGTCTCTGTGCTGCAGCCTGTGCGCGTGCATGCTCTCCTTACAGAGGGTACGTGCACACGCTCCTTTTATCCTGACTGGCATGTTTCCACCTCCCAAACCCTACAGGCCCTTCCCCTGTCTGTCCCTTCTGTCTACTCCTCTTCTCCTCCTGACCTATCCCTATTGTCTCCCACTTCTCTCTCTACTCCTCCCCTCTTTCCTATTGGTGTTCCCTCCTTTATTACCCCTGTCTGTCCACTTCTTCCTCGCTCTGCATAGTTCCTGTTTCCCTGTGTGTACCTGACCTATGCTGTGCTCCCTCTACGTCCTTGCTGTTTCCTTGTTCCTACACTACCGACACACTTTATTGAAGTGTGGTCGGTACCGCAAGCCGGGAAATCTCCCGGCTTGCTAGTGGCCGCCCCTCGGCGTTCCGCGCGTCATAGACGCGCGGTCACGCGTCATCGGGAGCGTGCGCCCCCTGCACACGTGTCCAGGGGCTCCCCGAGGGAGCCCTGGTGTCCCGCGATCGCGGGACAGCGGCAGGGGGTTCCGGGGGACCCGGCGGACCCGGCAGCGGTAGGGAGAGCGCCCCGATCGGAGGGCGCTCTTCCGCTGCTTCGGCGCGCGCCCGTCACACTCGGGCGCGCGCCAGGCTACTGCTGCGGCACAGAACGGGCAAATGCTCGAATAAACTGTGCCGCAGCAGTATATGCTCTTGGATTTCCCTGGCTCCTGACTCCTGCTTGTCCTGGTTTACTCTGCTCTCTGGTACCCCTCTGAACCTTGCTACGCACTCCACTACGTTTACCTCTGGCTTCCTAGGACCTGGCTTGTACTCTGACGATTCTACTCTCTCTACTCCTGGACATTGGCATACGTAAACTACTATTCTCACAGACACCCCCAAACATTGCAAGTATAAATAACAACTCTCTTCCAACAGGCCCAGCAACGCTATACCACACTCCGGGCTTGCTCCCACTGCTGTGGGTGTGTGGTGTCATACCATTCCGACCTCAGTACTGGGGTCCTGCCAGGTCTGCGGGCATACAGGCGTGACACCAATATACTAAGGAGTGACAGCAGTCACATAACAGGGAGAATCAAACAAGGGCAAGAACACTCCACGTCTGGTATCAATTGATACCACTATATAAAGAAAACATATGTGGAACAATAAAGTCCATAATCCATATAACAACGTGGTACCGGACAGTACCACAGGAGATTAAAAGTCCTTTGGTGCCAAAGGTGCCAAGGTAAGTGCACCATGCAAGATGGCTTGCTTCTCCTTAATGTCTCTTTAGGAGCCATAGGATGGATTGGACCCACAAGTGATAATAGGGATACTCAGGTGGTGGTATCCCAAGACCTTACAGTCCTGGTAAAAGTTCTTGTTCTGGCAATTGCTGAAACTGCAACCATGTATGTTGTCAAGACTCATGGGAGAGTCGAGCTGAACCTGCCTCCAGGATCGTGGAGTCTTGTTCGTTGAGCAATTTCAACCGTGTGGTCCCAGCACACATGGGGATTGGTTCCTCTATGGCCTTCGTTCTGAACCCAATACACTTGTTAAGTGGGTATGGTTTCTTGTGTATGGGACATTCCCTATTTAGGTCCCCTGTCTTCCCACTGGTAGCGATAGAATGGTTGGGACGTGTATACATTATAGAAGACACGTCTGTCCTGTCCTGGACTGAGATAGGTGTTCTGGTATTACCGTATCTTGTCACCGGTCCTTCATTCTTGAGGTAGCTTGCATTGGGTGCAGTTACATAGTTATGTAACACACTTTCTCATCCCCCCCAATCGCAGATAGGGACCATGTGTGGGAATACACCTGTGTTACCGTGTGTTGTGCTTTACCTGATAGGCTCACAGAAGGCCTGAACCTCCGCCGCTGAGAGTCTGGGGTATACCTGATTCTTCGGTTACAGCGCCTTCACCTGTAAGGGATCCCAACAGGGTGGGGAGGTCCTCTTACAGGAACAATAATAATAATGCACGCACACAATATATGCTAGCAACCTTTACTACAAGATATAACCTTGGTCCACACAGTAATATACGTAAATATATGTAAATTCACTCCACCGGATACCAACATGAATGTCCCCAAAGTACTGTACATTGCGTGCCGGGCACCAATTCCCCGATGTCCCTTTCCCTTATGTCAGGGCCCACCGAAAGTGTTTGAGATAGCGCTATCCCGTGGAGTGTTAGTGCACTGAATTAGGTACCTGCCCGGGGCTCCTGCACCCAGGTACCGCAGAATAACAGAAGGGGATCCGTCTGATCCAATGTGTCATCTGCCTACGTGTGGGGTGAATTCTGTCGTGGATAATATCACCATACCGTCTATACCGTGGGGCTGGTCCATCCCCAGTCCGCAGGCCGCAGTCACTGCGTGGCGTAAATCTCTGTGCAGATAGTCTCTATCCTGAGTTATGTCTGATCCCGGTCACAATGATCAGGGTTGCGTAGCAGATGAGCTGTGTCCCTAAACTCAGGCAAATAACTAATGGGGCAGTGTGACAGGGTGAAGTCAGCCACTACCAGTTATGCCTTGGGCGTGATCGAGGAGTCCCACAGTGAATGGTGTAGCCCTATAGTGTTAGTCCCTAAACCAGATGGGAAGGTGAGGTTTTGCGTTGATCTCCGAAAGGTAAATGCTGTATCCAGATTCGATGCATACCCAATGCCTAGGGTGGATGAATTGCTTGACTCTCTTGGCAAAGCAGAGTATATCTCCACCCTAGATCTCACGAACGGATATTGGCAGATACCTTTAGTGGAAGAATCCAAATGCAAAACTGCCTTCGCCATCCCTCTTGGTTTATACCAATTCGCCACTATGCCATTTGGGTTACATGGGGCTCCAGCCACGTTCCAAAGGTTAATGGACAAGGTGCTACGACAACCCATAGGGCATATGCCGTGGCCTAATTGGATGACATTGTCATCTATAGTAGGTACTGGCAGTCCCATATAAAAAGGTTAAGGGCTGTCCTAACATCCTTAAGAGAAGCAGGGCTCACTGCCAATCCCAAAAAAATGTGCCCTGGGAAAAGCAACTACAAAATACTTGGGCTATGCCATTGGGGGAGGGATGGTAAGGCCACTAGCCAGCAAGGTGGCCGCCATAAAGGAAGTCCCCACCCCACAGACAAAGACACAGGTCCGCTCCCTTTTGGGATTAGCAGGGTATTACAGGCGGTTTATACCAAATTTTTCAGAAATTACTGCACCCCAAACAGATCTAACAAAAAAGAGTGCCCGACCCAAGTTAGATGTTCTTGGGAGTGCCAAAACGCCTTTGACGTGTTAAAAAAGTGCCTGTCAGTGGGCCCCGCTCTTTGGAGCCCACATTTTAAAGAGCCCTTCATAATCCAGACGGATGCCTCCGAGGTAGGACTGGGAGCAGTGCTGTCCCAACAATTTGATGGTGTTGAACACCCCATATTGTTCACCAGCTGGAAGCTGTTCCCATGGGAAGTGAGGTATTCCATCATTGAGGAGTGCCTCGCTGTAAAATGGGCAATTAAGGCCTTGCGACATTATGTCGCCAGGGTACACTTCACCCTGGTCACTGACCATGCACCCTTGAAATGGTTAAACCCCATGAAGGACACAAACTCGAGGTTGGCCAGGTGGTATATGGCTCTCCAGCCCTTCTCTTTTGATATACAGCATAGGCCTGGTAAGGACCATGGAAATGCCGTTTTTTTGTCAAGAGAAGGAGTGGAGGGTCGGGCTTCAGCCATGTGGGGCCCTAGCCACACACAAACAGGGGAGGTATGTGACAGGGTGAAGTCAGCCACTAACAGTTATGCCTGGGAGACATATGTCTGAGTGCTTCATCCAGCACTCAGAGGGTTAACCAGGAGGAAGGGTTGAGTAATCAGAAGGGAACCAACACACCTGACAACCAGCATGACATATAAGGAAGTCATTGCTGGTAATCAGGTGGCTCTCTCTCATACAAGATCCTAGACAAGCTGCTATGCAGATGGATCACAAGTACCTCTCTAAACCACAGTAAGAACTGTTCATATTGTTTTCGGACTGTTTGTTATATGATAACGGTTTGGTTATGGATTAGCCAGCCAGCCTGATAGATAGGCTTGCAGTGTTAGTAAGCTCTCCCAATGTGGAGCAGGTTTTATTTTGCAATGTTTTCTTTATGCCTTAAAGGGACAGTGTGCCCACATGTTTAGTTATGCTATGGAGCAATAAAGCCATTCAACGTTTGCTCTAAACCTAAAAATACACGTGTGGACTATTGTCTGACCTCGGTTACAGGCCGTCCTGCCACAGGCAGGTTCCTTACCTAGGGCCTGTCCCTGAAGCAACAACAATCTTGGGTAATGGTAGGAAATATCTGGGGCCTATGGGGGTAAACTGGCCTAGTGCAGGGGCTACTGCTCCCTGCACCTACAACCTCCCATAGCCGATAAATTGGGGGAATCCTTGATGGAGAAGGATTTAGGAGTGCTTGTAGACAGCAGGCTTAGCAATAGTGCCCAAAGTCATGCAGTAGTGCAAAGGCAAACAAGATCTTATCTTGCATCAAACGGGCCAATGGATGGAAGGGAAGTAAACATAATTATGCCCCTTTACAAAGCATTAGTAAGATCACACTTTGAATATGGAGTACAATTTTGGGCACCCATCCTAAGAAAAGACATTATGGAACTAGAGAGATTGCAGAGAAGAGACACCAAATTAATAAAGGGGATGGACAATCTAACTTATGAAGAGAGGCTAGCTAAATTAGATTTATTTACATTAGAAAAGAGGCGTCTAAGAGGGGATATGATAATTATACAGTATACAAATATATTTGGGGACAATACAAGGAGCTTTCAAAAGAACTATTCATCCCACAGACAGTACAAAGGACTCGGGGCCACCCCTTGAGGTTAGAGGAAAGGAGATTCCATCCGCAACAAAGGAAAGTGTTCTTTACAGTAAGGGCAGTTAAAATGTGGAATTCATTAACCATGGAGACTGTGATCGCAGATACAATAGATTTGTTCAAAAAAAGGTTGGACATCTTTGTAGATAGGAAAGGTATACAGCGATATACCAAATAAGTATACATGGGAAGGATGTTGATCCAGGGATTAATCCGATTGCCAATTCTTGGAGTCAGGAAGGAATTAATTTTTCCCCTCTTCCACTCTGCGGGTTTTTGTTTGCCTTCCCCTGGATCAATAAGAAAGTATAGCTATAAGATAAAGTATCTGTTGTCTAAATTTAGCATAGGTTGAACTTGATGGCCGTACGTCTTTTTTCAACCTCATCTACTATGTAACTATGTGTAAGGAATCCACTCCTGGCTTTGATTCTAGCCTTGCAGACCTCTGCAGTTTACAAAGTCTCCCTCTGGCAATCAATGGCACATATGCTGCCTCTCATTGCAGCTTCAGCCCTGTGCTCCGTCATTGGAGGAATGCTCACACACCTCCCTCCTATGATTGGCTCGCCGCCCTTTATAAGCTGGGCTCTGGCACTGATTCAGTGCCGAGCATAATCCTTCTCTGGATGTTACAGTGTTCTGCCACAAGCCTCCTGGCTTGCTTCGTTTGTTTACTAACTTTCTCTAGTTCTCATCATTAGTTCCTGTGTATCCTGAGACCTGCTGCTACTCTCCATGCAGAGGTCTGTGTTCCTGTGTTTCCTGAGGTCTGCTGCTACTCTCCACGCAGAGGCCTGTTTCGGACTCCTGTGCTGAAGTGCTGGTTTGCCAGCACTGGTTCCTGTTACTTGCTGCATTCTCCCCTAGCAGAGGTTACCTTCCGTTTCCTGAGGTCTGCTGCTACTCTCCACACATAGGTCTGTTTTGGACTCCTGTGCTGAAGGCTGGTTTTTCCCCAGCACTGCCCTGCCGTGTTTTTCGGCCAGCCTGCTGTCTCCCCCTACAGAGACCGGCGTCATGGGCCGTGCCCGCTCCTCGCGCAGAGGCCTCTCACGCTCCTATGCTGAAGCGGAGAGCTCCTGTCTACCCGTTGCCGAACTCCTGCCTGAATAACGACGATGCTGCCTTCTCCAATCCTGACCCCGGCTTGTTTGACAATGGACTTCGCACTCCGAATCTGACTACGTGGTCTAAGGTCTGTGATTATGTAACCCCATCTCAGCCCCGCGGTCCGGTCCCGGTTTGTTGCGAGCACGTCCGTGATGCGATGTAACTGTGAATGTGCAGAGTGCGTGCTTTCTCCAATGATGGTTGTGGGGGGGAACCTTGCCAACGTCTCTTCATTGCGGTAGATGTGCGATGACTGCGGGTCAGTGTGAGGAGCTGTGTTTCTCTGTTTGAGCATACCTGGATTACGAGCCTGTTGTAGTGCATCTGTATGTGCGCGAGCGTGTGGATCTCTGTTGTAGCTGTAGCCATCCCAGATTATGCCTTTAGAGAAACAGCATCTGCTTCCCGTGGGTTCTCCATAGCTTCGGCATCTGTGATATCCTCATCAGGTAGAGATGGTGAACTGGTGTTCATACATGGTCTCTAGCGTGCTGGGCTCGATCTTCTGAAGCTATCTGATTGTATGGTTGCTTCCCGCCATCTTGACTTGCAGCTACTTCCAAGACCTCGTCTTGGGCTTCAGCGACGGCGGCGGCTTCCTTTTCTTCACGCAAGGCCTCTTCTCTTTCGCTTCCAACTCGGCCTTCCTACATGCGCAGGCAGCGTCATCAATGACAGCATCATCAGCGGTGGTAGCGGTGGCTGCGTGGCGGTTTCAGTGGCAATTGTGACAGCAGCAGCAACAGCGGCAGCATTGGCTGTAGCAACGGCTTTCTGCTCCTCCTCTTCAATTCGGGTTCTCTCTAATTTTATGGCTACTTCTTTCCAACTGTCTGTGGCCCTTACACGTGTGGTCTCTGTGGTAGCTCACGTCTTGGTAGCACCGGCGCTGGATACATTAGATCGCGCCGAGTTCATGTAATTAACAATAATACAATCATAATAAGTTATTGTTAATTACATGAATATGTATTATGTTACTCTAATCTTATTACGGTTTTAGGTATAATTTTACTGTTATTCCTTCCCTGTTTTTATAACGTTAGATGTTTGTAAGTTTGGTATTGTTTATATGTTTGTGTTAGTCTAAGTTTGTACTGTTAGGAGCTGAATTTTAACTTTATAGGAGTCAGATATGTCTGTCCAATTAGTGTCGAGTGAGGTGTATATAACAGGACTTCACCCTCACTAAATCAACCCCTGAGGAAGTGACGTCAGTCACGAAACGCATAGGGTCAGAGGTCACGGCACCTTGGAGAGAGCTGGAAGTTGCAGCGTGTCAGACCATTGAAGCAGGATACAGCGTCATTGTGTCATCGCGAGAGAGGCTGTGTTGGACGAGTGCAGCTGTGTGTATCTTCCCTTCCCCTGCATCCATTTTGAAGAGCTTCTTGAAGCCAGAGGGAAACGGGACACAGACTTCACATCGGAGAGCCCACAGAGGACCCTCTCTGCAATTGGCATCTGTCTCTGCTTGGTTACACACGCCTACAAACTCCGGTCCTGTTGTAAGTAGGGTTTTGGCTTTTAACCCCTTGATGACCTGCTGCAGCAGGCTCCTTTGTTTTAATAAATAGTTATTTTATTTTCAGCTTTAGTGTTAAGTGTTATGTTCTTTGTGGTGTGTTTTGTGTTGTCTGTCTGTTTTTAACCATTACAAGTTACACTATGATTTTCTTTATTGTCTTTGTCCCTATGCTATGGACCCCTGGATTGGAGGCCTTCTCTTGATTGGACTTCTTGGATCCTTTCCCCCTCTATTTTTTGGACTTCATTTTGGACTTATTGGACATTTCTTTATGGGCGCTGGTTTGTATCTGTTCTTTGTTGCATTTCTGGTGTTGTTCTACTAGTGTTCCTGGCTGTCTTGCAAACATTGTATTCTCTTATTTTGTTATACTTTATTATTACTATTATTTTTTATTGATTTTTGTTATATCCTCATATTTAAAGGGATTGCGCCTAAGCACTTCCTTTTGTGTTTTCTCATGTAACTAAGTCAAACAGTAGGACAGCTTATAATGATATTGCAAATAATAATAATCTATTACATAAGTGATTAAATAACAAGCAAGCAGTAACAAGGCAGTGGCAGCACCAAATAGCAGGGGAAGAGGGGCAGCCCAACTCACAGAGGAGCAAAGGGGAGTTGCCAAGGCAACAGGCTCAAAAGCCAGGGTAGGCAGTTACATTGTAACAACCAATATACTAAGGAGTGACAGCAGTCACATAACAGGGAGAATCAAACAGAGACAAGAACAAGTAGTCTGTCTTCTTGAATAAGCAAACTGAAGCTGTCTTGGTTGGATTTTTTTTAAAAGTGAAACTTCTTTGCTGGCATCTACAGGGTTTCATGGGCAAAAATCCTTGCCTTGTAACGAAAAACCGTAACACGAGTGATATCACGGAACGAATGGGCGCGTGGCCATCGTGCTGGAGCATGCACACAAAAACAGCAATCTGGGCTGTACGGACCTTACATGTGCACAAGAAGGAACTGTGAGCCGCGGCGCGCATGCGCATGCACAGAAGCCAATTGCCACCCCCATACATGCGCAATACTGCCGATCCTGTGCCCGAGCTCCCCCGAAATCTACTCTTCGGCCGGGAGATGCGACAGGGGCTGGCCATATCCCAGAACCTCTGCTGGGGGGAGGAGAAAGGGGGGGGGGAGCGGCTGCTCCAGCAGGCACCGGCGCTCCAGTAGCAGGACATGGTGAGTAGGCATTGCTATCATCAACATTGGTGCTACGGAGCAGTTGAACCACCTATTCAGATTTTTAATTGCTTAAATCTATATGTCCATGCAAATTGTGCATTATATTAAATATTAATTGTTATTAAATGATTTTATTGTCCTAAAAATACCATTTCAGTATTCAGCTGTTATATGTTGTCTTATATGTTGTTTGTTTAATGTTTCAACAGTATTACGCTATGTGTTGTGCTTTCTCTTTGTTTTCAAGCCCACCGTGAGGATCAACAATCTTCACAACCAACAGGCTTGGTTTTCGTATATCCTTTATAGTGGTAAAATTTTATAGGCGCCCACGGAACTATTCCCTGTCCATACTGTTTTCCTGACCAGGGGGTCAGGCTTTGTGTCCTAGGCAGCCCCTTATGTATAGTTTTAATTAATATATAAGGTAATAGTTACTACACCACACACATTGCGGTTAGCGCAACCTGTTTTGTTGTTTAAGGACATGGAGACCACACACTGACTGACTGACACACACACACAAACTGACTGTCACACACACACACACTGACTGACACACACACACTGACGGACACACACACACCAACACACACACCAACACACACTGACTGACACACACCCAGACACACACACACATACACACAAACTGACTGATACATACGCTGACTGACACATACAAACACACTGACGCACACACTGACTGACACACACACACACACACACACACACACACACACACACACTGACGCACACACTGACACACACACTGACACAGACTGACACACACACACAGACTGACATACACACACAAGGAATTCACAGTTACTATAAATATAGAAGTGCAAATAGCTAAAACGCGCGTTCTATGTCAAACTTCTTTGCGTTTTGGCTGTGAAATTGTGTTTTGATTTTTAATTAAAAACATCACCATCACAAATACAATTTCTGTGAAAAAAGACAAAGAAGGTTCACTTAAAATGCGCGTGCTCGGCACACACACTTTCTTGTTTAGGTTCCATCTTCCATTGTGTCATAAAGATGCAATCAGCAGCTACAGTACTCAATGATGCTTCCTTGATTCTGGCTGAATGGTAACATTAGATTGCATGAGGTAACAGCCACATCATCTCCAGTATAGAATCATTATGCTACACACCGTTACCTACACTTACAGGGGCAATTCTTCCTAGGGTCAAAGCAAACTAATAGCATTTATATGTTTAAGAAGTCAGTCAGTCCTAGGACCAAAGTGTAAAAATGGCTGTGACATGTTTTAGTAAGACCCACCTTGGATCAAAGTGAACTAATGTCAGGGACCCTGTAAGCGCTGCACGCAGAGGTAACAACAGGAGACTTGTGTTTGGAAAACTAAACGTAGGCTTTTATTGAGCCAAAGTTCGGCAACACAAAAAACAGCTTTTCCTCAGCTAAAATTCAGCAACACAAAATACATGGTGTCCCTCTGTAGTCTGGAACACATACACCTCGCTCTCTTTGTCTGTGTGAGACTGTGGGCTGCACGCCGCCCACCGTTTACACCAAATGCTCATTAAATTGAGCCTGTTAAACCTCCGGCTTCTTCCAGGCAGGGATTAACTACTTGCTGGCCGACACCCAACAATCCTAGCTATTGGTAACACCTTGTTACAGTCCTACCCTCCCCCCCCCATCCCGTTTGTTCATAGCTAGAACTACCCATGAAAACGAAGATAGGTAGCGCTAGATCAAAAAAAATTAATAAAGTGCTAATCACTAAAGTGAGTGATGTGTAAATAGCCTAATATTCTGTGGTATACAAGAATATAGGCGGCTGCCTATGATATAACTCTGACCCCCAGGTCAGAGGAACAAATATGTGAAAGAAGTGTTTATATCTCTGGCGCCTGACACATATAAATATATGCAAAAGTAAAGGATATATACAACCAGGACTGGCAGGTAATACGAATCCAAGGACGTGCTCCAATCGGGGAAGAAATCGTTACATGAAATAAAAACAAACAGAATACATAGCATAATACTGTGGGGTTAAAACAAAACAAACATGGACATATACAGTAATGATAGACAAAACTCAATGGAATTAATGATGCTGAGGTGAAGAACAGGTGAACTGATATATATAAAACATTTAATAAAACGACACAAAATGAGTAACACTAATAATGATAAATTAATATCCTATGAGACAAGTCCCACAAGTCCAACTACCCATGGCCGGAGCCCATCTCTCCACATAAAGTCGGCATTGGCATTGTGTTTCCTGGCCGGTGCCGTATCTCGAAGGAGAATGGTTGGAGTGACGGATACTACCTGGACAACCACCCTCCTGCTCCTTTGGAACCCCAGCATCAAATGACGCGGCAGACAGCCCCAATGTGACATCACACAGTGTCTCATTGCCATGGCAACTGACGTGATTTACAGTGGGGATTCCAAAGTAGCAGGAGGACAGAAGAAAGGAGGCGGCTGACACAGGCAAGTGCCTAGGGGCGGCGGATTTTGAAATTCGCCACTGGGCCCATTGGAATAGCCAAAAGCAGTTTTGGGTCTGGACTCTTTTTACAAAGAAATTTGCCAATACACTTTTGTAAATCCAGAATGGTTATGTAGTCCACCTCTCCTAAGGAGCCAAACAACTCATCTACTTTGGGCATTGGATATGTATCAAACTGTGAAACAGCAAACAAAGAGATAAAGTCCTTGGCGCACTATCAGGTATGATAAACCTGATGGGTATGTTCCCCGTTCTCTGAATAAAGGAACAGTTCGTAGATCTCACAGATGATCTTTCAGAAATTCTTTGCTGGTGAATGTATATCTGAAATCAGACAAGACAAAGGAACCATTGCGCAGTACTCTCTGATACTGGAGATCCCACCCACACAGCTGCTAACTACTTACTTGAAAGTGACTTACTAGTATGTGACTGGAAAGCGGTGGGTCTTCAGGTGGTGAGAGTGGCCCTCTCCACAAGGATCAATCACAGTCACGGGATATATAAAAATAATAAAAATACCAATGGTGTAGTACCGTAACAAAATGTAATAAAACAATTAAGATCACCAGCAAATGCACTCACATGCTATACGACCTTGCAAACGGATTACAACGTGCTGTCCGCAGGCTTGAGGAGCTGGTTGCGTGGTATGTATGGAGGCTAGGTCTCACGTCTATCTCCTACTCGCGGCCGCGACTCAGAGCGCCAGGTCCACCTCAGATGACGTCACAAAAACACCGCCGCTTCTCTCCTCAGCCGGTTCACTCACGCAGCAATACGTGCAGTCATGTATCCAGTATCCGTTTTTATGAATATTTTGGGGACCAGAATTTGTCGGATGACCTCCCTGTTTGTGTATCCTTGTAACAATTATGCTCACCACAAACCAAGGCCGGACCGCGCGGCTGAGGTGGTGATGGATATACACCAACCTTAGACCAGGAGACTAAGGCACAAGGAGGCCAAGACGAGCCAAACAGAGCTGCTTGTGGTAAGCTAGTTACTTTGAGAAAGTAAAGTCTATGTTCAGCACTTCCTGGGGGGAAGGGCAGCAGTTAAATAGCACATGCAGCCAATGGGACAGAGCTGCATAGGAGGCAGCAAGAAGCAGGCTGCAGTCTAATTGCAGGAGCAGGTGATTTTGACTGTTCAGTGCAGGGAGCAGTTTGTCTGGAACTCTATAGCCCTGTAAGAGTGATCCAGCCAAACCCAGGACCAGATTCCTTACAATCCTAAATCACCCAGAACAAAATAACATCCTTTATCATAAAAAGAGGGAAAACCTTTTTGCCCATCCTCAATTATTTTGTCATTATACATTACCACCTTTTCGTACTGTTTAGCCAGAGCTGGGACCTCCCTCTGTCTTGACCTGAAATCAGGGAGTGTGAGTTCCAGCAGACTTATTACCCGTAAGTTTCTCTTTTTCCTCTCTTGGCCTCTCGTCTAAAAATGCACATAATTTGACATCATGTTTAGCTTGAGTCCCAAGCCAGTCCCGGTTCTCCTTTTTTTTTTCTCCTTTTGCGATTTATGGATTCATTGCTTCTGCAGGGAAAAATGGGAAGAGAACACCAGGGGTTCCCCTTTTCTGAGAAACTGACTTGAGAGAAATGGCAGATAACAGGGAATGTTAATAGGACCAGTTCGGGCCCAGTATAATAGGTCTGGGCAACCATGGAGCTACCTCCACCAACAGGGAAGTCTCCTTCAAGGATACCTGAGCCATGGGGTAATGTCAGGAACTCAATGCACTTCGTAGGAGACCTCTTTTGGGTCCACCAGATCTTTAAGTATCAGCATCATGGAAGACCCAAATAAAGCAGGGCTTGTACGGTTCATCCAACAATCAGTACCTGGAGAAGAAACGGATTGGATGCCTCTCTCAGTTGAGCTGTGGCTATGTCTGTGAGAAAGAGCAATCCATCGCGGGACAGTAGGCTTGGTGGTGTCCTTGCTCTCTGCAGGCTGTACAGAGGGTATGCTTTGGTATGCAGACATCCAGCGATGCCTACGGGAGGGACGTAAGCCTCTGGAACCAGGGACTGGGTGGACCTTGAGGACGGTATATCTGCCCAGTCTCTATGTCTCCGCTGTGGTTCCTCCGTATTGGAGCCATCTAGTGTTAGGTCAGGGGTTCCCATACAGACTTGGGCGTCGGTTTTTCACATCCCTCATTGCATGGCAGTGTCAGCCAGGGGTCTGGATCAATTGTGTCTGTCTGGGATTTAGTGTCTAGGACGTTCTCTAGTAGTTGCACTGCCAAAGGAGGGCATGACACTTTACCCCGTCATGTCAGGAGCAGACAGAACTTGAACAAACTGTTCCAAGATAACTTGTTCCATGACCTTTTCTTTACTATGCTCCTTCGGTTGGAGCCAGCGGATACACCAATCTCACAGTTGCTGTGCGAAGGCCCAGTATATCTCCTTGGGTGTACTTTGGTAGGTACTTTGGTAGGTCCGGAACTAGTTATGATAGGTCTCCGAGGTTAAACCTAGCCAGTCCAGAATGGCAGCCTTGATTTGTTTATAGTCCAACCCTTGCTCTGTGGAGAGAGCTTGGTAGGCTGAATACACTTCTCCAGTAAGTAGCAGTGCCAAAGGCATTGCCCAGCAATCCATGACCCAAAGGTCAGATGGGATGCATCTGGGTCATCTGTTACTTTCATTACAGGCTGCCTGGAAGCTCTGATCTGGCAAACTCCAAAGCCTGGTCAGCAGCAGTTGATGGAGTTATTTTGTTTGCTAGGTCTGCTGTAGCATGAATTGTTCTAAAAAAAATCCTTGATGGTCTCTGGGGCCCAATTTGAAATCCAAGGGCCACCTCTAGCATCCCACGTTAACCCCAACTGTAGGCGATGCACATAGACAGGATACTTGTGTTATGTATATCAACTGCTCATTTCTTTGTGCTGAGCATTGAAAGACCATTCCTATTTTGGTTTGTTCTTTTACCCAGCAGGGGGATTAGCTCAAATGGTAGAGCGCTCGCTTAGCATGCGAGAGGTAGCGGGATCGATGCCCGCATTCTCCAATTTTTATTATTTTTATATAGAACAAAACAATTCTGCTGTCGCCAATTACATTTTTACATTTTTAAAAAAAATATATTTTAAAAATATTCCTAGCACAGTTTAAGTGTAACGGATTCCTGACAAACGTCAAGTTAAATATATACTTTTACAATTCCCAAGCCTGCATGTGCCCGCACAATCTATGGGTGCAATCACTGCCTTAAGGCAATCTGATCGTGCCCGTGCGGACGCCTCCGCGCGGTCTCCCACACTATGGACTCAGCTTTCCCCTGGCGAGGTGCCTGCAACGCGCTGTGAAACCTTCCCCTTTACTAAAATTGACTCTCCATATCCGCTCTACCTACCTTTTAAGGTTTAACAAAATAACCCTTTATCATGAGATCACTATTTTATTTTATTCTAATTGGTAGGAGCACAGGAATTGGTCATTTTGTTTTTCTAGCTGTAAGACCCTTTATACCAGCAGCAAACTCCAAAAGGGAGGAACGTTATATCATTAACAGTTTCGCACTCTCACCCTTGTAAGGAACAGAATTGCAGTTTATCACATGGTTACCAGGATGGCCGAGTGGTTAAGGCGTTGGACTTAAGATCCAATGGACGTATGTCCGCGTGGGTTCGAACCCCACTTCTGGTAATTACATTTTTATTCATTTTATCATATAAGTAACACATAGTAACTGGCATGCATTTTTAAAATATCACTTTATTACACATGCTCATACAGATATCATACTATTACAATCCGCACGTTTTTTTTCCCTACAATGTTCTCCTCCATGTCACGCGGGCCTGTTCCCTTTGCAGCTATTACACAGCGGCAAATCGTCGTGACAAATTCAAGATCCCAGGAAGATCAGTGACCAAGTCCCACTCTGTGCGGCGGGGTATGTGCTGGAGAGTGGAACAAAGCGACAGCTTCCACAGAATGGAGCAACATGCGGTGTACTGTATCTATACTTATCTCTCATATACTGTATATATACATATACATATTATTTAAGCCGCCCTTTTGATAGCCCCACAGCCCAGCTAGTCCCGGCACCCCCTCCTGAGATAAGTATCTGGGGAAGCAAGAGGTCCTCAGTGCAGCTCTGAAGACCCCCTGCTTCACTCTGCGCCTTAATCCACAGCACAGTGCTGGAATCAGGGCATTAGTTAACCCATTGCTAGCGGAATCCGTCAGGCTGATTCAGCCACGTAGAGGTTAACTAGTCACTCGGCTCGAAACCGCTGCCTCGAATCTGCAGCCTGCTACCCACAATGCTTTTCTGCACAGACAGGCTGAGGTATGGTCTCTGCGCATGCTCAGGGAATGTGCTATGCAGGGAGAGTGAGACTCAGGTCAGCACTGCACACACCGGCACCTGTGCTGCACTGCAGCCTGCTTCCTGATCACAGGCAGAGCTACAGGGATCCTGTGCATCAGCAGCCAGAAGATAAAGCAAAAGGTAATATAACCTTATCAGCAGTGTATCAATGTATCTTTCACAATGCTCTCTCTCTGATGCCACTAACCCAAAGCCTGATGTGTGGGTCTCCAACAGATGTGTGGGTACAGGCAGCCATGTTAAATGGCTTCACAAAAATAGTGGTGCAGTGTAGAAAACAAAAACGGATGAAACATTCGTGCAAAGATTCTGGGACTGCATTATAGAACGGGGCTGTGAAGACTATATAAAAACACAGCGTCTTTAGACAATACATAAACTTTATTTAAAAATACAATAAAATGTAGGTAAATAATGTATGTATTGGAGGCCTGGATTTGTAAATTAAAAGTAGTGGTGCCTCGTACGTTGTATTAACAGTCACTGCATATAGTCACTGCATATAGTCTACTATTTCTGTGTAAGTATTTTTTTTGTTGCGGTTTCAGTATGTAACTATTTTTACCTACAAATGACCAGGTTTTATTAAAGGAATTCAGTTTGATCTCTTCCTTGTCCTGCTCCATGGGTTTTTAGTTGGGTATTTGACGTGGTGGCTGTGAATAAATCTGATTGCCTTATCAGTTAGTCTGAGGCACTCTGGTTTGATAAAACACTGAGTTAAGCAGAGCTAAAAAGTCTGACACTTAAACTCCATCCCCTTTCAGCCTCCATACTGTCAGTCAAAACAATGGAAGCATTTTTGGGTTGCGAAAAGAATACAAAAAATGATGTAACCCATTGATTGCTGGAGAGCAATGGCACCACAGTTCCACATCTCCGGTGTATTGCGACAATGTGACTGCTCCTTGGAGCAATCACCTGATCGCTGTGTCAGTGATGAGGCGAACAGAAGCCGAGTCTGCCACTTCCAGGGCAGACCACGCATTCGAAGGAACCCCAACCCTCTCTAATAGCGCGTCTGAGATCAGATGCGTAGTAAGGAGCCCCAATACTCTCTAATAGCACCTATGAGCTCAAATGCAGTGTAAGGAACCCCAACCCTCTCTAATAGCGTGTCTGAGATCAGATTGTAAGCTTTTGGGGGCCGGGACTTTATTTCCAATTATTACTTTCATGTCCGAAGCGCTTGTTCCCACTATGTGTTATAATATGATGTCACGTGTATTGCTAATGTGAAGTGCTGTGTACCTGGATGGCCCTATAGATATAAAGATATACTGTACAACCGTAAATTGCAGGGAACCCTTTAGGGATGCCCATGGAACCCTAAGGTTCCTAGGAACCGCAGGTGAAAAACACTGTGATATTATTGTAGCAAATGAGAATTTAGCTCCTGGCATAAAATGAATGTTAAAAAAAAATGTGTTCTTGCTTTTCCTTTCCATCTTTTTTTCTTAGCTATGTTTTCCACAGGGAGGGGGCATTTGATTCAAAGACAGACCTATATCAAGGGTTGTTGTGGAAAAAAAATTAACTTCATCAGTATTAGAGGAATATATGGTTTTAAGGCCACTTATTTGACACTGAAAACAATGGGCTACAAGAGTACTATAAGATTAAGATTCATATTTGGTACCCAATGCTATAAGACACATTCTGGTGTCGGATGATGCCTTAAACTAGGTTTGAAGCACGGGGTCTTTAGAGCTCAACCGTGTTCATATCATATTCAGACACCTCTGGTTTCCCGAGATACTTACATCTCAAGCCGGCTAGGCACAGAAGTGCACAGAAGTGCACAGAAGTGCACAGAAGTGCACAGAAGATACCCTGGGTATTTTTTTTTTTTTGCATTGGACTATTTCTTCTCTGGGTGAGAGAGACTTACTTGGACAGCAGGGAAAGATAGAACGTTTTGTTTGTTCACCATATTTGCTTGAAAACTAAGTTATTCACTATTACTGGTCACTTTATTCCTTTTTGTATATATAAAGAGCACAATTCTGTATTTTTACAGCTCCAGAGACGCCCTGTTTCCCAGCTAGGGGGCTGATTAAAAAAATCTATGTTTAAGAAAATGGTCCTTTTAAGGTCAATTTACATGAATAGGCCATAGGGGCCTATGCAGAGAGCAGCGCTATTTTGAAATTCGCCATTTTTTGGAGAAAATCGCGCAGAAAGCAGCAGAAAATGGCGAGTTCCGAAAAACGCGCCAATTTTTCTTTTCTATTTGTAAAACTCGCCTCGCGGCTGGCGAGAACCTCAATCTCGCCAGTTTTAAAAATATCCGTATGCAGAGAGGCGCGAACGGCATCTAGCGGCTGTTCGCGCCAATAAAATGGCGCGATTGTCTCCTTTTTGCCTCGCCAGAAAAAACTGGCAAGAAGCTGCCGCTCGCGGCCATTGCAAAGGGAAAAAAAAGGCGCGAATTTGTTTTTACACGTTTCTGAAGCGCGCATCTCGCCAATTTAAACTCGCCACACGCATCCATGTTAAACATAGCAGAATTCGCACTTTTCTGCATATGGAGAATAAAACTCTCCAAAAAAGCTACTTTTTAATAAATTCGCCAATTTTAAAATTCGCTGCTCTCTGCATAGGCCCCTTAGTGTCTTTCAGCACCAGACAGTGTCTGTTTCTGCCTTAAATTAGCTGACTCATTAACCAGCGTTTTGATAGGGAAACAAATTGCATATCTTATAAGAAACGCATTACATCAATCTTTCACTGACATGTAAATTGTCGTAATATGGCAAATTTGTTTTCAGGTAAAAAGCACAATCCGATCACCTGGGGACCATCTTTAGGCCAATGATATTGACACTGATCATAAGCTGCCTGGTTCACTTATTTGTTTCTTAACTGGTTGGCAACTTCATCATCATGGATGGAAAACCCAGGAAGATGTCTAAAAAGGTAAGTAACAGCTTACGTAACAATAAGTGGGCTCTTATTGTATAAATGGCTTACATTTATAGACATGCACACCTGATCTTACCCACGCCTCCCTGCCATCTCTTCCCCTGTAAATGGTGTTAGCCTTTTCATTTAACACTGACTAACCTTAAAACTTGCCCCACAAATCAAGCATCCCAAAAGCCTGCACTCATGGCTACTGTCCCACAGTCACTTATACCACCCATTGTGGCCAAGCACTGCCATCTACAGCACTTATTCCCTCACCTGCTCTCTCTGTAAGTTTCCCCACAAACCTCTTAGATTGCAAGTTCTTCGGGGCAGGGATTTCCTTTCCTATGGTCTGATTTTTGCTTCACTTATTGTATTATAATTCCCTATACTGTATTCTTTGTGAAGCTCTGAGAACAGTTTTGGCGCTATATGAATAAAGACATACAATACAATACTAAGTGTTAAAACTCCTTGGTTGTAAATATACCTGCCCTTTCCTATTCCACATCGGAACGGGAGGTTAGCAAGTGTAGCCTCCCACAAAATGTTAGAGTTTACTGGTAACCCTAATTTCTACATTGTGAAACAAGTGGTCTGTCTATCATTTCACATCAAATTAATAAAAGCAATGGCATTCTGAATATGTTGCTGGGAGGGATAGGAAGGTGATGCGCTTCACATAGAATGTTATGGAAGATAAGAACCATTTGGCCCTGTTAGTCGGCCCATTTTCCTGTCTGCTGTAAAACCCCAGACCCTACTTCTTCCTAGGCTTTCTTCTGTATTTATTATAGCCTTATGTCTAACCCAAGCATTTTTAAATGCCCTTACTAAATTAGCCTCTACCACTCTATCTCTGAAGAATTACTTCCTCACATTGCCCCTGAGCCTCCAGCTTTAGAGAGTCACCTCTGGGTTGCCCAGGTTGTCACATGTGGCCCTCAGAGGCTTCATGTGTGGCCGT